>NC_063351.1:343617-383836 GCF_021869965.1 Rhincodon typus
GACCCTTCATCAGATGAAGGGTCTAGGCCCGAAACGTCAGCCTCTCTGCTCCTATGATGCTGTTTGGCCTGCTGTGTTCATCCAGCCCTGCACCTTGTTGTCTCGGATTCTCCAGCATCTGCAGTTCCTACTATCTCACACATTCTCCTTTTGCTTTCTTTCCATATCAAAATACCTTTTGCGCATATTCACATGGCACACTCTGTGGGATTTCTTTCTATCTGGCGTTCTTATCAAATAATTCCCTCACTCAATTTCCTTTCAATTTGATAAGGTTCACTAAACCTTGCTTTTAAAGGTTCACCTACCACTGGGAGTAACACTAACACTTTATCTCCACTAGAAAATTGCAAATTTTTGATTTCTTGCCTGCTTCTGTTTCATCACATGCTGTGCTACTTTCAAATGCTGTCTAGCCAACTCACTTGCTCTATTTAATCGTTCCCTGCAATTTGACACATAGTCCAGATGCGTGGTCTCTGAGCTCTGACTCACCAATTTCTCTTTAATTAATTTCAATGGTCCTCTCATCTCATGCCCAAAAATTAATTCAAATGGGCTGAGTTTGGTAGGTTCATTTGGTGTATCCCTAATTGCAAAAAGTGCAAATGGTATTTCTTTATCCCAATCCTCTGGATAGTCTTGACTATAAGCCCTCAACATGGCCTTTAAAGTTTGATGCCATTGTAATAATCTTGATGTAAAATTTGACTCTTGATCTGATTGTATCTCTGTGGATGGTCCGTATCTGGTGAAAAATTTGAGTAACTCTTCTTTAATCCTTTTAACCGTGATACTGCATAATGGAATGGTCTCTGGAAATCTAGTAGACACATCCAATATGGTCAGCAAATACTGATTATCAATTTTTGTTTTAGATAAGGGTCCAACGCAATCAATTAAGACCCTTGTATAAGTTTCCTGAAATGGAGAATGGGTATTAAAGATGCAGATTTCATTGTTGCCTGATGTTTTCCAATTACCTGCCATTTATGACATGTCTAGCAAAATTCAACCACATCTTTATGCAGTCCAGGCCAATCAAAATGTTTTTTTTATTTTGGCTTGAGTGTTCCTTAGTCCCAAATGACATCCAACTGGTAATTCATGTGCTACCCACAACACCTCTTTTCTATAACCCATCGGTAATGGATGATCATGGTTCAACCTGATGAACTTCTGCCCATTTCTCATCTGCCTGAATATTTGATGGTCTCCAAAACCTCATCAAGACATCATTTTTAAGATAGTAACATTTTGGGATACTCAGATTCTTCTACTGTGTATGCTTCTTGATACAAGTGCTTTAGTTTTTCACCTTTCTGTTGTAATTCAGTTAATTTCTCAGAACTAAAAATATCCACTTTGTCTTCCACCTTTTCTTGCTTTTTTTCTCAACCATTTGATCAAACACAGAGTCTGATAATTGTACTTCAACTTCCTTAACTTTATTCTTTGATTTCTCCTCCTGCTTCAACCTGTGGCTTTGTGACCTTGTTATCACACTGGAAAAATCCCAGGATATACTTCCTGTAATGCCTCAGTAGTCTGATTTTCCATTGGTTTTTCACTCCAAGCTGTGACCCAGCTATATCACTACCGAGAACAAGTACTCCTACTTGTTCCAGTACTCCTACCACCATTTCTCCACTTTTCACCAAACACTCCAACCTCATTTTATATAATGGAGCACTTCTCATTGCTCCATGTATTTTATATATTACCATGATGACGAGCAAACCCATTGTAGCCAAAGGCCTAATGGGGATCTGTTTAAATATGTCCAAGCATTGCCTAAATTCAATGAGAAGGATGCAGAAGCCTTTTCCATTTCATTTGAGAAAGTGGCTAAACAAATGAAGTGGCCAGTGACCATGTGGACATTGTTGATTCAAACCACACATTACCATTTATTCTGGCAGTAGACCTTCTGAATTACCTATGTCCTCATCGCTTACCATTAAAGATTGATATGCTCCCGTATCGCTTAAAATTTTAATTTCTTTACCTACTTGTCTTGGCATATACAAGTAAACTTTGCCCTCGCAAAGGAGATCTAGCACTTTCTTCTCAACCAATCCCTGATCAAGTTGCAGCTTTTTAGCTTTGACTGTGCTTTCCTTTACCACTTCAACAAAACTCACAGACTTATCCTGTTTTCCCACATCCTTCTTCCCAGTGCTTTTTCTAAACCACCAACACTGCGACTTCATGTGGCCTACTTTATTATAGTGAAAACACCTGAGCTTTTTCACTTCTCTTTCTCTCTCACAGATTTACTTTTCATCCTGTGGTAAATTATCTTTACTATCTGTAATGAGATCTCCTTGTCCCTCACCACCTGAGGATTTCTCTCTATCCCTCACAGACCGAAATTGATGTCGGAAGCCAAACTTTAATTTATGAATCAACTCATAATCAGTGGCCATTTCAGTTGCCAATCTTGTAGTTTTAACTCTCTGCTCTTCCACATGACTTCTCACTACTTTTGAACTCCTCCAAAGTAATCGTCTCTAAGAGTATGTTTGATCAATTTTCAATGCCCTTATCCACCTATCAAAATTACTTTATTTGATCCCTTCAAACTCAATGTACTTTTGACCAGGTTCTCTCCTTAGATTCCTGAAACTAGCTCATATGCACTTACGATGGCTTTCTTTACCTCCTCATACTCCCCAGATACCTCCTCTCATAGTGATGCCAATACCTCACCAGCTCTAATTACCTCTGTACTTGAAGAAAATTCAACAGAAGCTTTTGAAGGAGAATTGGGTAATTAGCTGCAGAGAATTATTTGTTGGTTAACAGAAGAAGGCAGGGAAGCTGTATCAGTTTGTTCTTGTAGAGTGTTGGAATGGACATAATGGGTCAAACAACCTCTCTCTGTGCTGTAAAGGATCTATTTCAAGGAAGGGAAGTGGAATCTGAATGAATAGCTCCACTTAAACAGCTGACGCATTTACAGACCTGTTGGGCAGAATGGCCTCTAGTTGAGCTGAAATTCCAAAGAATTGTTTGAGGGATATTTTATTCTTGTCAGGTCTCCATTTCCTGTACTTTTTCCTCCTCTTTCTTTACCTAAGCAAGTTCAGTGATTCCCCAGATTTCTCTTCATATCAGCTGTATCCTACTGCTGTCAGGGTTCCACAGGTAATGATGCCCTCCAATAGCTCACAAACCTGGAGTGAGAAACTCCTTAACAACCTTTATATTCTGCAAATTAAATGCTAAAATGGAGAGTCATTAGACTCGAAGCATTAACTCTGTTTTTCTCTCCACAGATGCTGCCAGAACTGCTGAGTTTCTTCAGCACTTTTTGTTTGTTTCATTTTCTGTAGGTCACACCTCATTCTATCTTTGTCAATAATGTGCTCCAAGAAGCAAATGGAACATGCACATTTTCTTTGATGGTGAACTTTTAAATTTGTAAATATTTGCAAACTGCATGGACCACCTGGTCATGTTCTTCAACCATCTCCCCACGTATCAATATGATATACATCTGCCATATGGCAACTTTTAAACCATGTAAAATATTAGACATTGTCTTTGAGAAATCTCTGGGGCTGAAGCAAACCTGAATGGTAGTCTGTAGAAAGAAAATTTCCCAAATGGAGTGATAAAGTAAGCATCTTGATTGCTCATCTAATGGTATCTGCCAGAACCCACTGATGGCATCAAGTTTATTGAAAATCTATTTCAGACAATTTGATTAAACTCTCATCGATGATAGACATAGGGTGGATGTCCTTTTGCTACCTCAATGTTGTGCTATCAATGCATAATCTGATGAACATATTGGGTTTACATACAGTAATTATGTCCGAACATCATTTGTTTTATTTTGCCACTGGGAAAATTGTGGTCATTTCCCCAGGCTGCTGCTGAATGTAGTGAATTAAGGAGTGTGATATTTTCCTGGGTGTGAAGAGTTGCAACTGTGTTGTAAGGGTTTTGTGGTCTCGGAGCAACTTTGTGATGATGTCACAGAGCATAAACAGCATAGACGGACAGAGTTAGAAAATTCTAGAATGAGAAGGGACACAGATAAATCATGGACATGATCAGACAGGGAAGATAAATTAGTCCTTACCTAATGTAACAATAAGATCAGAGCTTGGGTATCCATGATTACCATGTGCAGCAGCACTTAGTATTTAATGTGTAATAAATAGTGTTACTTTGAAGTCTAAAGATTGTCCTCAACTTTACCTTCTCCTCAATCCAAAACCCATACTGTGGCATCAGGCTGCATGATAAAAATGATGAGATTTGCTATCGAGAAAATTGTGGCAGCAGGGAACATAGAGAAACAGACCAGAGTTAGCCTGGAAAGCAAATTTAAATAAGCTAATTTTTCAAAAAAAAGTAGTCAGTATAATTTTAAGACCAGCCAACACCCAGAAAGCCATGGAGCTGAACAGTTGCTGTGAACATAATATCTCGAACAGAAGATTAAATTTCCTGCAGAGTAATCACTAAGACTCAAAATGCCTTTTGCATCCAATAGTAGGAGAAACAGCCTTTTATGAAATTACTGACATACTAAAAGCCCATTCACAACTAAGGGGATAAATCCTAATCGAGTACCCAAGAAAAGAGGCTGTTTACAAGAAACCCAAAGCAAATTTGATCCCTTAAGGGAAGGATCAAAAAAAATTGCTAAACTAGGCTGAGGAGCATAATTGAGATTTTCAAAAGTGAGTTATCAAATTTCTGAAGTAATTACTGAATGACAAAGTTAACAATAGCAAGTATAGGCTTGAAGAATGTTGAGTGTAAAAGGAAAAAAGATCAGGAATAAGAATCATTATTGCAATCAGAGCCCTAACAGTGAAGTTAGTGAAATATTTGTTATTTTGATAGTGTGAATGGCAAATTCAACTTTTATTTGCAACCACAAACTTTTATCCATTTCATTGATTAAAATACAAAAACCTTGAATAATAGTCACCCAAACATTGAATGGTAGCTGTCCTTAATGCAGTAATAAAAAGATCATTGATTATTGAGCAAAGTTATTTTGATTAGGTTTCTACCCACAGATGTTTCGGAATTGTGGAATATCTTCATTTATGTCCATGCCATGGAATGAATGGTACTAACATATGTTGTTGCTTTAGCTGATTATTGATAGACACTGGAAATTGTTGCATATTTTCTTGGAAGATTATTGCTAAGATTTTGATTTTGCACAATCAGGTCTCCTCATGGACATTTGAACATATGTGTAACTGTTATCAATGTTATGATGAGGGAACACTCGTGTTGTATCAAAGCTTCAGGACCTTGCAACATTGTGAAGATGTCACAGAGCTGTCAATCACTGAGCATAAATAGCACCAGTGGGTGCAATTAGAACACTCTAGAATGAAAGAGAACTCAGGGAGTACATAAACTTGACATCAAGGAGATGATAATTTAGTCTTTACCTAATGTAACTTTAAGTCAGAGCCCACTATATCCAGGATTATCATGTACAACATTATTTAGAATGAAAAGATAACAAATATGTTACTTTGAAGTCGAAGTCTGAAGGCTGTTCTTAACTTTACCTTCTCTTGATTCGTCTGTTTTGAACCCAAACTTATAGTGTGGCTTCAAATAAAATGGTAAAAGAATAACCACTTAGCATCCTTCCTAAACATTAAACTGTATTCAACTATTTAGTTTCCCTAATCTTGTGAACAATTTACAGTAGTTCTTCTGAAGGGAATTTTTAATTCAATGTTCTTATTCTCTGACCTTTAGAGCAAGGTCATTGGCAAAATATGTCTTCCAACACAAGAATGAGGTTTCTTGATGATGAATTATGTAATTATTGTATTTAAGTATTGT
This sequence comes from Rhincodon typus, assembly GCF_021869965.1. Classification (NCBI taxonomy): domain Eukaryota; kingdom Metazoa; phylum Chordata; class Chondrichthyes; order Orectolobiformes; family Rhincodontidae; genus Rhincodon; species Rhincodon typus. Next base: position 349,456 of record NC_063351.1, read on the forward strand.
AATTATGTAATAATGTATGAATTATGTAATCATTATTTACTGACATCCTTCATGTTCTTTAATTTTGAGAATTATTGCACCTGGACCTTGTAACTTCAAATCTCTTTCTTCAGCCATTGTATTCAGTCTGAGAGGAGAATGGCACTCACCCTGGATGAAGCTTAAAATTAACTGACATAAACAACTTCTGTCAAACTCAAGGTAGTTGAATCACCAATTTCTCTTAGGAATGCATTGGGTATCTTTTCTAATGATGGTGATGTCATTGTTTTAACATCTTTGTATTGGTTTGCACACTTTATATTGTTGTATATTAAGTAAGTACTGAATTGAGCTATAGTATTATAGATGTAGCCTCTGTTGATGTAGCTAGGCATTGCATGTGCCTGTGAGGATTTATTTTTATTCTACAGTTCTGACAATGACTCTTAATGTCCGTAATTTGGCCTTTTTTGTTTGGGACTAGCTTGTTCACTTGCATTTTTAGAGTGTTTCTAGTTAATAAAGTAGATAGGTTCTATTGCTCACTAGCGATGGGGTTGGCCTTGTCCTCTCAGGATTTACCTTCCTGGTTTATGCTTCCAGCATAATCTAAATAGCTTTCTCCAAAGTCGTATATTCTTTGCACTTAAATAAACCTGACAAAGTTTCATTAATAATTCCAACAACAATTCTCTCATGAATGCTGATTCCAAAGCTCCATAATGACAGTTTTCACTATTCTGTGGAGGTCATTGATGAAATGATCTACAAATTCCCCAAGACGTTGAGCATTTCTGTTAAAATATAACCTTTCAACAATGTTGTTTATTTTCAGATTAAAATAATTGACAAAAGCTTTGCGAACTTTGTCAAAGGTATCCGTGCTTTCTTTTACACTTAGTGATTTATAATGTTATTGATTGTAGGTCTTACTGAATACAACAGTGTGCTTACTTGTTCAGCTTGGGACTTAGTATTTAGGTTTGAAACAATTCTGTATCCTAAGGATTAGAACTAAGAAGGGTACGGTCACTCTTTTGGGACTGTATTATAGACTCACAAATAGACGGGGAACATGGGATTAGCACTGCTGCCTCACAGTGCTGGGAACCCAGGTTCGATTCCACCCTCGGGTGACTGTGTGGAATTTGCACGTTCTCCCCGTGTCTGGGTGGGTTCCCTCTGGGTACTCCGGTTTCCTCCCACAGTCCAAAGATGTGCAGGCTAGGTGGATTGGCCATGGGAAATTGCCCATAGCGTCCAGGGATGTTTAGATTAGGAGTATTACAGGGGGATGGGTCTGGGTGGAATGCTCTGAGGTTCAGTGTGGACTTGTTGGGCCAAAGGGCCTCTTTCCACACTGTAGGGATTCAATTCTATCCTATTCTAGAGGAGCAGATGTATAGACAGTTTGCAGATACTTGTAGGAATAAAAGAGTCGTATTGGTTGGAGATTTTAATTTCGCCTGTATTGACTGGGCCACCCACAGGGTAAAAGGCCCGGATGGGGTGGAATTTGTCAAACGTGTCCAAGAAAGTTTCCTAAATCAATATGTTGAGGGCCCTACTTGGGAGGGTGCAACACTAGCCCTTTCCTTGGGAAACGAAGTCAGGCGAGTGACTGAAGTATCAGTCGGAGAGTACTTTGGTTCCAGTGACCATAATTGTTTCTTTTAACATACTTATGGAAAAAGATAGGACAGGTCCGCAAGTTAAGGTGCTAAACTGGAACAGGGCCAATAATGGGGCCATTGGGCAGGATCTGGCAGAGCACGATTGGGTGCGTCTGTTTGAAGGAAAAGGAACAACTGGCAAATAGGAGGCTTTTAAAATTGTGATATCAAGAGTCGAGGGACAGCATATCCCTGTTAGGGTGAAGAGAAAAGCTGGCAAATTTATCGATCCTGGCTGACAAGGGATATTGAGGCTCTGGTGAGGAAAAAGAGGGTGGCATACATTGGGTTTAAGTTTTGGGCTCAAGTGAATCCCTTGATGATGATAAAAAGCATAGAAGCACACTCAAGAGGGAAATCAGAAGAGCAAAAAGAGGGTATGAGATGGGTCTGGCAGATAAGGTTAAAGATAATCCCAACAGGTTCTAGAGCTGTATTAAGACAAAAAGGGTGATTAGGGAAAGAATAGGTCCCCTTAAAGATCAGCATGGTCATCTATGTGTGGAGCCACAGGAGATGGGGGGAGATTTTTATTGAATATTTCTCCTCAGTGTTTACTGAGGAGAGAATATGGATGCTAAGGAAATAAGGGAAACAAGTGGGGATGTTTTAGACCACATATACATTACCAGCCAGGAGGTGTTTGCAGCCTTAGATCGCACTAAGGTGGATAAATCCCCTGGGCCTGATCAAATCCATCCTCGGATGTTGTGGGAGGCTAGGGAAGAAATTGCAGAGGCCCTTGCAGAGATTTTAGCTTCATCTTTAGCCACTGGTGAAGTTCCAGAAGACTGGAATGTGGCTAACGTTGTTCCATTGTTTAAGAAAGGTAGCAAAGACAAGCCAGGGAACTACAGGCCAGTGAGCCTGACATCGGTGGTAGGCAAGTTATTGGAGAGGATTCTGGAAGACAGGGTCAACCAACATTTGGATAGTCAAGGTCTGATTAGGGATAGTCAACATGGATTTGTGCATGGGAAGTTATGTCTGACAAATCCTTTAGAGTTTTTTGAAGAGGTAACCAAGACGATAGATGAGGGTAGGGCAGTGGATGTTGTCTATATGGACTTTAGTCAGGCCTTTTACAAGGTCCCACATGGCAGGCCTACTAAACCTGCCAACATCTTCATAAATCTTCTTTGCACACTTTGCAGTTTAACTATGTCTTTCCTTTAATAGGATGCCCAAAACTGTACACAATACTCCAAGTGCAGCCTCACCAACAATTTATACAACTGTAACATAACGTCCCAACTCCTATACTCAATGCCTCGATTGATGAAGGCCAGCATGCTAAATGCCTTCTTCACCATCCTGTTCTTGGAATGTAGGAGAATGAAGAGTGACCTTATTGAGGTGTATAAAATCATGAGGGGCAGGGATAGAATGAATGCATATCATATTTTTCCCAGGGAAGGGGAATTGGAAACTAGAGGTGATAGGGGATAGATTTAAGAAGGACCTGAGGGGCAACTTCTTCGCACAGAGATAGTGCATATATGGAATGGGCTGACAGAGAAAGTGGTTGAGGCAGGTACAACAGCAACATCTAAAAAACATTTGGATAATTACATGGATGAGAAGGGTTTGGATGGATATGGACCAAATGTGGGCAATTGGAACTAGCTGAGTCGGCACCATGGTTAGCATGGACCAGTTTGGGCTGAAGGGCCTGTTGCCATGCTATATTACTCTGTGACTCTATGATTGTTTTCTCCAAGGTATTTCATCTTATTCTGGTATTAAATGTCTGTAGCAATATTATTTTTCCTCCCATGATTAATTGGAAAGTTGGGCAGAGAAATAGCAGATGGAGTTTAGTCCAGAAAAGTGTGACGTGATGCATTTTAGGGAGGTCAAATGCACGAGAACAGTATTCAGTAAACGGCAGGACCCTTGGGAGCATTGATATACAGGGACATCTTGGGGTGCAAGTGTATAGCTCCCTGAAAGTGGCACCACAGTGGATAATGTGGTAAAGGAGGCATACAGCATGCTCGCCTTCACTGGTCAGGGCATTGAGTATAAAAGTTGGCAAGTCATTTTGCAGCTATATAATACTTTAGTTCGGCCACGTTTGGAGCACTGTGTATGCTTCTGGTCACCACTCTGTGCCAGCTCTGCTTGTTGTGAAAGCTAAGTATACCGTTTTTAACTAAAAATCAAAAGAACTGTGGATGCTGTAAATCAGGAACAAAAACAAAGTTGCTGGAAAAACTCAGCAGGTCTGGCAGTATCTATGAAGAAAAAAATCAGAGTTAACGTTTTGGGTCTAGTGAACTTTCCTCAGAACTGATTGTAGCTAGGAAAACATGAGTTTATATGTAGAAAATAGGGAGGGGGATGGGGTAGGAAGTAAACAATAGTATAAAGGATAGAGCCCAAGAGAGTGAAAAGCAGTTGGATAGACAAAGGAATTGACTGACTCCTCTTCTCTCCCCTGGCCCAGTCCCTGCCCCTATACATCCGTGATTCCTCTGTTGCTTTACGCCGGTTTCAAAATTTCCAGTTTGCAGGCTCCAGCCGCCTCCTTCTTACCATGGACGTGCAATCCCTTTACACATCCATCCCCCACCAGGATGGTCTTAGGGCTCTCCACTTCTTCCTAGAGCAAAGGCCTGAACCATCCCCACCTACCACCACCATCCTCCGTTTGGCCAAGCTCGTCCTCACCCTCAACAACTTCTCTTTTAATTCCTCTCATTTTCTTCAGCTGAACTTCACATCGAAACTGCACTTACAAATCCTTTTTCTCTAAGAGTTTTAACTTTGGAAAAAGAAGATCAAAACAATGTGTGTTAAAACAAAAGAGGAAGCAGGGACCACATGGGAGGAGTAAAAAAAAATTATCAGTGGGCCTTCACAGCTGTCTAACCAGGCAGTGGGCCTGCACAGCTGACTATCTCTGCTGTTTAGTGTCACTGGACATGGTGTTACGTCTAAGAAAAATTAATGAACAGTGAAACAAACAGCTGACCTTGGAGAAACTCATAATGGGGAGCTCCTCATAGCAGGGGAAAAGCTAGGTGCTTCATTAAGTCTAATCATACTCTGTTTGTTTGTAATTCTATAATAATGAGTAGCATAAATTTTTAAAATTTTTTTGGAGACAAGAACTGCTGATGCTGGAGTCTGAGATAACACAATGTGGAGCTGGAAGAAGACAGCAGGCCTGGCAGCATCAGAGGAGCAGGAAATGCATTTCTGAAGAAGGGTCCTGACCAAAACGTCAGCTTTCCTGCTGCTCTGATGCTGCCTGGCCTGCTGTGTTCCTCCAGCTCCACACTGTGTTTTCTCAAGATTAAACTGTTCCTCAAAATATAAAACATAGGTACCAAGTTACCCTACAGCAGCGTTCTTTTTTTAGAGCAGTAAGGCTGTGCTATTTTCTGGATCTGTAGATTGTTAAGAAGCAGCAATCACCTTTAGTAGAATAATGTGCTCTTCCTCTCGGATGTGGGAGATTAGAGAGAATCTCAATGTTACTGATGATTATGACTGCAGGAAGTGTGTTTGGTTGTGAATCCTATTGGATTGCATGGATCAGTTGGAGCAGTAGTTAGGGACAATAAGGAATTTACTGGAGCTATGGGGTGTGATGGACGGCAGTTTCAGCAAGGGAGAAAAACCATAGATACAGTCGGGTAGATGAATTACCTGCAGGAAAGGTAAGAGAGGGTGGTGCAGGAGTCTCCTGTGGCTATCCCCATCTCAAACAACTATGCTATTTTGGAAAGTGTAGGGGTGATGATCTCTCTGGGGAATGTAGCACCAACAGCCAGGTTTCTCTGGTACTGAGACTGACTCTAATGAAACGAGGGGCACATGAGGTTCCAACAGATTGACTATAGATTCTCCTATCACAATCAGAGACACAGATAGACATTTCTGTGGCTGGTAACGCAACATTAGAATGGCGTGTTGCCTCCCAGGTGCCAGGGTCAAGGATGTCTCAGAGGGGGTGCAGAATATTCTCAAAGGGGACAGTGATCAGCAAGCGGTCATTTTACACATTGGAACCAATGACATAGAAAGAGAAAAAGTCAAGGTTCTGAGGAGAGAATGTAGGAAATTAGGCAGGAGGTTAAAAAGTAGGGTGCCATGAGGGTAGTAATATCTGGATTATTCCCGGTGCCACATGCTAGAGAGGGTAGGAATAGGAGGATAGAACGGAAGAATGTGTGGTTGAGGACCTGGCGCAAGGGAGAAAGACACACATTTTTGGATCATTAGGATCTCTTCTAGGGTTGAAGTGACCTGCATAAGAAGGACAGATTGCCCCTGAATTGGAAGGGGACTAATATACTGGTGGGGAGAATTGCTAGTGTCACTGGGAGGACTTAAACGAGTGTGGCTTGTGTGGGGTTGCAGTGGGACCAACAAAGATAGTGAGAAAAGGGATCTTTCTGAGACTGGTGCAGTTGGGAAAAGGAGTGAGTCATACAGTCAGGGAAGGCAGGAACAAAGCAGAGAACAAGGTGGGACTGATAAATTAAACTGCATTAATTCTAATGCAAAAGGCCTGACAGGTAAGGCAGATGATCTCAGGTCATGGTTGGAAACATGGGACTGGGATATCATAGCGATTACAGAGACATGGTTCAGTGATGGACAGGACTGGTAGCTTAATGTTCCAGGATATAGATGCTATAGGAAAGATAGAAAGGGGGGTGCAAGAGAGGAGGGGGAATGGCATTTTTGGTTAGAGATGACATTACAGTTGTACTTAGGGAGGATATTCCAGGGAGTACATACAATGAAGTTATTTGAGTGGAACTGAGAAATAAGAAAGGGATGATCACCTGATTTGGATTGTACAGTAGAAACCCCCGAATAGTCAATGGGAAATTGAGAAGCAAATTTGTAAGGAGTTCTCAGTTATCTGTAAGAATAATAGGGTGTTGATGTTAGAGGGTTTTAACTTTCCAAACATAGACTGGGACTGCCATAGTGTTAAGGGATCGGATGGAGAGGAATTTATTAAGTATGCACAAGAAAGTTTTCTTATTCAGTATGTGGATGTACCTACTAGAGAAGGAGCAAAACTTGACCTTGTCTTGGGAAATAAGGCAGGATAGGTGACTGAGGCGTCAGTGGGGGAGCACTTTGGGGCAAGTAATCATAATTCTATTAGTTTTAAAATAAGGTCAGAAGTCACATGACACCACAGGAAACTCAATTGGACTCACCACATTAACACAGTGGGTACAAGAGCAGGCCAGAAGCTAGGAATACTGCGGCGAGTAACTCATCTCCTGACTCCTCAAAGCCTGTCCACCACCTACAAGGCACAAGTCAAGAGTGTGATGGAATACTCCCCATTTGCCTGGATGAGCACGGCCCCAACAACACTCAAGAAGCTTGACACCATCCAGGACAAAGCAGCCCGCTTGATTGGCATTAAATCCACAAGCATCCAATCCCTCCACCACCAGCACTCAATAGCAGCAGTGTGTACTATCTACAAGATGTACTGCAGAAATTCACCAAAGATCCTCAGACAGCACCTTCCAAACTCACGACCACTTCTATCTAGGAGGACAAGGGCAGCAGACATATGGGAACACCACCACCTCCAAGTTCCCCTCCAAGCCACTCACCATCTTGACTCGGAAATATATTGTCATTCCTTTACTGTCGCTGGGTCAAAATCCTGAAATTCCCTCCCGAATAGCATTGTGGGTCAACTGACAGCAAGAGGACTGCAGCGGTTCAAAAAGGCAGCTCACCACCACCTTCTCAAGGGCAACTAGGGATGGGCAAGCAATGCTGGGCAGCCAGCAACACCCACATCCCACAAATGAATGGAAAAGAAATGGATATAGTCCGACAGGTTTATTTGAAATCACAAGGTTTTAGAACACTGCTCCTTCATTGGGTGAAGTGACCTGACAAAGGAGCAGCGCTCCAAAAGCTTATGATTCCAAATAAACATGTTGGACAATGACCTGGTGTCATGTGACCTCTGACCTTGTCCCCCACAGTCCAACACTGACACCTCCACATCACAGTTTTAAAATAATGATAGAAAAGGATAGACTTGATCTAAAAATTAGAGTTCTAAATTGGAGGAAGGCCAATTTTGATGGTATTTGGTTAGAACTTTCAAAAGTTGATTAAGGGGCGGATATTCGCAGATAAAGGGACAGCTGGAAAGTACAAAGCCTTCAAAAATGAGATAGCAAGAGTCGAGGGAGAGTATGTGAAAGGGAAGGCAGGCAGATGTAGGGAATTCTGGATGACTACAGAAATTGAGGTTCTGGTCAAGAAAAAGAAGGACGCATATGTCAGGTATAGATAGCCGGCATCATGTGAATCCCTAGATTACAAGGGCAGTAGGAATATACTAAAGACGGAATTCAGGAGGGCAAAAAGGGGACATGAGATAGCTTTGGCAAAAAGGGTTAAGGAGAATCCAAAGGGTTTCTACAAATACATTAAGGACAAAAGAGTAATTAGGGAGAGAATGGGACCCCTTGAAAATCAGCTAGGCACCTATGTGGAACCACAGGTGAAAAACTAAATGAGTATTTTGCATCAGTGTTTACTGTGGAGAAGGATATGGAAGCTAGAGATCTTGGGGAAATTAACAGTGACATCTTGAAAAGTGTCCATATTACAGACAGGAGGTGCTGGACGTCTTAAAAAGGTGGATAAATCCCTGGGGCCAGATCAAGCATACCCTAGAACTTTGTGGGAAGCTAGGGAAGTGATTGCTGGGCCCCTTGCTGAGATATTTGTATCATCGATAGCCACAGGTGAGGTGCAGGAAGACTGGAGGTTGGCTAACGTGGTGCCACTATTTAAGAAAGGTGGTAAAGGAAAGCCAGGGATCTATAGACCGGTGAGCCTGACATCAGTGGTGGTCACGTTGTGGGAGGGGATCCTGAGGGACAGGATTTATATGTATTTGGAAAGGCAAGGACTGATTACGGATAGTCAACATGGCTTTGTGCATGGGAACTCTTTCTCACTAACTTGATTGAGTTTTTTGAAGAAGTAACAAAGAGGATTGATGAAGGCAGAGTGGTGGACATCGTCTACATTGACTTCAGTAAGGTGTTTGACAAGGTTCCTCATGGCAGACTGGTTAACATGGTTAGATCACATGGAATACAGGGAGAACTAGGCATTTGGATACAATATTGGCTAGAAGGTAGGCGATAGAGAGTGGTGGTGGAATGTTGCTTTTCAGACTGGAGGCCTGTGACCAGCGATGTGCCACAAGGTTCGGTGCTGGGTCCACTGCTTTTTGTCATTAATATAAATGATTTGGATGTGAATATAGGAGGTAAGGTTAGTAAATTTGCAGATGATACCAAAATTGGTGGTGTAGTGGACAACGGGACCTTAATCAAATTGACCAATGGACCAAGGAGTGGCAAATGGAATTGAATCTAGATAAATGTGAGGTGTTACATTTTAGTAGGGAAAATCAGGGCTGGAATTATACTCTTAATGGTAAGGTCCTGGGGAGTGTTGCTGAACAAAGAGACCAGGTTCGTAGCTCCTTGAAAGTGGAGTCGCAAGTGTTCAGGGTAGTGAAGAAGGCATTTTGGTATGCTTGCCTTTATTTGTCAGTGCATTGAGTACAAGAATTGGAAGGTCATGTTGCAGCTGTACAGGACATTGGTTAGACCATTTTTGTAATACAACCTTCAATTCTAGTCTTCCTGCTATTGGAAAGATGTTGCAAAACTTGTAGGGGTTCAGAAAAGATACACAAGGATGTTGCCAGGGTTGGAGAGTTAGAGGTTTTGAGCTATGGGGAGAGCCTGAAATGGGCTGAGACTATTTTCTCTGGAGCCTTGGAGGTTGAGGGGTGAACTTATAGAGCTTTATGAAATCATGAGAGGCATGGATAGGGTGAATAGTCAAGGTCTTTTCATTGGTGTGGTGAAGTCCAAAACTAGAGAGCGTAGATTTAAGGTGAGAAGGGAAAGATTTAAAAAGGGCAACTTTTTCACACAGAGGGTGGTGCATATATGGAATGAACTGCCAGAGGAAGTGGTGGAGGCTAGTACAATAACAACATTTAAAAGGTGTCTGGATGGGTACATGAGTAGGAAAGGTTTCGAGGGATATGGGCCAAATGCTGGCAAAAGGGACCAGATTAATTTAAGATATCTGGTTGACGTGGATGAACTGGACTGAAGAGTCTGTTTCCGTACTGTACATTCTGTGACTCTAACTGCTGAGGGTGACTAGTTTCTTCTTTAAAGCTGTTATTTCTCTTGCATTCATTATCAGGTTTAAAATTAAGATTTTAGCCTGGAGTGCTGCATCTGTCTGTTGTTCCTTCCATGAATTCATAGAATCCCTACAGTGCAGATGCAGATCATTTGGCCCATCAAGTCCACACCAACCCTCCGAAAAACATCCACCTGGACTCAACCCCCTACCCTATCCCTGTAACCCTGCATTTAGCATGGCCAACCCACCTAGTCTACACATCCTTGGACTTTGGTGAAAACCAGAGCACCTGGAGGAAACCCATGCAGACAGTGCAAACTCCGCACGGACAGTTGCCCGGGGCTGGAATCGAACCCAGGTCCCTGGCACTATGAGGTAACAGTGCTGACCACTGAGCCACCGTGCCTTCCTACTTGCTTACCAGCATTGTAACTTATTGTGATTCATGCACCAGAACCCCCAGATCCTCTCTATCATCAAGTCCTGCAATCTGTCTCCAGTTAAATTGTATGCTGCTTTTCTATTCTTTCTGCCAAAAAGGATGTTTGGACATTATATTCCATTCTGCCAGACTTTCATTCACAGCCTTAATCTGAATACACCCTTTTGCAGATTCTCTACCTCCTCTGACAACTTACTTTCCTTCCCAAAAACTGAAAGAACTGCGGATGCTGTCAATCAGAAACAAAAACAGAAATTGCTGGAAAAACTCAGCAGGTCTGGCAGCATCCATGGAGAGAAATCAGAGATAATGTTTCAAGTCCGGTGACCCTCCCTCAGAATGTTAACTCTGATTTCTCTTCACAGATGCTGCCAGGCCTGCTGAGCTTTTCCAGCAACTTCTGTTTTTGTTACTTTCCTTCTAATCTTGATGTCATTCACAAATTTAGCAGCCATACATTCAGTGCCCTTATCCAAATACTTGATGTAGATTGTAAATAGTTGAGTGTGCAGCACCGATTCGTGTGGCCCTCCATTAGTTACTGCATGCCAACCTGAGAAATATCCATTTATCCTTACTCTCTGTTTCCTACAGTCATTGAGTCATACAGCACAGAAACAGACCCTTTGGTCCAGCCAGTCCATGCAGGCCATAGTCCCAAACTAAACTAGTCCCAGTTGCCTGCACTTGGCCCATACCCCTCCAAAATGTTCTTATTCATGTAGTTATCTAAATGTCTTTTAAATGTTGTAACTGTACCTGCACCCACCACTGCCCCTGCAATTTCATTCCACACGTGAACCACGCTGTGTAAAAAAACTGCCCCTCATGTCCTTTTTAAATCTCTCTCCTCTCACCTTAAAAGTATGGCCCATAGTCTTGAAATCTCCTACACAAGGAAAAATACACCTGCCATTTACCTTATCTGTACCCCTCATGATTTTATAAACCTCTATAAGGTCACCCCTCAACCTCCTACGCTTCAGTGAAAAAAGTCCCAGCCTATCCAGCCTCTCCTTGTGGCTCAAACCTTCTGTTCCCATCAACATGCTGGTAAATCTTTTCTGAACCCTCTCCAACCCTCTCCTGTTATCTAACCAATCTTTTATTCATGCTAACACTTCTTTGTTCTTTGTTCTAATGTTACCACCTACACTCTGGTGTCCTCATGCTATGCAGCAACTTCTGATGTGGTATCTTATGTCTAGAGGCAGAATATGTTAATGTGATTCTTAACAAATATCTTAAATTTGTCTTCACAAATTGGGTCAATGCAGACATTGCAGTCAATGAGGGGGTGTGTGAAGTATTGGATCTGATAAACATAGGGAAAGAGGATTAATGAGTTTCCATTTATTAACTATCCCAGAAACCAGGGAGGAAATAATGGAAGATCTGACCATTATTATCTAATTATCGCTGAATACCGGTATGATAATGCAAGACTGGAGGACTGCTAATGTTGTATCTTTGTTTAAAAATGGAGCCAGGAATAGAACATGCCCATAAGTCTAATTTTGGTAGTGGGAAAATTATTGGAATCAATTATGAGAGACAGGGCGAATTTTCACTTAGAAAAGCATGGATTAATCAATAACCTTCGGGTACGTTACAACCTGCCCTGTCCCAGAGACAATGGTGAAGCCAGAGTAAGAATACCCAACTGGTGGACAGCCAACTTCAGTGGGGTAAGAACAAAGCTAGTCCAGATAGACTGGAACAAAATGTTTCTGGGAAAACAGTAGTTGAACAATGAGTTACCTTCAAAGAGGAGGTGGTTTGGGAACATTCAAGGTATGTTCCATCAAAAGGAAAAAAAAGGACAAACAAATCCAGAGCTCTCTGGAATTAAGTTAAAGAAGAGAATGTATAAAGAAGAGACAGGTATCAGATAATGAATATAGTTGACAATCAAGAGGAATACAGAAGATTCAGAAGGAAGATGCAAAAGCAAACAACAGAAACAAAGCAGATTTATAAAAAAAAAACTGACAGCTACCAAAGGAAAATCCCAAAATCTTTTATAAGCACACCCTTTGATGGCAAGGGTGACAGCACATGACCAATCATGTTTGTATGAATTTGATTGGTTTTGTACAACATCAGTTTGACATCCTGCGCAACACCAATTGTAAATGCACCAGCATGATGTTTAACTTCATTGTTCATGTATCCATCAACTAACTTGAGAGCAAATGAAGGTTTTGGAATAAAGGGGCAGCCCCATCGTGGACATGAAATTTACTGAGCGACAGATTAATGATTAACAGATGTTTTGAAGACAGGAGACAGGTTAAGAATGGAGTTTCCCAGGGATCAATGTTGGGACCTCTGATCTTCCTGCTGTAATTAATTACCTCGACCTTGGTGTACTAGGCGCAAGTTTGCAGCTGACGCTGAACTTGGAAATATTGTGAACTGTGAGGGAAATAGTCTAAAACTTCAAAAGGACAAAGACAGGTTGGTGTACTAGGAGAAAATAGCAGATGCAATTTAATTCAGACAATTGTAAAGTTATTATTTTGGTAGGAAGAGCACGGAGTGACCATATATAATAAAGAGTACAACTATAAAGCAGATTCAGGAGCAGAAGGACATGAATGAGCATAAAATCACTGAATGTTGAGGACAAGTTGACAGAGCGATGATTGGAGCACATGATAGCCTGGGCTTTATTGATAAGGACATGCAGTACTTACTTGCCCTCAAAAGGTGAAACTAGTATAATTGGTTTGACCTCCAATTAGAGTATTGCATCCACTCTGGGTGCCACATTTTTGGAACAATATGAAGCCATTGGAGACAGTACAAAAAATATTCACAAGAATGGTTCCAAAATTGAAGAATTTCAGTTATAACCATAGATTGGAGAAGTCAGTACTGTTCTCCTTGGAGCAAAGAAGACAGAGAGCAGATTGGACAGAGTGATCAAAATCCCCTGCCCTGGTTCCCATTCCCATCCTCCATTCTTACTTTTCCAGTATCTCCAGTGTCCATTTCACTGTTGAACTTTTACAGTACCGACAGTCCCTGATTAACAAAACACTTGTACTTACTACTGAGATCCCCTACAGGGGTGTATTAATATTAATTGTAAAGATCCAACAGACAAACATTACCTTGTACTAATGAATGGCCATTTTATATTGTCCTGCATTGTGTTCTGGCTTGAATTGACTTGTAAACAGACTGAGAACCTGTTCACAACCCAGGGACTACCTGGATTGAGGACATGGGTTTCACCCAGAAGCAGAAATTGGTCAGTGCAGGTATTTCTGCCTGCACTCATTAACCTCTACTATCAGATGGAATTTTGTTGATGAAAATTTAATCAGATGAGTTTAATTTTAAATTAAAAGCAGCAAGTGCTGAAGAAATTCAGCACGTCTGGCGGCATCTGAATAGAAGGAAATGTAGTCAACAGTTTAAGTACAATGACCCTTCTTTAGAACTGAAAAAGAGTCATTTGCAACTCAAAATATTAACTCTTTCTCCACAGTTGCTGAGTTTTTGTCCAACATTTTGTTATTATTTCAGATCTGCATCTACCATATTTCTATTTTAGAGTTTGTTAATGAATGATCCTGAAGAGTCATGGAGTTGTATAACACAGAAACAGACCCTTCAGTTCAACTCATCTGCTCCAACCAGACATCCCAATCTGACCTAGTCCCATTTGCCAGCATTTGGCTCATTTCCCTCTAAACCCCTGCTATTAATATACCCATCCAAATACCTTTTAAACATTGTAATTGTACCCATCTCCACCACTTCCTCTGACAGCTTGTTCCATATACGCACCACCCTCTACATGAAAAAGTTACCCCTCAGGTCCATTTTAAATCTTTCCCCCCTTACTTTCCCAATATACCGTTTTGGAAACTGTTGCGGGAGATGGCTCATCAGGGTAAGGCAGCAGTAGCCAGGTTCATGACACTGTGGCTGTACCTGCTGTACAGAAGGGCGGGAAAAAGAGTGGAAGGGCTATAGTCATAGGGGATTCAATTGTAAGGGGAGTAGATAGGCGGTTCTGTGGTCAAAAATGAGACTCCCGAATAGTATGTTGCCTCCCAGGTGCACGGGTCAGGGATGTCTCAGATCGACTGCAGGACATTCTGAAGGGGAAGGGTGAACAGCCAGCTGTCATGGTGCATATAGGCACCAATGACATAGGCAATAAACGGGATGAGGTCCGACAAGCAGAATTTAGGGAGTTAGGAGCCAAGTTAAAAAGTAGGACTTCAAAGGTAGTAATCTCAGGATTGCTACCAGTGCCACATGCTAGTCAGAGTAGAAATGAAAGAATAGGCAGGAAAAATAAGTGGTTTGAGAGACGGTGCAGGAGGGAGGGGTTCAGATTTTTGGGACATTGGGAACGGTTCTGGGGGAGGTGGGACTATCACAAATCGGACAGTCTACACTTGGGCAGGACTGGAACCAATGTCCTAGGGGGTGCTTTTGCTAACACTGTTGGGGAGGGTTTAAACTAATGTGGCAGGGGGATGGGAACCAAATGAGGAGGTTAGTGGACAGTAATGAGATAGTAACTAAAGCCTGTAACGAACCAGATATGGCAGGAACTGCAGATGCTGGAGAATCTGAGATAACAAGGTGCTAGACCCTTTTTCTGAAGAAGGGTCTAGGCCCAAAACGTCAGCCTTCCTGCTCCTCTGCTGCTTGGCCTGCTGTGTTCATCCTTGTTATCTCAGATATTGAAGTCAGTGTGACTAAGGGGAAGAGTAGGCAGAAAGCAGATGATGAATGCAAAGGGACAGGTGGTCTGAGGTGTATTTGTTTTAATGCGAGAAGTGTAGTAGGTAAGGCAGATGAACTTAGGGCTTGGATTGGTACCTGGGAGTATGATGTTATTGCTATTACTGAGACTTGGTTGAGGGAAGGGCAAGATTGGCAACTAAATATTCCACAATATAGATGCTTCAGGTGGGATAGAGAGGGAGGTAAAAAGGGTGGAGCAGTTGCATTACTGGTCAAAGAGGATATCATAGTTGTGCTGAAGGAGGGCACTATGGAGGACTCGAGCAGTGAGGCAATATGGGCAGAGCTCAGAAATAGGAAGGGTGCAGTAACAATGTTGGGGCTGTACTACAGGCCTCCCAACAGTGAGCATGAGATAGAGGTACAAATATGTAGGCAGACTATGGAAAGATGTAGGAGCAACAGGGTGGTGGTGATGGGAGATTTTAATTTTCCCTCCATTGACTGGGATTCACTCAGTGTTAGGGGCTCAGGTGAAGCAGAATTTGTAAGGAGCATCCAGGAGGGTTTTCGACAGCAGTATGTAAATAGTCCAACTCGGGAAGTGGCCATCCTGGACCTGGTGTTGGGGAATGAGCCCGGCCAAGTGGTTGAAGTTTCAGTAGGGGATTACTTTGGGAATAGTGATCACAATTCCATAAGTCTGAGAATACTGATGGACAAAGACGAGAGTGGTCCTAGAGGAAGAGTGCTGAATTGGGGGAAGGCCAACTATAGCAAAATTCGCCAGGAGCTGGGGAATGTGGATTGGGAGCAGCTGTTTGAGGGTAAATCCACATTTGATACGTGGGAGGCTTTTAAAAAGAGGTTGATTAGAGTGCAGGACACACATGTCCCTGTGAAGATAAGGGACAGAAAGGGCAAGATTAGGGAACCATTGATGACAGGTGAAATTGTGAGACTAGCAAAGAGGAAAAAGGAAGCATACATAAGGTCTAGGCGACTGAAAACAGACAAAGCTTTGGAAGAATATCAGGAAAGTAGGACCAATCTGAAACGAGGAATTAAGGGGGCTAAAAGGGGTCATGAAATATCTTTAGCAAACAGGGTTAAGGAAAATCCCAAAGCCTTTTATTCGTACATAAGGAAAAAGAGGGTAACTAGAGAAAGGGTTGGCCCACTCAAGGACAAAGGAGGGAAGTTATGCGAGGAGTCAGAGAAAATGAGGGAGATTCTTAATGAGTACTTTGCGAGGGACATGATGGATGTTGAGGTTAGGGATAGATGTTTGATTACTCTCGGTCAAGTGGGCATAAGGAGGGGGGAAGTGTTGGGTATTCTAAAAGGCATTAGGGTGGACAAGTCCCCAGGTCCAGATGGGATCTATCCCAGGTTACTGAGGGAAGCGAGAGAGGAAATAGCTGGGGCCTTAACAGATATCTTTGCAGCATCCTTGAGCATGGGTGAGGTCCCAGAGGACTGGAGAATTGCTAATGTTGTCCCCTTGTTTAAGAAGGGTAGCAAGGATAATCCAGGTAATTATAGACCGGTGAGCCTGACATCAGTGGTGGGGAAGCTGCTGGAGAAGATACTGAGGGATAGGAGCTATTTACATTTGGAAGAAAATGGGCTTATTAGTGATAGGCAGCATGGTTTTGTACAGGGAAGGTCATGTCTTACCAACTTGGTAGAATTCTTTGAGGAAGTGACAAAGTTGATAGAGGAGGGAAGGGCTGTGGATGTCATATACATGGACTTCAGTAAGGCATTTGATAAGGTTCCCCATGGTAGGCTGATGGAGAAAGTGAAGTCGCATGGTGTCCAGGGTGTACTAACCAGATGGATAGAGAACTGGCTGGGCAACAGGAGACAGAGAGTTGTAGTGGAAGGGAGTTTCTCAAAATGGAGAACTGTGACCAGTGGTGTTCCACAGGGATCCGTGTTGGGACCACTGTTGTTTGTGATATACATAAATGATCTGGAGGAAGGTATAGATGGTCTGATTAGCAAGTTTGCAGATCACACTGAGATTGGTGGAGTAGCAGATGGTGAAGGGGACTGTCATAGAATGCAGCAGAACATAGATAGATTGGAGAGTTGGGCAGAGAAACGGAGTTCAATCCAGGCAAATGCAAGGTGATGCATTTTGGAAGATCCAATTCAAGAGCTAACTATACAGTAAATGGAAAAGCCCTGGGGAAAATTAATGCACAGAGAGGTCTGGGTATTCAGATCCATTGTACCCTGAAGGTGGCAATGCAGGTCGATAGAGTGGTCAAGAAGGCATACGGCATGCTTTCATTCATCGGATGGGGCACTAAGTACAAGAGTTGGCAGGTCATGTTACAGTTGTATAGGACTTTGGTTCGACCACATTTGGAATACTGTGTACAGTTCTGGTCGCCACATTACCAAAAGGATGTGGGTGCTTTGGAGAGGGTGCAGAGGAGGTTCACCAGGATGTTGCCTGGTATGGAGGGTGCTAGCTATGAAGAGAGGTTGAGTAGATTAGGATTATTTACGTTAGAAAGACGGAGGTTGAGGGGGGACCTGATTGAGGTCTACAAAATCATGAGAGGTATAGACAGGGTGGATAGCAAGAAGCTTTTTCCCAGAGTGGGGGAGTCAATTACTAGGGGTCACAATTTCAAGGTGAGAGGGGAAAAATTTAAGGGAGATATGCATGGAAAGTTCTTTACGCAGAGGGTGGTGGGTGCGTGGAACACGTTGCCAGCGGAGGTGGTAGAGGTGGGCATGATAGCGTAATTTAAGATGTATCTAGACAGATACATGAATGGGCAGGGAGCAGAGGGATACAGATCCATGGAAAATAGGTGACAGGTTTAGATGGAGGATCTGGATCGGCACAGGCTTGGAGGGCCGAAGGGCCTGTTCCTGTGCTGTAATTTTCTTTGTTCTTTGTGCTTTGTTCTACCTTGCCCTCTCATTTTGGATTCCCCCACCGTAGGTAAAAGGCCTTGGCTATTCACCGTATCCATGCCCCTTATGACTTTATAAATCTCTCTAAGGTCACCTCTCAGCATCTGACGCTCCAGGGGAGAAAGCCCCAGGTTATTCAGACCTCCATATTACTCAAACCCTCCAGTCCCTGCAATTTCTTTGTAAATCTTCTGCACCCTCTCAAGTTTAACAATATCTTTCCTCTAGAAGAGCAAGCAGAATTGTATGCAATATTCTAAAAGTGGCCACACCAACATGATGTTCCAACTCCTATACTCAAATGTTCTGACCAATTAAGGTAAAATTGCACAGTGTTTCTTTTGTATATAGTAGCTTTTGTATCTGGGGATATTGTCCTACTGTATACTTAAGGCTGAGACAGATTCTTGATCAGTCAGGGAATCAAGGGTTACTAAAAGAGGGCAACAGAGTGGATATGAGGAATGTCAGTTGAATCAGCCATGATCTTATTCAATGGTGGAGCAGGCTCAAAGGGCCAAAAGACTTATTCCCGTTCCTATTTCTCATGGTCTTGTAGTGATTTGTTTTGTGACTTATTTCAGCTAAGAATACAGTATTGCACATGTTCGGTACAATATTTTAGCCGGAACGTTGCTTTTTCCAAACAAAAAAGTCTAGGAAAACCTAATTCTGGTTTTAACATGTGTTTCTATGGGAAACTATGCTTCGCTCAAAGTTGCGGTTTCTGCAAGCGAGGACTTACTGTAACTGACGAACTGGAGCGACCCTGCAAGACTGGAGAGAGCTGGAGTGGCGCTGTCTCCGGAGGAATTGGGTTCCGACCCTGCAATACTGGAGTAAACTGGAGTGGCGCTGTCTCCGGAGGCCTCAGTCTCTGCGCCGTGGGCCGAAGCTGCCACCGCCGCCCCCTCTTTCCGGCCGGTGCCGCTACGCCCGGTCACTCGGAGCCGCGTGTCCTGTTGTAGTTTCGAGAAATGCCGGCTCGACTCAGCCTTCAGTCCGAGGACCCGGAGCCCACGATGGAAGCCGAGTCCGTCAGCAGGAAATCACATAAGAAAAGCAAGGTGAGGGTGGCGGCGGGCCCCACGATAAGACCCCGGTCTCCTGTGTAGGCCCAGGCCTCGGACTTGGAGTAGATTCTCCTGTTCCGGGAGAACCTGGGGCCCAGCGCCCATTTTGTATCCTGATACTGCTGGGGATGGAGGGTCTGGTTGGGGGACAGTGGGGTATTACCGGGGTCAGAGTCGTCTTTCTGCTTCTTATCTTCTGTTACTTAATTACAGAAAGAGAAGAGGAAACACTCGGAGAGAAGCGAGGACAAAAAGGCCAGGTCCTGGGAGAATGGCGAGTTGAACGAAGACTCGACAGGAGAAAGCGAACTAAAGCCCCCGAAAGCAAAGAGACACCGGAGTGAAGATAATGAGGGCAGGGATGACAGGAAGGGTCATAGAACCGAGAAAAACGGGGTGATCAAAGAGTCCAAGCAGAAAACGGCCCCACGTTCCAGCGATGATTCTAGTCAATATTCGGAGGGTGAGATCGAGGAGGTGAGACTGTCTACACCGGGAACAACATTTCCTTCAAAAGTCAGTCCCACACCGGCTGGTGAGGTGGCATTGAGCACTCCGGATTGTTCACTCGTGCCTGCACATTCGCCATCGTGACACATTTCACGTTGGGTGGGGGGGCAGTGGGTGTCGTTTCCCTGTGATCTTGGAAGAGAGAGTCATGAACATTTGACATGTGGGGTTCCGTGTTGTCCGGGAAAGGTTGGGGGTGAGGGGTCCCTCTCCTGCGTCCCCGGGGAAATGCGCGCTTGGATTTAAAGGGCATTGGTGACTAGAGTTCCAAAAGTTGAATTCGAAACAGGTTGAAAGTCTTAAAGAAGGCGGAGCTCCATGATAACTGGCACGGTGGGTCAGGCATTTGGATGAGGGGCAGTTGGTAGTGATGTGACGACATCCCTAGAATGTATTCAGCAGAGCGTGGAACCCAGTTGGTCCCCAGTTATTGAGGATGGCAGTTGCAAGCTACAGACTTTTGTTTCAATAACATTTTACCTCTATTTAAAAAAAAGCCTAGCAAAGCTTTGCTTGTCTCAAGATCCCAGCCGGAATCTTTGCTTTCCTGCAACTGTACAATGACTGGTGCTAAGACCAGTCTCCATTTAACAACTTTCTTTATTTTCATTTAAAGACTGAGGTTTATTTGCTTCTTTGCTGCCTGGCCCACTGTGTTCCCGCAGCTCCACACTGTGTTCCCGCAGCTCCCAGCATCTGCAGTTCTTACTATCTCTCAGAAAGCGTGCAGTCTTTCAGCAAGAAGTTTTTGAACTGTACAGCTGAAGTGAATTTGCCTTCCATATTCCTGATTGGTGCTGCACCATCTGATGACCCCATCAAATGCAGCTTGAAGTTGCTGGCAGTCTTCATGCAGGGTCTGAAGCCTTCCTGGCTCCACATTCTGGTGAGAGGGATTTCTTTGCATCCAGGAGTGTTATGGGTCAGTGAGTTGGCATCTTTCCAATTCTTCGGGTGTAGTGCAGTACCAGAGATTACTTTTTCTTGGGGGAGGGCAGGGGTAGAGGCCGCCAATGGTAGAATGAATGCAGTGGGCAGACTAAAGATGACGAGGAACTGGTCAGGACACGGGGGTGAAAGGACTTGGGGGGGTTTGAAATGAAACTGACCTGACCAAACCAGGGTACCTGGTCACCAATGTCCAGAATATCTTTTAACCAGCAATGGTGAAGTACTTGCAATAGTTTGATGTTTTATAGGAACTGACTCCAGAACAGAAAGAAGGGGCCTTTTCAAACTTCAGGATTTCTCAAGAAACAATTGAACTGCTGAAGGGTATGTGAGTTTTTGTTTCCTTTGGAGATTGCACAGATCTCCATGGCTGCTGGTCATCTTTTGTGAGACTGTTTCAGATTCAGTATTTACCAAGTGAGAGCTATTTATGTTGTCAACTGTTCAAACTCGGTTTCCAATAGTTTTTGCTGCTTGGAATCCCTGAGCTTGATAGTTTCACGGATTTTATTTCAAAAGGCATGAAGGATATGAAACATGGCCTTCTCTGTGTGCTCACTGGAGTAAGGCCTCTCATAGTCCACTATTTGACGGTGTCCCTGAAACCTATTCATCAGCTGGGATTTGGTATCTGAACCAGTGTTGCTATTGCCAGATTTCTGCTTTTTAATTGAGACTCACTAGCAATTGGGATCCCTGGTGACTTGTCGCTCTAGCATGTTTGGTCATCAGCACTTTCAAACTGGGGATGAAACCTTTTGGTCCAGTTTGATTGGTTCTGTTCCGGATGCTACTTTTTATCCACTAGTCTGATAGATAATTTATTCCCAATTCCTACTAATCCAGAACTTGAGAAGGAGTTGGGTTTATCAGTGCAGAGTGTTCATTGTTCATTGGATCGTCTGAAGTTCCAATCGCATGCCAAGTGGTGACAATTGTAAAGAATTGTCACTGCAGCATGGGGTAAAATGGCTCTAGCAATGTTGGGAATTTACCTTTAAGTTTTTCATGGACACACACAGTCTTGACTGATCTGTTTGCATGCGTTGCTTAGGAAACACCATTAAAATCAAGCAAGAAAGATGCAGAGTTTTTGAGAGTGTTGTTATACAGTTTTGCTGATTGTGAGAATATATGTTTCAGGGTGTGGTGAGCGTACAATAGGTTGATTCAGCTGAGGCAACATTGCTGGAGTTGGGTATTTTAATTTTGTATCGACTTGGAGAAGCCATACAGCTCAAATAAAATCCTACAGCACAGAGGTGGCCATTGGCCAAATATGCCTGCACAGACGTTTTGACAGAAGTGCTATATTGATCCTATTCCCTTTCTCTTTTCCTGGAGCTCTGCAGTCTTTTTCCATTTGTCCCATGTGTCCATTTCCTTTTAAAACTTTCTTTTTCAGCTACCTCAACCACTCTTTCAGGCAACACATTCCAGATTGTAATTCATGAATGTAATTTTGTTAGGTAAGGCATAGTGGTAATTTCACTGATATCTTTTAGTTTAGTTTGTCGGAAGTTTCTTACTTAGAGCATTGCCAGGAGCTGTTTCTTCAGGTGAAGGATAGCACAGCAACAATGGTATAATCTGGAAACTGGTAGGGCTGTTGTCATGCATACCTTACATTCATACCTTTGATGCTAGCAGGCCCTACTTCAAGTCCTACCTGCTCCTCAGGTCTGTAATACCATCTCTGAACAGGTTAATTAGAAAATTCCTATAACCTGGAAATTTGAGCTGGGCCAGTCAGTGCTGATGTCAAAGAGCACTTCTTTAGCACACAGGGCCATGGAAATCAGAACCTGCACTGCCGGGATAGCTGGGGTTAATTTAACAATTCCAGAGCTTGAGGATAGCAGATTTCTGTTAGGTAAGGGTGTAAAGGACATGGGGCAAAGGTAAATAAAGACAGTCAGAATCCAGATCTCCGTTGATCTAATCAAGTGGCCTCCTCCAGATTCAAGTGGCTGAATGAGTTCCTATTCCTAATGTATCTTACCACCAGTGATGTAATATTTTAAACAGTCAGCCCTTTTCACATTACAAGGGTCTCTGACTTACAAGTGTCTGACTTATGAACACTTGTACTTACAAATGTGATCCTATACAGGGGTGTAATTTTAAAGATCCACAGGATGAACATTCTGTGGACTTAAAAAAAGCTACTTAATATTGTCTTGCGTTGAGTTCTGACTTGCACAGGTCAGTGTGTAAATGCAACCTGGGACTGCCTATATCCAAAATTTCTTTGGTAAACAACAGCTGTGGGTTAGGAGTAGACTGGCCTTCAACACTGTAAAATAGACTTGCGTGAGATATAACGCTTTAGCCAGGGTGAGCAAGAATTGAGCGAGATTACTTCCTGTGGTTTCCCCAGCTAGTTGGTTTTTGCACCACATGAGCACTTGCCTTACCAACATTTTTAGGGGGGATGTGGGTCACATTTTGTTGCAGGAGGCTGCAGCCTGCAATAAGCACAATAAAACCCCTTCTTTCTTGTGTCCTTTGCTTTGCCAGTTTTGAAATGTGCAGTTCTGAAGAAGGGTCACCGGACCCAAAACGTTACCTCTGATTTTTCTTCACACATGCAGCCAGACCTACTGAGCTTTTCCAGCAACTTTAGTTCTTGTTCCTGATTTACAGCATCTGCAGTTCTTGCAGTTTTTGTTTTGAAATGTGCGTGTTGGTGAACTGTTCTTTCTAATCTGTCACATTCTTCTGGTTCGTTCTCTGCAGAACGAGGAGTGACCTACTTGTTTCCAATACAAGCACGAACATTCAACTACATCTACGACGGGAATGACTGCGTGGCACAGGCCAGGACTGGTACTGGCAAAACCTTCTCCTTCGCAATCCCTTTGGTGGAAAAGCTGCAGTCAGAGGCTGTTGATCGGAGGAGAAATCGCCCTCCGAAGGTGAAGGAACCTGCAGTCAGATTGCTGCTGGGGCGTAAGATTGAAAGGCAGCATTAGTTCCTCTATCCAGAGGTGGCATTCTCCTACTCTGCACTTGGTGAGCACTGGGATACAAGCTCACTGGGTTCAGATTTGGAGAATGACGCTCAAAATGAGACATATTGGCACTGTTCGCCTCACTCAGAAGGTCACATGTCTGGGCTCTGAGTTTTTTGCGCTCATTTACAGTGAAGGGCAGTATGGTTGGATCTCCATCATAACCCCCTAATTTTTTGAAGTTTGTGTTACTGGTAAACAGGGTAGTTAAAAAGGCAAGTAGCACACTTGCCTTCATTGCTCAGTCCTTTAAGTATAGGAGTTGGGAAGTCATGCTGAGGTTGTTTGGGACATTGGTGAGGCCTTTTTTGGGTACTCTGCCCAGTTATAGGAAGGATATTAAGCCAGAGAGGGTTCAGAAGAGATTTACCAGAATGTTGTCGGGTATGGAAGGTTTGGGTTATAAAGATGGGCTGGGCCTTCCTTCATTGGAGCATAGGAGATTGAGAGGTGATCTTACAGAGGTTTATAAAATCATAAGGGGTATAAATACGGTTATTGGTAGATGTCTTTTCCCTAGAATTTCAAGACTGAGGACATATTTTTAAGTTGAGAGAAGAGAGATTTAAAAAGGACACGGGGGCAATTTTTTTTTTAGAGGGTGGTTTGCATGTGGAATGAACTTACTGAGGACGTGGTAGATACAGGTACAGTTAGTGTTTAACAGACATTTTGTTAAGTATTTTAATAAGCAAGGTTTAGAGGGATATGGGCCAAGTGCAGGCAGGTGGGACTGGTTTAGTTTTAGATTGTTTGGCATGGACTGGTTGGACTGAAGGGTCTGGTTCTGTGCTGTATGACTCTTTGATTCTATGACTGGAGCAGCTGACTATACTACCATCACTGAATGTGCTGATGAGTGAATATTGACCACCTAGTCTGAAGTTTGAGCGTCTGCAAGTGGCTATGGAGCACATCCCTGCTGGGTTCCTTGCCAAGGTCACAAACAGATTCCTAATGGCCGGTATCAGTGGCTGTCTAGGTTGCCCAGCCTTGCATTACCAGACTGGTGGAGTTGCCACCTCAGACTGACTCTGTCAATAGGGTGGTACACGGAGTTCCTTTCCCAACTGCGTGGGCCAATCAGGCAAATTCATGATCAGTTTTACTGGTGCCAATCTTACACCACAGTTTTTTAATTCTTCCTTCACTTTCCTTCCAAGGTCCTAGTGCTTGCTCCAACAAGGGAGCTGGCGATTCAAGTAGCAAAAGATTTCAAGGATGTAACCAAGAAGCTCGTGGTCTCTTGTTTTTATGGCGGAACAGCATATGTTGGACAAAGTGAGTGCTTGGTATTCGGAGTAATATTTTCACTGTCTAACAATTCATACAATATGTCTTGTTCTTCTGTGAGCTGCGCTGGTATGCAGTTTGTCAAAATTGATCAAGAACAAAGTTGCTGGAAAAGCTCAGCAGGTCTGGCAGCATTGGTGAAGGAAAAAACAGTTAACGTTTAGGGTCTGGTGCCCCTTCCTCAGAACTGGTGGTGGCTGGGAAAACGTCAGTTTATATCAGAAAAAAGGGAGGTGGGTGGGGTAGGGAGAAAACGATAGGATAGAGCCCAAAGAGAGAGAGACACAGTTGGACAGACAAAGGAGTTGCTAATGATCAGGCTGAGAGGGTGACTAGTTGTTAATGGGGACTGTTAGTGATTAACAACAGGAGGTGTGTAATGGCAGGCTATGTGGTAACAAGGTCTGGTGTGTGGGATGGGGGCTGGGACATGGGAGAGTTTAGGCCCTAAAATTATTGAACTCAATATTGAGTCCCCAGAGGGCTGTAGGGTCCCCAAGCAGAAAATGAGGTGTTGTTCCTCCAGCTTGCGTTGGCCTGCGCTGGAACACTGCAGCAAGCCAGAGACAGAGATGTTGGCCAGGGAGTAGGGCGGTGCATTGAAGTGGCAGGCAACAGGTAGTTCAGGGTCTTTTTTGCGAAGCAGTCACCAAGTCTACGCTTCGTTTCCCCAATGTAGAGCAGACTACAGTGCAGTAGATGTGGTATACATGGATTTAAGTAAGGCGTTTGATAAGGTTCCCCATGGTAGGCTCATGCAGAAAGTAAGGAGGCATGGGATAGGGGGAAATGTGGCAGATTGGATTCAGAATTGGCTGACCCTTAGAAGACAAAGGGTGGTAGTGGACGGAAAATATTCAACATGGTGCTCAGTTACGAGTGGTGTACCACAAGGATCAGTTCTGGGTCCTCTTCTATTTGTGATTTTTGTAAATGGTTTGGATGTAGGAGTGGAAGGGTGGGTTAGTAAGTTCACGGATGATACGAACGTGCGTCGAGTTGTGGATAGTGCGGAGGGCTGTTCTAGGTTACAAAGGGTCATTGATAGGATGCAGAGCTGGGCTGAGAAGTGGCAGATGGAGTTTAACCTGAAAAGTGTGAGGTGATTTATTTTGGAAGGACAAATTTGAAAGCAGAATACAGGGTTAACGGAATGATTCTTGGCTGTGTGGAGGAGCAGAGGAATCTTGGGGTTCATGTCCTCAGTTTCCTGAAAGCTGCCACCCACGTGGATAGAGTTGTTAAGAAGGCGTATGGTGTGTTAGCTTTCATTAATAGAAGGTTTGAGTTTAAGAGCCGTGAAGTTATGCTCCAGCTATACAAAAGCCTGGTTTGGCCACATCTGGAGTATTATGTCCAGTTCTGGTCGCCTCATTACAGGAAAGATGTGGAAGCATTGGAAAAGGTGCACAGGAGATTTACCAAGATGTTGCCTGGAATGGAAGGAAGGTCTTACGAGGAAAGGTTGAGGGAGCTAGGGCTTTTCTCTTTAGAACGATGAAGGATGAGAAGTGACTTGATAGAGGTGTACAAAATGATCAGAGGTATAGATAGAATAGACAGCCAGAGACTTTTTCCTAGGGTGGAGGTAGCTATTACGAGGGGGCATAGTTTTAAAGTGAGTGGAGGTAGATATAGGGGAGACATCAGAGGTAGGTTCTTTACTCAGAGAGTGGTAGGAGTGTTGAATGCATTGCTGGAGAGAGTAGTGGAGTCGGCCTCATTAGGGGCATTTAAGCGGCTATTAGATAGGCATATGGATGATAGTATAAGGTAGGGGCGGAGGTTAGATAGTCCTTAGGTTTAGAGTAAAGGTTCGGCACAACATTGTGGACCGAAGGGCCTGTACTGTTCTGAGACCACATTATGAGCAGCGAATGCAGTAGACTAGATTCTGGGAAGTGCAGGTGAAGTGTTGCTTCGCCTGGAAGGTATGTTTGGGCCCTTGGATACTAGGGAGGGAGGAGGTAAATGGGCAGGTGTTGCACCTTCGCCGACTACAGGGGAAGGTGCCTTAGGGCTGTGGGGAGGTGTTGGGGGTGAAGGACCAGGGCGTCCCGGAGGGAACGGCCCCCGTGGAAGGCGGACAAGGGAGTGGAGGGGAATATGTGTCTATATGTGGGAAACGAAGTGTAGACTTGGCAACTGCTTCGTAGAACATCTTCGTTCTGCTCACAGAAAAGACCCTGAACTACCTGTTGCCTGCTCCCTGGCCAACATCTCCATCTCTGGCTTTCTGCAGTGTTCCAGCGAAGCCCAACGCAACCTCATTTTCTGCTTGGGGACCCTACAGCCCTCCGGACTCAATATTGAGTTCAATAATTTTAGGGCCTAAACTCTCCCATTTCCCAGCCCCCTACCCCACACACCAGGCCTTGTTACCACATAGCCTGCCATTACACACCCCCTGTTGTTAATCATTAACAGTCCCTATGAACAACTATTCACCCTCCCAGCCTGATCGTTAGCAACTCCTTTGTCTGTTCAACTGTCTTTCTCTCTCTTTGGGCTCTATCCTATCGTTTACTCCCCACCCCACCCACCTCCCTTTTTTCTGATATAAACTGACATTTTCCCAGTCACCACCAGTTCTGAGGAAGGGTCGCTGGACCCAAAACGTTAACTCTGTTTTTTCCTTCACCAATGCTGCCAGACCTGCTGAGCTTTTCCAGCAACTTTGTTCTTGTTCATGATTTACAGCATCCGCAGTTTTTTCGGTATTTACTTTGTCAAAATTGATGCTGGTGGACACATTTTCCACAAAACTCTTCTGCAAAGCTAACCAGTGAAGGAGTGGAGCTGCAACAGCAGTAACCTATACTTCTGTTGTGCATTTGACAGGCTATTTTGCAAGAACATTCTCAAACAATTTAAAGTCTATATATATATGGAGGCATTTTGACACACACAAATGATACCTGGTCCAGGAAGTAAGTCTTTGGGATTGACTTAAAGGAGAAAACAGAGACCGTGATTGGAGCAGGAGAAAGCCATTTAGCCCCTTGAGCCTGTCCCACCATTCGATGAGATCATGGCTGATCTGCCATCATTATTTTTGTTTTTGTCCCTCTTTGCACGAGTTGCTATTTACAGGATAGTGTTCCAAACTTCTGCTATTCTTTCTGTGTAAAAGGGTGCCCTAATTTCACTTCTGAGAGTTTGAACATTGATTTCTGCTCCTGGCTCTAAAGTCCGTAAATACCAGAATACTCCAGGTCTAACACTCAAAACTAATCACAGTACGTCCAGGTATGGTATAACCAGGTCGTTGTGTACTTGAAGCACAACTTCTGTCTCTTTGTAAATACAAGTTCCAGCAGTACAGTGCACGCCTAAGCGTCTTTAAACACCACTGTTTCTGGCATTTTTCCAATTCAAAAATCCCCTGTTTTATCCTTTTGGGTCCGAAGGTCCATTTTCAGACATTTCAGAATATGATCTGCAATTTTGTCCGCTCCCTTAAGGGGCCAGTGTTTCACTAAATGTTATGATTCCATCTACTTTTCTTTATATCATTGGCAAATTTAGATAGGGTCTTCTATCCCATCATCCAGCTGTTGCAAGTGTGATGGTCCCAATGGACTCCTGCACCGTAAGTTTTCTGTGATCTAAGTAATAGGTGAATAATTGAAACCCAATGCAGATCATTGAAGGGAAACCTACAGTTAATGTCTTTGTCACTCACCCATTTTCATGACCAGGCCATCTTCAATTCTATCAGCTTCACCTTGAGCTCACAGTTTCATATGAGGGACTTCAGAATGCCTTCAGAAACTCCATTAAATATCGTCCTTAGTTGTCAGATACATCCAATCTTTCAGATCTATCTGGACAAATATAAGCCCCAAACACCCTGTTCTCTTATCTGCTGCAGTCACCTTTTATATGACACTTTATCAAATGCTTTCTGGAAATCCAAACATACTATATGGACAAGATGAACTTGTTGAGGGCACGAGAAGAGATAGGAGAGGAACCAGAGAAAACTCTAAAGTTGAACATGGCAGTGAAGCAGAGAAGGGAAGCCAAGGGTTGTCTTTCCATTCCACAATTATCCTGAATACTGAATTATTTTAACAGGTGGTTACAGGAGTCAATAATACTTTGTGGTCCAGCCTGATCTGGTAGTCTGTCACTGAACTAGTTGTCCAATATAATTTGAACAAGTGGCAGAAATGATTGTGAGTTGGCTTCATGAAAGAAGGCAGAGTGGGAGTAAAGGCCAGCTATTCAGAGTGACAAAGCAGAGTGAGAGTAAAGGCAAATTGTTCACAGTAACAGAAAGCAGAGTGGGAGTAAAGGCCAGTCGAAGCGGAGTGACAGAAGGTGGAAAGTGGTGTCCCACAGGGATCAGTCCAGGGACCACTGCTGTTCATAATTTACATCAACCATTTAGAATTTGAGTCAAATGCATTTTGAAATTTATGGATGACACCAAATCCTGGGTTAGGCAAGAAAGAATGGACAGTACTGAGATGGGCTGCAACATGTCATAGGAGAATGTGTCAATAGGCAAATAATTCAGGAAATAAGTTTAACATGTGAAGTTACACATTTTGGTAGGAAGAATGGGGAGGTCACTTATTGGAAGGTACCAGTCTGTGGGGTAGAGAAATGGGTAGAATTACACCAATCTCTAAATAGTTCTCCACACAAGTTAACAAAGCAGATGGCACTCTGGACTTTGTTACTTTTTAATGAAATCCCTCTAGAAATAAAGTAATACTAAACCTGTATTGAAGCTTGGATTAGACTGCACTGAGAGTACTGTGTGCAGTCCTGAGTATCATATTATTAAAAAGGTCATAGAGAAAGCAATGCAGAGATTTACAAGGATGACACCCGAAATGTGTGGGTTTATACATCAGGAAAGGATTTTCAGGCCAGCCTTCTTTCTCTTGGAAAAACAAAGGCTCGGGATGACCTAAGAGGGGTGTTTAAAATTCTGAAAAGTTTGGATCGACATGACAGAGAGAGAACATTTACTCTTATGGGTAAGAGCATCAGTAGAGGCCATCAAAAGGTAGTCATGAAGAATTCCAATTTGAAAGAACCTCTCTACGAAGAGAGTAGTGAGAATGTGGAACTTACCAACACACGGAATTTTGGAGAAGTGAACTGTGCATTTAAATGGGAGCATCTAGCTAAGATAAATAAGTTGCGAAATGGGATTGACAAAGTAGATGTAGAGCAGATGTTTCGTCCTGTGGGGCGATCTAGAACCAGAGGTCATAATTTTAGGATAACAGTTAGCAGATTTAAATCAAATGAGCAATCACTCCTCCAAAAGGGTCATGAATCTGTGGAATTCACTGTCCTAGAATGTGATGAATGCTCAACATTGAGTAAATTTTGGGAGGCAACGCAATTTTTTAAAAAATTAATAATGGCTTGAAGGATTATGAAAAGCAGGTATGAAAGTGGAGATGAGGCCTAAATGAAATCAGCTATTACCATATTAAATGGCAGAGCAGGCTTGGAGGCTGAATTACCTACTCCTCCTATTCCCGATGTGTGGGAAAGAAATAGATAGTCGCGATGGCAGAGTTACATAAAAAATCAAAGGGACGACACTTGAATGGAGTATCAGCATCAACATGGATTGGTGGGCTAGATGACCTGTTACTGTGCCTTTTTATTTTCTGTAAAATTTGGATGCCTTAAACTTAAAAGGAGTAAAGATTATACTGGGGTAACCGTTGAGACCATGGAATTGTTTTATTGGAGACTAAGGTTTCAAACGGAAAAGTGAGGATGTAGAGTCATACGTCACGGAAACAGACTCTTCGGTCCAACTCATCCGCGCTGACCAGACATCACGATCTGACCTATAGTCCCGTTTGCCAGCATTTGACCCCATATCCCTCTAAACCCTTCCTATTTATATACCCATCCAGATGCCTTTTGAATGTTATAATTGTACCCACCTCCTCCACTTCCTCTGGCAGCTCATTCTATATATGCATTGCCCTCTGCATGAAAAAGTTATCCCTCAGGTCCTTTTTAAATCTTTCCCGTCTCATCTTAAACCTATGCCCTCTAGTTTTGGAGTCCCCCACTGTAGGAAAAGGGCCTTGACCACTTACCCTATCCATGCCCTTCATGATGTTATAAACCTGTAAAGTCACCCTTCAGCCTCCAATGCTCCAGGGAAAAAGCCCCATCCTATTCAGCCTCTCCCTATAACTCAAACCACCAACACCCCCCACCCCAACCCCAGTCCCAGTAACATCCTTGTAAATCTCTTTTGCATCCTCTCAAGTTTAACTGCATCCTTCCTATAGAAGGACAATTGTAGGATTAATTAAGCAAACCAGTAATTGCAAAAAAAAATGTGTAAGACCGATGGCTAGTGTGTTGGGATGTTGTAAGTTTAAATGAATTGGTAGAGAGCTTTTCCCAAGCGAGGTTGTGAAGGAAGTGAGATTGTGAGTGGTATGTGGACGAGCCAGAAAAGTGCTTGCCTTCATTGTGGTGACGAGATCATGGCAAGAGCAAGGTGGTGGCCGAAAAATGTGGGGAAATTTACATGGAGAGAGGATTGCCTGAGCATAGGAGGACACTGAAGTCAAGTAAGAGAATGGAATGAGTTGAGATGTAGGTTCTAATCATTGCAATTACTTGTTTGCTTCAGAGGCTGAGGGAGGAAAGCAGTGAAGATGTCTTGGTGGTGCATGTTTCATTGCACAGGGAAGGGTTGGTCAAAAACAAGAATTCTGAATGAGTCGAGAGGGCTGAAGTAGACAGGGAGGACCCTTAGAGGTAGAGGGAGAAATGAAATTGTGGCTTCATGATCAGGATCAAACCACCGCCACAGTGGTCTTCATAGGTCACGTGGCAAACGGGATAACCAGATAGTGAGGCATAGTTTAGTGGGAACAGCCATTTCACCCCCAACCCCTTCAGACATATGCTGTCACAACTAACTGACTTGCCAAGGGCCCAGGTGAATAGGCAATGAGAACTGACTCGCTGGCAGAACCCACTGGGTCAGCAGTGGGAGGGATGAATTAATGGAGAGATGCCTACCAGGATTAAGCCCAAGAAGGCACACTGGAAAGACGATTCATTTGGACATCTTATCGAATACATGGCAAGGGTGACAGTACAGCACTCCCTCGGTCCCACAGTGGGTCTTTAAACCCGGTTTTCTGATTCAGGTGAAATCAATTTACCAACTGTGCTGCAGATACGAACTACAGCATGGGATATATCTGGAGTAAAACACCTTGAACACTGTCCCATCAAACGTCCAGGGGCAGGTACAGCACAGGTTAGATATAAAGCTTGTCCTATAGTCTCCAAAACACCATACCACGCTACCAGCCTGACCTATTTCTAGTCGTAACATTGATTCCTCAAAACAATAAGGCAGGAATTAGTGTCTTGAGCCAGGACTGGAAATTACTTCTGTACTGGCAGTGAATGGCCATTTTGTACTGTAACTGCTTGTTTAATTTATTTTATTTGTTGGGATGTTGGCATCACTGGTTAGGCCAGCATTTATTTACTGTCCCTAATTGCCCTTGAGAAGATGGTGATGAGCCGCCACCTTGAATCATTCGGTACAGGTAGACCCAGAGTGCTATTTGGAAGTCCCTTTAAATAATTGAGGACTTCTCAACTTTCTGATTCGTGGTGAAATAATGAGTACTGTTTCAGGATTAATCTGACTGTGTGAGGAATGTTTCTAGCCTAGTTATGGATGGGATTATGCAAATAGAGTTGATGGTTGAATTGTCTCTTAGTGGACAGCATTCGGAATGGTATTGATATCCTGGTGGGGACACCTGGGAGGATCAGGGACCATTTACAGAACATGAAAATCGACCTGTCTAAACTGAAGCATGTGGTCCTGGATGAAGTGGACCAGATGTTGGACATGGGCTTTGCTGAGCAGGTGGAGGATATCCTGAAAGTTGCTTACAAAAAAGGTGAGTTATTCCACTCTCCCATGACCTTGTTTTGTCTTTCTTTCTCTATTTTGGCTTCAGATAATTGGCTGTTCTTGTTTGCTTTTGAAAAAGTATGTTACCTTTAAACAACTTGAGCCTGTACCGTTGATGAGAAAGAAAATGTTATGTTGCCAACCTCCTTTGGGAAACATAGACCAATAAATTGCATTTATAGAGCATTTTCCACAGTATTAAAATAAGACACTTCACAAGAGTGCCCAATGAATAAAATTTGGTGCTGAGCCACTTCAAGGCAAATTAGGGTAGATGGACAGCAACTTTGTTAAAAGGGAAGAGAGGTGGAGGAGTTTAGGGAAGAAGACTTAAGACTTAGCTGATGGTGAGATGAGGAACTTGGGGATGAAAAAGAATTGGAGGGCTTTCAACTTCATTGGATGTGGATGTCCTTGGCCAGGCTAACATTTATGTCCATTCTTAATCACTCTGCTGGTGGTGAACAGCCTCTTGAACTGCTGCAGTCTGTGGAGTGTAGGTGCATCTGCTATACTGTTAGCGAGGAAGTTCCAGGATTTCGATGCACCAACGGAGAAGGAACTGCAATATTGGTATAGTGAGTGGCTTACAGGAGAAGTTGCAGTTCAAGTAGTGTTCCCATACAGCTGCTACCTCTGTCCTTCCAGATCCCCCAGGTTGGAAGGTAGTGCCTTCATGCTACCCACTGAGTGTTGGAAACTTGTGACGCTGGTGTTAAAGAGGTAAGGAGGAACCTGCTAGGTGAAGGAATACAGGCAGCAAAATTTTAGATCAACTGAAAATTTGTGGAGGATACAGCTAGGAGCTTTCCATCAGCCGAGACTGGAGGCAGGAAGTGGATGGAGAGCAACATTATGCTGAATTTAACTGGGGTTTTCCAAGCATCCTTCAAGATCCGCATTTGTCATTGTGGGGAAAGTTGGGGGGACATGCTGCTTGTCAGGGATTTTATTGATTTGTGTGACCTCTCCTGAGAAACCTTATGTAAACTTGGCTGTCAATTCATTTCATGAATTTTTGAGGTCCCTATCCCACCAGTTTAGTTGATTGTGCATCCTGCCTAATAATCCTACATCTGCCCAGTAATGACAAGCGAGCAAATCTTTTACTGTAGGATATTAGGTATGAGTCCAGCAGTTTGTGATCCTTCCATAACTTATTGATTTTGATACCAATCACTTACTATTGATTAATATAATTTCCACTTTTGTCCCCCAATAAGATTCCAAAGACAATCCTCAAACACTCCTCTTCTCTGCAACTTGCCCTCCCTGGGTTTATCAAGTCGCTAAGAAATACATGAGAGCACAGTACAAACAGGTTGATCTCATTGGAAAACGGACTCAGAGAGCTGCTACAACTGTTGAGGTAGGTTTGAGCATGGAGAGATTCCAGTCCACAGATCCTTGATGGATTTGGAATATATAACTGTTGGGTAGTTTCGAAATCTATATCTTTGTCTCTCGGTTAAGAAGGTAGCATAGGTAAACTCCAGCTAAGCTTGGAGTGTTTTAAGATTATTTAAGGTAGTTGCATTTCTCAGTATAAGGCCAGTTATTGAGTGAGAGTAAGAAAGGATCATGGAACACACACACACACCTCTCTCTCTCTCTCTCTCTCTCTCTCACACACACACCTCTCTCTC
>NC_063351.1:393836-398320 GCF_021869965.1 Rhincodon typus
ACCTCGCTCACGCACACACACCTCGCTCACGCACACACACCTCGCTCACCATTTTGCAGCACTTTCACCATATTCCAAGATGATTGTCAGTGTGTCGGAACCTATTGATCTCATTCATATCAACCCTCTTTAATATGATATTGGTTCCTTTATCATTGGCTTCAATACCTACTCAGATTCAATTGCATAGAAGCTGCAGCTAAAGGCCTTTCTTTTCTCGGCCAGCATTTGGCCATAGAATGTCACTGGACACAGCGAGCAGCAGTCATTGGTGATGTCATCCAGGTTTACAGTGGCAGTCATGGGCGGACTATTATCTTCTGTGAAACGAAGAAGGAAGTAAATGAACTGGTGATGAACAACTCAATAAAACAGGTATGGCATTATCCTCCCCGTGTTCCCGCCCTGAGTAACACTGATGCATAACAGACCCATCCCCACTGGTCGTGTAACCAGTGTTATACAGTGACAGTCAAGTCCCACCAATATGGTACCCAGTGTTATAGAGTAACTTGTCCCCACCGATACTATATCCAGTGTATACGGTAACAGACCTGTTCTCACTAGTATTGTACTCCAGTCTTGTACAGTGACAGACCTATTCCCACCAGTACTGTACCCCACCGTTATACAGTGACCTGTCCCCACCAGCACTGTACTCCAGTGATGGACCTGTCCCCACTAGTATTGTGCCCTGTGTTATACAGTAACAGACCTGTCCCCATTAATAGTGATAGACCTGTCTCTGCCAGTATGTACCCCAGTGTTATGCAGTGACAGCCGTGTCCCAAGCAATACTGCACCCCAGTATTACATGTTGACAGACTTGTCCCCAACTGGTACTATACCCCTTAAACAGTGATAGACAAGTCCCTATCAATAGTGTCCCTTGTGTTATACAGGGATAGATCTTCCACTATTATTTGCTGAGTGACCGCATAATTGAATCATAGAGTCATTGAATCCCTACAATGTGAAAGCAGGTCATTCAGCCCATTAAGACCACACCAGCCCTAAATGCTGTCCATTGTTAGATTGCTGTACCTCGTCAGTTCATTATCCAAGAATTTGTTTTTTTTTGCAGGATGCTCAGTGTCTTCATGGGGACATTCCACAAAAACAGAGAGAGATCACCTTGAAGGGTTTCCGGGATGGCTCCTTTGAGGTCCTGGTTGCCACCAACGTGGCTGCCCGTGGCTTGGACATTCCAGAAGTAGATCTGGTAATACAGGGCTGCCCACCAAAGGTAAGTTAGCACTGCCATTCAGAGAGATGCCTGCAGACCAGTCATGTCAAAATCCAGTTGTGGATTCTCATTGTAATTTATTCAAGTGCTGTTAAAAACAGTGTTACTGTTTCAAACCCAGTGTGTCTCCTCTTCTGAATACTCTTCCAAAGAGGAGTCATTGAACTTGAAACTTTAACTCTGTTTCCATCTCCACAGAAGTTGCTAGACTAGCATTTTTTGTTTTAATTTCCAGCATCTGCAGTGTTTTGGTTTCTGTGTAAATGGTATGTGTTTATCAAAATGATTAAACCTAACTCAGTGTTTAATGTTTGAGATAGTTTGTGACCTATTTCAGACCCTGTAATGAGCTCAATAATGAGGCAGTTCTCAGGTATGGATTTATGATCTGTAATTTAGGGATTTGAGTTGATCTGCTTTTCTTTATAGTAAAGTTCTCACTTTTCTAATATGATCAATCGATGATTTAGGATGTGGATTCCTACATTCACCGTTCTGGTCGTACAGGCAGAGCTGGGCGCACAGGGATCTGCATCTGTTTTTATCAGCGGAAGGAGGAGGATGATCTGAGATTTGTGGAACACCAAGCTGTAAGTGCATTTTGATGTGAAGTATGTTATAGAGATTGCTTCAGAAAAGTGACGGTATCGATGAAACTCTATCCCATTGAATATGCAGCTGTCCTTCACCAGCAGCGGACAGAAGCAATGACATTGATTTCATCGTAGCAGATCAGTTAGAAGATTAGAACATGGTGGCTGAGTGATTAGCACTACTGTCTCCCTAGGGATCTGGGTTTGATCCCAAACTCTCACGACTGTAATGTGCAGAGTTTGCACCTTCTGCTTGTGTCCACATGCGTTTCTACCAGGTGTTCTGCTTTCCTCCCACAGTCCAAAGATGTGCAGGTTAGGTGGATTGGCCATGGGAAAATGCAGGGTTACAGGGATAGAGTAGGGGTTGGGATGCTCTTCGGAGGGTCACTATGGATTTGATGGGCTGAATGACAGTGTAGGGATTCTATGTGCAAAACTAGAGAACATCAGGGGACACGAATAAGACTTCTTGGATAAGCAATTCACTCCTTAACGAAGAAGTATTCTTGTCCCCTGCTGACACTCTTCTTTGTTTTTGCAAATGTTCCAATCTCTTCTGTTTCTGTTTCTGTTTACTGTTTAAATCTGAAATTTAGTAGCAAGTACAGTCCTGACGATTGTTGAGTGCTTCGCCACTCAAGGTTAGTCATTGTCCATAGCTGCCTTCACTGTGATGTGCAATGCCGCTGTGTGCTTGTTCTGCTTTATTGCCTTAGCCACATGTCATTGTTCATTAACACCAGCTGTTAAACTGTAAAAGACCATCACAAACCTATCTGGTCCCATTTTCACCAAAGCCCAAGTCGCACTTTCCAGCAAGGTAGTTCAGAGTCAGCCATATGTCTCAGAGTCTGAGGTGCCATGAAGGCCAGACTGGGTAAGGATGGCAAATTTCCTACTGTAAAGGGAAACAACATTGTTGAACTAGATGTGTTTTTACGGCAATTGACAATGTTTACCTTACCAATGCCATGGTCTGCATCAAACAAGCATATTTTTAAATTCCAGATTTTTTTAAACTTCAGATTTCACTATATGTCATGGTAGGCATGTGAACCTATCCCCAGGACAATAATCTGGCTCTCTGGATTTCCAGTTGAGTGACATTTCTACTATGCCCCTGCCTCCCTGATAAATTGTTTGCTGGCTTTGGTCACTCTGAGCTAGGGTGTTGGGTGAGGCATCTCTTGCCGTGACAATGATCAGCTACATCTAAGCATCAAATATGATGCCTTCCTAATTATCTAGCTCACCCAGTTTACGAGACCCCTTCTCGGCATGAACAAGTGCACTGATATTTCGTTGTTTTACTTGGCTGTTGAGTTTATTATCTTGTACGCAGATGTTTTCCCACAGCATCTGCCCCCCTCTTTCTACTTTGTGACAAGTTTTAGGGCGACTACCAGATATTTTTCAATAGTTACAGCAAATGCATTTGTGTTCATCTCATTTATCTGAAGTAAGCAAGATGAATAATAACTTCTGGCAAAAATGAATCTAAATCAGAAGGGAAACTGTAGCATTTGAGATTTGTTGCTTGTTTTTTTTTTCACAAAAATCCATTTTGTAATTTGTCTTTGAAGGGGGTGACATTCAAACGTGTTGGAGTTCCAACGGCTGCAGACATTGTTGAAGCTTCCTGCAAGGACGCCGTCCGGTACCGTGTGATTTCAGAATAACACCTGCTGAGAGAGGATTGTATTCAGCCAGACTGGATTGGGAATGCATTTGAATTCAATCTTTAAAATGAAGGGAACTGATGAGGGGTTAGATGAGTAATAATAGGCCCTAGTGATGGGAGGGTGTGTGGGACAAACTATAGCGGTAGTGGAGGTGTGATGGAGGTCAAAGAGAAGTTATTTAGAGATTGAGTGGTGCAAGACCAGGGCACAGCTAGCCTATTGAAGTTTGTTGCAGTAAATTTTCAGAGTTTGTGATCTGTGTTGGCCTTTCCTCCGTGACACATTCAGGGTTATAATTAAAGCTGAGTAACCTGTTGCTATTGACTGTAAATGAATGGTTTCCAGACTTCTCATTGAATGCCATCGAGCCATACTAAACAGGAAATCAACACCTTTGTGCAGTGGGGTTGCAAGTGGGTAGGTTGGATGTTGGCTGGGAGGAAGATTGTGATCATGTGAGAAATATTAGATCAGAGATAAATCCAGATGGATAATCAGTGAATTCCACCCAACTGAACCTTGGTACATTTGTATTTGAAAGGTCTTTGGACTCCATCCCAGCAGCAGCCATTGAGCGTTTCCGTCCAGCAGCTGAAAGCCTGATTGAGCAGCGAGGGGCATTGCAGGCTTTGGCTGCTGCTTTGGCACACATCTCAGGCGCAAGGAGCATCGAGCAACGTTCTCTCCTGAACTCGGATGCGGTAAGCATGACTACATCTCATCCCCGCCTCCCTAACCTGTCCTTCCTCCCACCTATCCCCTCCTCTCACCTCAAGCCCCACCCCCATCTCCTACCTACTAACCTCATCCCGCCCCCTTGACCTGTCCGTCCTCCCTGGACTGACCTATTTCCTCCCTACCTCCCCACCTACACTCCCCTTTACTGGCTCCATCCCCGCCTCTTTGACCTGTCTGTCTCCTCTCCACCTACCTTCTCCTCTATCCATCTTCTATCCGTTT
>NC_063351.1:398420-422361 GCF_021869965.1 Rhincodon typus
CCCCCCCCCCCCCCCCCATTTATTTCAGAGCCCCCTTCCCCTCCCCCATTTCTGAAGAAGGGTCTAGGCCCGAAACGTCAGCTTCTGATGCTGCTTGGCCTGCTGTGTTCATCCAGCTCTACACCTTGTTATCTATGACTACATCCGTATGCAGTTTATTCCTTCCTGTGGCATGAGCTCCTCCAGGACATGGTGACTAGTTTAATTTGTGATGCAGTATTAGATTGATCATAATAATGTGCACTGTGCTAGGTATGTCACTTGGACGGTGTCACTACCCCTATCCCACCCACAAGCCTGGGAAAAATGCATATTAACCAGATTTCAACTCTTGTCTCTCCCCTGGATATAGCAGTGGCAGGGCAGGAATAAGATCATCTTGTGCTTTGATCTGTCCATTAGTGAGAAGTCTATCAGTCCTCACTGCCTGAGTCAGACAAACAAGTGGGCAGTTGTGAGATGCTAGAAAGCTAACTTATGCTGGGGAACAGTACCCTGCCAACAGTCAGCACCTGAGCTTTCACCTATTCTTCATCTTCACTAAAAGGAAGTTTCAGATGGTGCATCCTGTTACTGTTCTGCACTGGCAGAGGTTCTGCTGGGGTCTATTACCACCTCTTGTCGGGCATGTTGCTATAAGGAGTGTTTACACCACATCTTTGAAGCACTCAGCCCATTGTGTCTGTGCCGGCTTTTTGCTACAATGATTCCAGTGAAACTAATTCTATGGTCTTTCTATCTTCCTGGGGCCCTTCCTTAAAACACCATCCAGTTCACTAGTGCCCTTTCGGGAAGGGAATATCCTGTCTTGACCTAATCTGGCCTATATGTGTCATTGCGGGGACATTCTACAGAAACAGACCCAGTAATGTGCGTGATTCTTAACTGTCTTCTGGAATAGTTCAGCAAAACATTCCACAAAAAAGCAATGAAAGAAAATGTCCCATGTGGATCCAATAGTTAATCCCCATTAAGGTTTTAGAGTAGATTTGTATCCCCATGTTGATCCCAGTCCCCCTCCTGTATCAATCCTGTTGCTGGTGTGCACATGCACACACCCCACCCTCCCGACCTTATTGACCCTAATCCTCTCATCGCCTCCAAATAAATTCCACTAGCCCTTGCCTAAAATTCCCACTGATCTCCTTCCCCATGATAAAAATGCCACTCCATTGCCCTAACTATTAATCCCACTGCCCCCCTTCTGGCATGTTAAACTGACCACCCCCCACCACACCCCCACCTTCTGTCGCAGTTGCAGTCTACAAATTACAAGTTATTCCCCTCTTCCCATGACCCTGAACCAATAGCTCTCCATGTCCAACTTTCTATTCCAATTTTGTGTAAGGGTCTGGTTGATCAGACCAGCAATCAGGCTCAGAACACATCTGAGGAAGGATCACCGGACTCGAAACGTTAACTCTGTCTTCTCCTTCACAGATGCTGCCAGACCTGCTGAGCTTTTCCAGCAACTTTGTTTTTGTTCCTGATTTACTGCATCCACAGTTCTTTTGGTTTCTATTAAGCAATCAGGCTGAGCTCTGTCTGGCCCAGCTCTTAAAGCCGACTTGCTGTAAGATTTCACAACATGGAAACAGTATGTACTGGCGCTTCTCCTCTCATCATATTTGACCTCACCTTATCAGCATTTCCACCTGTTCTCCATCGTGCACTTATATAACCTCCTCTTTCAGCATTGATGCTGTTCTCCTCCCTGACTGTGTGGTAGGTAGTTCTGCATTATAACTTAATTCCTGAGTCAAGAAATTTCTCCTGAATTTAGAATTTGTTGAATATACTCATGACAATCTAATTTTTCTGGCTTCTAGTTTTGATCTTTCCCAAACAGAAGCATCTTTTCCAGGCCTTCCGTATTAGACTGTTTCACCCTTCTTCAGTTTTCTGTCTCATGGAGAAGGCCTCATTTAATCCTGCCTGTTCAGTCTTTCCTGTTAGATGTGACCTGATTCTCTCATTATTCCTGGAAGCCATCTTTGTTTCGATTTACCTCAAATCTATATTCTCAAATTGGGGAAGTTTGATTTTAGTAAGATCAGATATGATTTGGCCAGAGTGGACTGGGGAAGGTACTTTAGGTAAATCTGTCTTAGAACAATGAGATGCATTCACGAAGGAAATATGGAGAGAACATGCCAACATATTCCAAGAAAGAAGGGTGAGACCATTGAATCTGGTGAACCCTGGATATTGGGGGACATATAGTGTTGGATTAAGAGACAAAGGGAGGCTCATGGCAGGTACTGAGGGCTCGAATCAGCTGAAGCTCTAGATGAGTATAGCATGTGCAAGAGGGATCTTAAAAGGAAGATTGGGAGAGCTAAGGAAGAAATGAAAGAATGCCACCTGGTTAAATAAACGAAAATCCTTAAGTAGGTTTGCAGGTGCGTTAGAGTAAAAGAATAACGGGGGAAAGAGTAGGGCCCATTAAGGAGCGCAGTTGTAATTTGTATGTGGAACCAGAAGACAATGAATACTTTGGATCAGTACTCACCTAGTTAGAGAGATGATGTGAGTATAGAAATCAGGGAGAAGGTCTGTGTTTGTTATGGACCGGACCAAACCCCCTTCAAATGTGCATCAAGGAGGTATCCCAGACCGTAACTTTTATCTTATTTAAAGGCAAGTGCCAGGAGCAGCTTTCTAGATGTAATTCAATTGGTTATACTACACGGCTTTAAGCAAAACACTTAATTCTTCCCCTTCAGTTAAAATACAAACAAAACAAAGAAGAGTTATCATACCTTAGCTGTATTGGAAAACTTAACACAATAATAGATTACTTAACTACTAAACAGCAACTGTTCCAAAATAGAAACATCGCATAACCATACCCATGGCAAAGGAAAAGTCAGTAAAACTGATGTCTCACATACAATCTGGCATCAGAAAGAGAACCCAAGCTTTTAGCTGTAACAGAGAAAATTCTGGTAGAGAGAGGGAGACAGCTTCCACAGTCAACCGCAAAACCCCAATAACTATTGAAAGTTAAACTAAAACCCTGGTTCTGTGGGAGCCTGACCAACCCGGCCGTGCTGCTTCTATTGTTCCAACTTAAAAAGAAAACCCAAAACCTCTCAAGCTGTTTACTTTATTGGCTTGGAACAGACTGCTCAACACCCCTGCCTCAACTGCTCTTCATTTTGAAAAAAAGGACAGAATACACCTCTTAAAGCAATAATATCGTCACAGTTAATTAAAGAAATTTGCATGTATGGAGAGGAGGTGCTGAGTGGTGATGGCCTTTTAAAAGTAGATAAATCTCCAGGACAGGATGAAATATATCACAAGTTGTTGAGTGAAGCAAGGGAGGAAACAGGGACGCCTGTGAATGTTATCTATCTGGCCACAGGACAGAGGAGACTGATAGCAAAGAGCTCATGGAATCCAAAGAAATTGGCAAATTGGATCCACAGTTAGTTGAGTGGCTGGGAGCAGAGGGTGATGTTGAGGGTATTTTTCCAACTGGAAGTCTGTGTCCAGTGGGGTCCCACAGGGATCAGTGTTGAACCTTTGTTGTTTGCAGTTTATGTAAAAGATTTAGACTTGAATGTAGGAGGATTGGTCAGTAAGTTCACAGGTGATACAAAAATTGGTGGGGTAGTAAATAAGAGGAGTGCCTTAAGAGTACAGGAGGATATAGATAGACAGGTTAGACGGACTGATCAGTGGCAAATGGAATTCAATCTGGATAATTATGAGATGATGCACTTGCACAGGACTAACAGGGCAGGGGAATAAATGATGAGCGCTAGGACCCTGGGAAGTACCAAGGATCAAAGGGACCTTGCTTGCATGTACACCAGTCCCTTAAGATATTAGGGCAGGTGGATTAAAGTAGCTCAGAAGGTGAATGGGACACTGGCTTTATTTGCTGAAGCATAGAGTTTTAAGAGTGGGGAGTTACTCTGGAACTGTATAAAACATTGGTTGGCCACTGCTGAAGTAATATGTGCAGTTCTGGAGTCCACATTATAGGACGGATATGAAAGCACTGGAGAGGGTGCAAAGAAGTTTTACTAGGATGTTGACTGGGCTGGAGAAGTTTAGTTATGAAGAGAGATTGGACAGACTGGAGTTGTTTTCCTTAAAGCAGAGGAAATTAAGAGGGGATATGATTGAGATATGTAAAGATAAGGTAGACAGGAAGAAACTTTTCCCCTTGATGAAGAGATCAATGAGCAGGGGTGACACAGATTTAAGGTAAGAAGCAGAAGGTTTAGAAGAGATGTGAGGAAAATCTTTCATCCAAGTGAGAATCTGGAACTCTCTGCTTGTAAGCATGGTAGTGGCAGAAACCCTCACAACATTTAAGAAGTATTTAGATGTACATTTGTAATGCCAAGGCATACAAGGCTATGAACCAAGTCCTGGAAAATGGGATTAGAATAGTTAAGTGGTTATTATGACTTGCCTGGAAGTGATGGGCAGAAGGGCCTTTTTCTGTGCTGTTGATCTCTTAGATTCTAATGTTCTTTACTGATGTGACTAATCTGTAGAAATGAATCCCAGCTTGGTGTATTTTTTTCATTCTGGCCTTAGTAGCTGGCATCACTCATGGTTATGTACATGTACCCCAAATCCTTCTGCTCCTATGTCCGACCAATACTGTAAGGAGTATCTGGCCTTTGAATAAAACATATCACCTGTATTAAAAATCATTCGCCATTTTATATAAGTTCTGCAATTTTGGTCATTTCTTGGATTTTGTCACCATTTTTCTCAATATTAACTGCACCCTAACCCCATGCTGATCATATCTGCACTTCTGATTTCCAGCTATAAATCATTTTATAGTTATGGTGAATGTCTGTGGTCCCAGTACCAATCCTTATAAAATGATATTTTTGGATGTTTCCCAGATTCTGCAGATTGTTTTTACTTAAGTTTGCTACCTATTCTATTATCTGCCCTGTGATTTCATGTGCTCTGATCTTGGACTGCTTTATGGTCCCTTACCAAATGTCTTTTGAAGATTCAAAATGACAGGCTGTCTTTAATTATTTTTTCTGTACTTGAGAATGCAAAAACCATTTCTTTCAAATC
The DNA here is from genome assembly GCF_021869965.1 of Rhincodon typus. Classification (NCBI taxonomy): domain Eukaryota; kingdom Metazoa; phylum Chordata; class Chondrichthyes; order Orectolobiformes; family Rhincodontidae; genus Rhincodon; species Rhincodon typus. The sequence goes on from NC_063351.1 coordinate 403,485, forward strand.
TTAACACATTCTAACCAAAAATAATTTTTTTGATATGTGTGGGTATGTTTGTTTGCCTTAATTACATTAGAGAGTAGCCACAGGACAACAAGATGGCTCAGTGGTTAGCACTGCTGCCTCACAGCGCCAGGGACCTAGGTTCCAGCCTCGGGTAACTGTCTGTCTGTGTGGAGCTTGCACATTCTCCTCGTGTCTGCATGAGTTTCCTCAGGGGGCTCTGGTTTCCTCCCACAGTACAAAGGTGTGCAGGTTAGGTGGATTGGCTACGGCAAATTGCCCATAGTGTCCAGGGACTAGGTGGATTATCTCTGGGAAATGCAGGATTAGGGTAAGGGGGTGGGTCTGGGTAGGATGCTGTTTGAAGGGTTGGTGTGGACTTGATGGGCTGAATGGCCTGCTTCCGCACTGTAGAGATTCAATGATTCTATGATTAACACACTGCTTCTATCTCAGGGGTATACAACAATGGTGTTGGCTTGTTCAACAGAAATTCATAGTTTGAACTACGCATGGAGAGGGCTGAAGGAACAACTCGGAGAGACTGTGGAAAGCAAAGTGAAAAGGATGCGATTCCTAAAGGGTAAAATGGTATGTTGACAATGAGCCTGTAATCAGACACTGTTACTGCAGCATGTAAAGTTTCTATGATCAGTGCATTGAGTATAGGAGTTGGGAGGTCATGTTGTAGCTATACAGGACGTTTTCTGAAGAAGGGTCTAGGCCCGAAACGTCAGCCTTCCTGATCCTCTGATCCTGCTTGGCCTGCTGTGTTCATCCAGCTCTACACCTTGTTATCTCAGATTCTCCAGCATCTGCAGTTCCTACTATCTCTAGGACATTGGTTAGGCCACTTTTGGAATATAGTGTGCAATTCTGGTCTCCCTGATATAGGAACAATGTTGTGAAACTTGAAATGGTTCAGAAAAAATTTACAAGGATATTGCCAGGGTTGGAGGGTTTGAGTTATAGGGAGAGACTGAATAGGCTGGGGCTATTTTCTCCGGAGCGTTGGAGACTAAAGGGTGACCTTATAGATGTTTATAAAATCACGAGGGGCCTGGATTGGGTGAATAGCCAAGGCCTTTTCCCTGGGGTGGGGGAGTCCAGAACTAGAGTGCATAGGTTTAAGGTGAGAGAGGAAAAATTTAAAAGGGACCTAAGCACCAAATTCTTCACACAGAGGGTGCTGCACGTTTGGAATGAGCTACCAGAGGAAGTGTTCGAGGCTCGTACAATTACAACATTTAAAAGACATCTGGGAAGGTATATGAATAGGAAATGTTTAGAGGGATATGGGTCAAATGCTAGCAAATGGGACTGGATTAATTTAGGATATTGGATCAGCATGGACAAGTTGGACCGAAGGGTCTGTTGCCATGTTATTCTATGACTCTAAGTCTACAGCTACAGGCAGCAATTGTGGATAGTCTCTGTGCCTGATATCAATCTATCCTGTTTGAATTTTAAGGGCTTAGGGGTTTGGAAAAATGTTTCATCAGCGGATAATCCCTAACGCCGATCTATCAGAGGCGACTATTATGCAGCCATCTAAGATGGATTCTGTTTTGTTATTGTCGAGAGAATTTCAAACTAGGTCTCAGACATGGGTCGTTGGCTAGCTAATGGCTTGGAAACTGAATCACAAACAAGGACTCAAACCAGGACCTTTTTGGGTGCAAGTGCTGTCTGCTAACTGCACATACGAGTTTCTGCTGCTTTCCCTGACACTGTATCTCAAAGTCTATGTAGACTTTGGCAAGGCCTTTGACAACTCTCTCATGGCAGGCTGATACAAAGAGTGAAGTCACATGGGATCTGCGGTGGGCTGATAAGATGGATACAGAACTGACTTAATCGCTGAAGGAAGGAGCTTTTCTGACTGGAGATTTATGACAAGTGATGTTCCACTGGGATCAGTGGTGGGACCCTTGTTGTTTGTAATGTATAAATGTTTTGGAAGAACATGTAAGTGGCCTTATTAGTAAGTTTACAAATGGCACAAAGATTGGGGGAGCTATGGATAGTGAGGATTGCCAAAGGATACAGCCGTATATAGTTGGCTAGAGACTTAGATGGAGAAATGTCAGATGGGGTTTGATCTGGACAAATGTGAGGTGATGTATTTTGGAAGATTAATGCAGGAGGGAATTAGACAGTAAATGGCAGAACCCTCAGTAGCATTAACATATAGAGGGATCTAGCATACAGGTCCACAGTTCCCTGAAAGTGGCAACACAGGTAGATAAGATGGTTGAGAAGGCATATGGCATGCTTGCCTTCTTTATTCGGGTTATAGAGGATAAAAATTGGCAAGTCGTGTTGCAGCTGTTTGGAACTTCAGTTAGATCACATTTGGAATATTGTGTACAGTTCTGGTTACCACACTACAAGGATTTGGAGAAGGTACAGAAAAGGTTAACCTGGATGTTGTCTGATTTAGAGGGTATTTGCTATGAGCAAAGATTTGACAAACTTGGTTTACTTCCACTGGAACATCAAAGGATGAGGTGCAACCTGATAGAAGTTTACAAAAGTCTGAGAGGCTTGGATAGTCAGAGTTTGTTTTTTCCTCAGGGTAGAGATGTCAGTTGCAAGGGGACATAGGTTTATGGTAAAATGGGGTAAGTTTAAACGCGAAGTGAGAGGCAGGTTTCTTACACAAAGGTGGTAAGTGTCTGGGATGTGCTGCCAGAGGAGATGGTGGAGGTGGATACAATAGCAACTTTTAAGAGGTGTCTTCACAGGTATTTGAAAAGGCAGGGATACGAACCATGTAGAGGTAAAAGGTTTTTAGATTAGAAAAGCATCATGTGTCATTCGAGTCTTGGTGGGCTGAAGGGCCTGTTCCTGTGCTATACTGTTCTTTGTTCAGACTTGAATGTAGGTGGTTTGATCACTAAGTTTGCAGATGATGTGGTAAATGACGAGGAGGAAAGCCTTAGATGAAATGGTAAAGATGTGCCAGTCAGGCTGAACAGTGGCAAATGGAATTTAATCCTGAAAGGTGTGGGGTGATGCATTTTGGGAGGATTAACAAAACAAGGGAGTACACATTGAATGGTAGAACCCTCTGAAGTACAGAGGATCAAAGGGATTTTGGTGTGCCATAGATCTTTTACATCATGGAAAGAGTCCCTTTGGTCCATCATGTCCATGCTGGTCATCAACATTTATCTGTTCAAATCTCAGGACGAGTAGATAAGATGGTTATGACAGTACATGAGCTATTTGCCTTTATTAGTTTATGCATTGAATACAAGAACAGGGAGGTTTTGATGGAGCTGTATATAACTTTAGCTAATGCCACAGCTGGAGTTTTGTGTGCAGTTCTGGTTACCACACTGATGTTGCCTGGGCTGGAGAAAATCAACTATGAAGAGAGATTGGGGTTATTTTCCTTACAACGGAGAAGGCTGAGGGGGGCCTGATTGGTTACAAAGTTTTTAGGGTAGTGTACCGAGTAGCTAGGGAGAAACATTTCCCCTTAGAGGGGTCAGTAACCATGGGGCACAGTTTGAAGGTAGGGTACAGGAGGCTTCGAGGGGATTGAAGGAAACATTCTTTTCACCCAAAGAGTTGTAGATATATGGAACTCACTGTCTTGAAGCATGCAAAGCTACAGGTCGAGTACTGGAAAATCAATTTGAATAGATAGATGTTGATGATCTGCATGGACATGATGGGCCAAAAGACCTCTTTCCATGCTGTAAAAACTGACTTCCTGGAATCTGACATTTCCTGAACGCAACACTCCCATACAGAAGAAGTCAGATCTAAACTGTGAAATCTTATGTCCACGATCTGCTGGAATCAACTAACTTTCCGCTGTCTCTTTGTTTAGGGTGTCTGTTTCGATATTCCTGAAGACTCTCTGGAAACCTTGAAGGTACAGTTGCCTTTCTGTATGGACCTGTGTTATTGCATGGCAGCACGTAAACTTTCTGTTGTTACTACTATTGTTAAAGACTTCAGTGCAAAAAAAGGGTTAAGCAATGTATTTCAATTTTTTTCTCCTCTGAAAGCTTCTTCTCCAAAAACATAATTACAAGAAAAGACCATTTCTCTGATCAAAATTAGTTCCTGTCTTATATTAACCATTGAAGCAAGTCCCATTAGTACCATAACTGCCCCATTAAAGATATGCAAACTATTGGATGTGCATTGCGTTTTTCTGGTATCCATTGGGATTTTCTGATATTCCTGGCCTCTGACCCAAGCTGAGTGTTTCCCATATGCTGTACATTAATTGAGCTGTGGTGTCTTCTCACAGGGAAGCTGGCAGGACAATCGGCGCTGGCAGCTCACCGTAGCGACTAAGTTACCAGAGCTGGAGGAGGAAAGACGGGATGGAGGGTCCAAATACAGAAAGCGTTCCTTCAACAGAGGAGGAGGAGGATTCAACAAGAGTCAGAATGGCAGAAGCATGAAGAGAAATTTCAGCCGAGCCTTCGACTGGTAGTGGGGGCATGAGCACCTGCCACACTTCAGACGAGGATGCTTTTACATAACTCACCTGACTGTCCAGTTACTGATTTACAGGCTGCCCAGGCCGTGCGTGACAGACTTGTGTATTTATCACATAGCAGTTTTGAACGCACAGGACATTGGCTGGAATTAGTTGGGCAACAGCAAGGTGCTGGAATCAAGGGATCATTTACTCGGATGGATGGTTACAGAGAAATTAAAAAGTATTCCTTTAACTCTGGAAATTGTGAACATTTGTTAACCGGCACAAGCACTAGTCCTATATCATCTCCTGTGCAGACATCAGGAGGTTTCACTGAAGACTTGCTTTGGCATGATCCCTCTGGAATCTAGCTCTGTTTGATGCATGGCTTCAGGGACTAATTGAGAGCAGGGTGTTCTGTCAAGGAAAACCGCAAGTGAACTTGGTCCTCAAGTCACCAGATGGCTGCACTTCCCTAGCAGTGATGGTCAGATGAGTGATTAAGTAGGAACACTGGATGGTTCTTTCTTCACTCCTGCTAAGGCCACTAATGGCTTAGAGATCAGTTAACTCAGCAGAGTTGTGGGCATTGGGCCTGTTAGTTGCCCTCTGTCTGTATGGTATATTTGGCAGTTTTCCTGCCAGGAGCAGCATCTTGCCTCTTTGTAATGCTTGCAGCTACTTGGTACTGGTAATCACTATCGACCAAATAGCAGCTCAGTTCAACCACTTGCCATTTGTGTTGTGAGTTGTCATTGTTGATTTGGATAATTAGGCAGAAATTACTGAACTTCTGGAGCAGGCTATCTTTATGTTGCTGTGATTATGATATTGGTTGTTGCTTAGCAAAAATGCTTTTGAATTCATTCGATCACAAGATGTTTGCGAAGGGTAGTTGGCCAATATTTTATCCTCTCAACTTACCCTTAGACTTTCCTCCTTTGTTATAAAAATGCCTGTATTATTTTTCTCAAAATTCATTCCAAATAGTGACATCATCTGATATTATACCTGGCTTACTTGAATATGTGTCTTGTTTTGCTCTCCGTTTAAAGTAATAATCCTAAATTGCTTATTCAAGTAACCGAACTATTAGAGATTCCTCCATAGTCATCTGATAGACCCTGACTTTCATGCTGAAACTCCCACGTAACGCAATTTTGGAATTAACCTTGTGGCTCTTACATCCCTCCTACTATTTGAGTAAAAGGAAAGTTCTGGGGAGACTCAGCAGCTCTAGCAGAATCTGTGGAGAGAGAAACAGAGTCCCATGTGACTCTTTGAACAGCTCTCAAGAAGTCATATTGTCCTCAAAGCGTTAACTCTGTTTCTCTTGTGTTTGAATGTTTGTTTCACTTGTCTCTTGGTATTCAGAACAGTTCATGTTGGGTCTATTCAGAACTGGGCATGGTTTTGAATCGTTATCTTAAAGAGGTAGGCCAATCAGCCCAATGCTGGCTCTCCAGAGTAATCTAGTCAGTCCCATTTTTCTGTCCTACTCCAGTAGCCTTGAGTCCATTTGCCTCAAATGCCCATTCAGTTTCCTTTCAAAATCGCCTTGTAGGCAGTGAGTTCCAGATCATTAACATTCATGTAAAAAGTGTTCTTCCCAACCCCCTGCATTTCTTGATCGTGAAAGTCTCTGTCAAATCTCTCTTCATTCTCCAAGGAGAACAACCCTAGTATATCTTTACAGACTTCTGCAGCATAGAAAGTAGGCCTAATGGCTTCACAAAACTCTGACTACACAAATTCCGCTTTTTAGCTCTTGAGTCATAGCCCTTGAAGCTATGGAAATTTGAGTGAATATCTAAATACTGTTAGGAGAGTTTCTGACTTAACCGCCTACTGTCTGTTTCCTTGTAGCTATCCAATCTTTTATACATGCTAATGTGTTACCTGCCACAACGAGCTCTTATTTTGTCCATGAATCTTTGATGTGACACCGGCCTTCTGGAAATTGAGAGCCCCACGTCTACAGGTTCCCCTTTATCCATATTGCTTGTTATTTCCTCAAAGATCTCTAATAAATTGGCCACGCGTGATTTCCCTTTCAAAAGCTACATTGACTCTGCCTTGCACTGAAAGTTTGTTGGTACCCTGCTAATATCACTGCAGGAACAATTCCAGTAATTTTCCTATGACAGATCTTAAGCTAACTAGCCATTAGTTTTCATGCTTTCTGCCTCGCTGTCTTGAATAGAGGAGTCACATTCATTATGTTCCAATCTGATAGGAATTTTTCATAGTTAGAACTAACGTATCTACTATCTCTGCAGTCAATTCATAGAGTCATACAGCTCGTAAACAAACCCTTTGGTCAAATTCGGCCAGGCCAACCAAGTTTCCCAAATTAAACTTACCCGCGTTTGGCCTACATTAGGGGAGGTGTTGGTCTAGTGGTATTATCGCTGGACTGTTAATCCAGAGAACCAGATGATGTTCTGGGGATCTGGATTTGAATTCCGCTACAGCATGTGGTGGAATTTGAATTCAATGAATATTTGGAGTTAAGAATCTAATGATGACCGTGAATTCATTGTCGATTGTCAGAAAAACCTATCTGGTTCACTGATGTCCTCCAGGGATGGAAACTGCCATCGTTACATGGTCTGGACTACATGTCAGTCCAGACCCCCAGCAATGTGGTTGACTCTTAACTGCCCTCTGGGCAATTAGGGATGGGCAATAATGTCTTCATCCTGTGAATGTATAAAGAAAAATATCCCTTTTCTATTCAAGTACCTGGGCAAATGTCTTTTAAATATTGTAACTGTACCTGCATCTGTCACGTCCTCTTGCAGTTCACTCCAAACACAAACCACCCTCTGTGTGAAAAAGTTGCCCCTCAAGTCCCTTTTAAATCTGTCTCTTCTCACCTTAAAATTATGCCCCCTAGTTTTGAACTCACTAACCATAGGCAAAAGACCATTGCTATTCACCTTATCCATTGCCCCTCATGTTTTTATAAACCTCTGGAAAGTCGCCCCTCAACCTCCTATGGTCCAGTGAAAAAAGTCCAAGTCTATCCAGCCTCTTCGTAACTCAAACCCTCCAGTCTTGGCAATATCCTGATAAATCTTTTCTGAACTCGCTCCAGTTTAATAGCATCCTTCCTACAACGGGGCTACCAGAACTGTACACAGTACTCCAAAAGTGGCCTTACCAATGTTCTGTACAACCTCGATATGACGTCCCTACTCCTGCACTTGATGGCCTGAGCAATGAAAGCAAGCAAGCATGACAAATGCCTTCTTAACCATCCTGTATATCTGTGACACAACTTGCAGGCCAATATAGATATATTGAGTGTGCAAAAATCTGGCAAATGTGAAGTCTTCACCTCAACAGCAACTATTTAAAAAGAAGAGTATTATTTAAACAGAAAATGACTGAAGAATTCTAAGGTGAAGAGGGATCTGTGTTCTAGTGCACAAGTCATACTAAGTATGCAAGTACAGCAAGTGATTAAGGCGGCTAATGTAACATTATTCTTTATTACAAGGGAATTTTACTATAAAAGCCGTAGAGGTTATGCTTCAGCTACAGTGCATTGGTGAGACCATATCTCAAACCAATTAATCAGCACTTTCTTATGCGGTATCTTTGTTGGGTCCTCCCCGTGAATTGTCTTGATGAGTGTAAAATGGAAAGCCTTGACAAAATGCCTTTCTTTTTGCAATCTCCTTAGTTAAGGAAGGATGTAAATATATTGGAGGGGGTTCAAAGGAGAATTACTAGATTGATACCTAGAATGAATGAGTTGGTTCTAGAACAAGGGCTGGGTTTGTTTTCACTGTATTTAGAAGTGTGGGGCTGTGACTTGCTTAAAGTTTATAAGTTTCTGAATGGTCTTGGCAAAGTGGATGTGGAACGGATGTTCCCTCTCGTGTGCGAGGGAGCATGATTTGAAATTAGGGGTTTGCCCTTGTGGGACACAGATGAGAATTTTTCTTTTGAGGGTTGAAAGACTTTGGAACAGTCCCATCTGCAGATCCCCACCATCTATCTTAAAATATTCCAGTGTGTGTATTTTAATTTACATTTTATAGAAACAGCAAACAAGATATTAAGTTTCTGTAAAGAAGTGTTCTTAGGGTGTGGAATACTGACTAAAAACAGGCACAACAGCAGAATCCTTAACTTATTAAGGCAATAACAAATAACTTGAAGAACATTTTTTAAAAAGAGGATTTGAGGAATGGTTTTAGAACTAGGCAGATAACACTTTCAGAGGCATTATAGATGCACTTGGTCAAATGGTCTCCCTCTCAGTTATAAAATTTTGAGTTTTAAGTTATTACTTTTAAAGATCCTTGGGTTTACTGGTCCCAATGAGATACCACTTATTCCTCCTCCTAATGTGAATCTTGGTGGTTTCAGCACCCTTTGTTGCTGCCTCTAGTTCCCATATAAGCCCTGTCTCACCTGCCTCCCCTGCAAGAGAATGCTGTTGTTATCCTCTGTTCTAGATCTATGGCCCATATACATCACTGTTACATGCTCTTTAAGTTGTAAGCTTCAGCTGCAGCTTTATGAAACTAAGGTTCACTTTGTTGGGCTCTCCTGTTGCCATCTCGACAATTAAAATTCTCTTTGAGGAAGAACCAGAATGTTTTCAATGTTAGGTCAAGGGTTTCTCAAAGAATTCTTCACTTCTGAGAGGCTCCTATTATTTAAATTATAAAACGTTCAATCAACATCTCCAAAACAGCAAAATTTAACCTTTTGGCTCCTTTGTTTTGCCCTCCATGTTCGTTGCCTTCTGACCAAAGTTCCAAACTCAGCAGAATAGGTGACCTATAATTTTGAGGGAGTAAAGTCTATACCTTTAGGTGGATAGCATTATTGGGACATTACTGGTAAGATAGCTGTGACTTAGTTAAAGGAAAAAAGATTATTGGATGTGGTGGATATTATAGCTTTGGTGCATCCAAGCAGGATTGATCATTCTTGACTAACTTAATAGTGTAAAAGTAATCAGTTACTCCGAACACCAAATCAAAATTACAAAATAGCAGCAGACAACATCTCCAAATGTTTCATGATTTCAAACCAAGGATTAAAATCAAGCCTAAGTTATAAATTTTTACATGCCAGTGGAGAAAAGCATAACTATAGTCAACTCTACCTTTACTCTTTGGATTAGCTAAAGACTCTAGAATGAAATCCATCAGGATCTGAGGGCTTGTCAGCTTCTCATTCTAATAATTTCTTAGTATTCTTTCCTTGGGTGATTGAATTGTTTTTAAGATACTCTATCTCTTTCATTCTTTGATTCGCAATTATTCCTGGAATGTTAGTCATAAGCAAAATAACTTCAGTTGTCTGTCATTTTCTGACTTGATTATTTCCAGATGCTCCAGAGGACCCCCGCTTACTTATGCTTTTCCTTTTTAAATATCTGTCCGGACTATTTTGATATTTCTGGCTAGTTTTATCATGTATTGTAATTTCTCCCTTTTCTCAGTCATTCTTTGCTGTTCATTTCTGTCCAATCTTCTGTCCATGATCTTTACTGAATTGTAGATATTTTCTACAAATATGCATTCAATGTTTTTGCACACCTCTGGAGTAGTTGGGACTTGAACGCAGGCCTCCTGGCTTAAGAGGTAGGGGCACTGCACACTGCACCAGAACCACCCCTCTTCATAGAACTGCATTTTTTCTTTCAATTTTGATACAATCTTTAACTTCTTTGATTAGTTAAGGATGGTGTTTCATTTTCCTCGAGTCTTTCTCACTGGAACGGCTATCTTGAATGTTATGTCTGCTATTTCATCTCCACTTATCCGTTAATCTAACTTCTCTTTTTTTACCAGCTCTGTCTTCATACCCTTATAGTTGCCCAATTTAAGTTTAAAACACTGCAGTCTTGGATACATTCTTTTCTCCCTCAAAACAAGACCAGAATTAAATCATTATAATCACTGCTACCCAAGGGTACCTTTCCTATGAGATTATAAATTAATCCTGCCCCGTTGCACATCTGATCTAGTATAGCCTGTTCGCTGGTTAGCTCTAATTCATGCTGCTCTAAGAAACTGTTCTGAAAATGTACTGAGCTCATCTTCCAGGCTACCATTCTCACTAATTCGTCTGATCTATATGTAGCTGAAAACCACCCAGGTTATTGACATTAACTTTCTCAAAACTACCCATTATTTCTTCTTTACTATTTCTTCCTTACTTCCGTCCTACAGTATGGTTATTTTTAGGAAGAATATAAAATGCTCCTACAAGTGACTTCTGACCTTTACTATTATATGTCTACCAAAAATGATTTTATATCTTGCTGTTTAGAACTAAGGTCAAGTCTCTCAATTGTACTAGTATCACTCATAATTAGCACGGATCTACCTTCTCTTGACTTCATGCCCTTCCAAAAATGTTATGAATCCTTGTATATTCAGGTCTCAGCTTTTGCTATCTTGCAGCCAGATCTCTGTAGCGGCTATTCAGTCATACATATTATATCTATTAGAGCAGTCATAGAGATGTACAGCATGGAAGCAGACCCTTTCATCCAAATCATCCATGCTGACCAGATATCCTAAATTAATTTAGTCCCATTTGCCAACATTAGGCTTAGGAGAGCTATAAGGGGGCATGAGAACACCTTGGCAGATAGGATCAAGGAAAACTCCAAGGCTTTTTACACGTACGTGAGGAATAAGAGAATGACCAGAGAAAGGGTAGGGCCGATCAAGGATTGTAAGGGGAATTTGTGCACAGAGCCTCAAGAGATAGGAGAGGTCCTTAATGAATAATTTTCTTCAGTATTCACAACCGAGAGGGACCTAGTTGTAGGGGAGGACAGTGTGAAACAGGCTGGTAGGCTAGAGGAGGTCGATGTTAGTAAGGAAGATGTACTAGGAATTTTGAGGAACTTGAAGATAGATAAGTCCCCCGGGCCTGATGGGATTTATCCAAGGATTCTACGGGAAGCGAGGGACGAGATCGCAGGGCCTTTGACGATGATCTTTTTGTCCTCACTGTCCACGGGTATAGTGCCAGAAGATTGGAGAGTGGCAAACGTCATTTCCTTGTTCAAGAAAGGTAATAGGGATAACCCCGGAAATTACAGGCCAGTTAGTCTTACGTCAGTGGTGGGCAAATTATTGGAACGGGCTCTGAGAGATTGGATTTATGATCACTTGGAAAGGCACAGTTTGATTCGTGATAGTCAGCATGGATTTGTGAGGGCTAGGTCATGCCTCACAAACCTTATTGAATTCTTTGAAGAGGTGACCAAACACGTGGATGAAGGTAGAGCAGTCGATGTGGTATACATGGATTTAAGTAATGTGTTTGATAAGGTTCCCCATGATAGGCTCATGCAGAAGGTAAGGAGGCATGGGACAGGGGGAAATGTGGCAGATTGAATTCAGAATTGGCTGACCCTTAGAAGACAAAGGATGGTAGTGGACGTAAAATATTCAACGTGGTGCTCAGTTACGAATGGTGTACCACAAGAATCTGTTCTGAGTCCTCTTCCATTTGTGATTTTTGTAAATGATTTGGATGAAGGAGTGGAAGGGTGGATTAGTAAGTTCGCGGATGATACGAAGGTGGGTTGAGTTGTGGATAGTGCTGAGGGCTGTTCTAGGTTACAAAGGGACATTGATAGGATGCAGAGCTGGGCTGAGAAGTGGCAGATGGAGTTTAACCTGAAAAGTGTGAGGTGATTTATTTTGGAAGGACAAACTTGAAAGCAGAATACAGGGTTAACGGAAAGATTCTTGGCAGTGTGGAGGAGCAGAGGGAACTTGGGGTTCATGTTCACAGTTCCCTGACAGCTGCCATCCAAGTGGATAGAGTCCTTAAGAAGGCGTATGGTGTGTTAGCTTTCATTAATAGAGGGATTGAGTTCAAGAGCCGTGAAGTTATGCTCCAGCTATACAAAAGCCTGGTTCGGCCACATCTGGAGTATTGTGTCTAGTTCTGGTCGCCTCATTACATGAACGATGCGGAAGCATTGGAAGATGTGCACAGGAGATTTATCAGGATGCCTGGAATGGAGGGAAGGTCTTACGAGGAAAGGTTGAGAGAGCTAGGGCTTTTCTCATTAGAACAACGAAGGATGGGAGAAGACTTGATAGAGGTATACAAAATGATCAGAGGTATAGATAGAGTAGACAGCCAAAGACTTTTTCCTAGGGTGGAGGTAGCTATTACGAGGGGGCATAGTTTTAAAGTGAGTGGAGGTAGATATAGGGGAGACGTCAGAGGTAGGTTCTTTACTCAGAGAGTGGTCGGGGCGTGGAATGCATTGCCGGAACGGGTAGTGGAGTCGGCCTCGTTAGGGGCATTTAAGCGGCTATTAGATAGGCATATGGATGATAGTATAAGGTAGGGGTGGAGGTTAGATAGACCTTAGGATTAGGGTAAAAGTTTGGCACAACGTCATGGGCCAAAGGGCCTGTACTGTGCTGTACTGTTCTATGTTCTATTTGGCCTGTATCCCACCAAACCCTTCCTATCCATCTACCTGCCCAGATGATTTTTAAATGTTGTAATTGTACCAGCCTCCTCCACTTCCTCTGGCAACTCATTCCATACAGGCACCACCCTTTGCGTGAAAAAGTTGACCCTTATGCCCCTTTTAAATCTTTCCCCTCTCACCTTAAACCTGTGCCCTCTGGTTTTGGTTCTCTCCTACCCCAGGGAAAAGACTTGACTATTCACCCTATCCATGTTCCTCATGATTTCATAAACCTCAATAAGGTCACCCCTCAGATTCCAATGAGAAAATAGCCCCAACCTATTTAGTCTATCCCTATAGCTCAAACCCTCCAACCCTGGCAACGTTCTTGTAATTTTTTTCTGAACTCTTTCAAGTTTCACAACGTCTTTCCTATAGCAAGGAGACCAGAATTGAACGCGGTATTCCAAAAATGGCCAAACCAATGTCTTGTTCAGCCACAACATGACCTCCCACCTCCTATACTCAATGCACTGGCCAATAAAGACAAATGTGCTAAAGGCCTTCTTCATTATCCTGTCCACCCTGCAACTCCACTTTTAAGGAACTATGAACCTGTACTCCAAGATTGCTTTGTTTGGCAACATTCCCCAGGAACTTACCATTAAGTGTATAAGTCCTACCCTGATTTGCTGTACCAAAATGTAGCATCTCACATTTATCTAGATTAAACTTCATCTGCCACTCCTCAGCCCATCTGATCAAGGTCCCATTGTACTCTGAGCTAACCTTCTTCGCTGTCCACTACCACCAATTTTGGTGTCATCTACAAATTTACTAACTATGGCACCTATATTCACATTCAAATCATTTATATAAATGACAAAAAGCAGTGGACCCAGCACTGATATTTGCAGCACACTACTGGTCACAGGGTTCCAGTCCGAAAAGCGTCCCTTCACCACCACCCTCTGTCTCCTACCTTCTAACCAATTTTGTACCCAAATGGCTAGTTCTCCCTGCATTCCATAAGATCTAACCTTACTAATCAACCTACCGTGCAGAACTTGTCGAACACCTTATTGAAGTCGATATAGACATCGCCCACCACTGCTCTGCCTTAATCAATTTGTCACTTCTTCAAAAAACTCAATCAAATTAGTGAGACATGATTTCCCACACATAAAGCTATGTTGACTATCCCTAAACAGTCCTTGCATTTCCAAATGCACGTAAATCCTGTCCCTCAGAATCCCTTCCAATAACTTTCCCACCACTGATGTCAGGCTTACTGGTCTATGGTTCCCTGGCTTTTCCTCACCACCTTTCTTAAATAATTGTTTTGTTGCAAATGCTATGGGAATTCAGTTACAGAGCTACATGTAACCCTATCTGTTGGCACATTTTTAAATTGCTACATTCTGTTCTTTCCTGGCATGCCCTGATTATCATTTTCCTTATTGCTTTTTTGTTCTATTGCTTTATCTTCGCTGTTTATTACACCCAACTGTAGGTAAGGGAAGTGTGATTTCTTTCTTTAAAAAAAGATTATTTTTAGAACTCGGAGATAGTAGGAACTGCAGATGCTGGAGAATCTGAGATAACAAGGTGTAGATCTGGATGAACACAGCAGGGCAAGCAGCATCAGAGGAGCAGGAAAGCTAACATTTCAGGTCTAGGCCCTTTTTCTGAAGAAGGGTTTAGACCCAAAACGTCAGCCTTCCTGCTCCTCTGATGCTGCTTGGCCTGCTGTGTTCATCCAGCTCTACACCTTGTTATCTCTTATTTTTAGAACTGTCTCTTTTGGGCCTTATAGGACATAGTTTTTTAAGTTCTCCCAGCATAGTGTGTCAGTAGTAATCAGTCTACAAACACTGGATTTAAGAAAACTGTGGGTCTTCTTTGGCAACTCTTTAAGGGGCAATTATTGCAGTCAGTGGAGCTTGTGATTCACTCCTACTGAATGTGGGAGATTAAGGAACTGACTGTGTCTGTAAGTGGTGTGTTTGGATCCATCTCATATCAGATCTTTTGGATTCACTGGAGAGGCAATTAGAGTCATTGTGTCTACTGTGTGCTCCTCAGAGTGTGATGATAAGTAGATTTAGAGAGGTGGTTACACTGCAGGTTTGGTCAGATAGATGGACGACTGTCAGGAGAGGTAGGAGTTTAGGAGTCTCCTGTGGCTATTCCCCACTCAAACAGATATTCTGTTTGGGTATTGTTGAAGGAGGAAAATAGAAGTGGCAACCAGATCTTTGGCACCAAGAATGAATCTTAAGCATGTTTTGTCAAGATTCAAAAGAGTATTTGTTATACGGGACTGTCCTGTCAGAGGTATAGACAGGAGATTTTGCAGCCATGAGCATGAGTTCAGGATGGTATGTTGCTTCCCTGGTGCCAGGATAAGGTCAACTCAAAATGGTTGCAGCATGTTGTCAAACAGCAGATGAGAAGCTGGAAGTTGTACACATTGGTAAGAACAACATAATTAGGTAAAAGGTTAAGGCTTTGCAGAGTGAATATAGGAAGTTAGGTAGAAGGTTGAAAAGCAGAACCTCAAAGGTAGTAATCTCTGGATTACTCCCAGTGCCATTGCTAGTGAGGTTAGGAAAAAGAAGATAGGGCAGATAAATTATTGGCTGAGGAGATGGTGCAGAGGGCAACGATTCAGAATTGTGGATCATTGGATCTCTTCTGGGGCAGAAAATTCCTGCTCAAAAGGACTGGAAGGGCATCAATATCCTAGTGGAGAAATTTTCTGTTCGGCAGCCTTTTTAGACTAGTAGGATGAGGTGGGTGGCAGGATCCTAAGTAGTAGCAAGAATAGAAAGAGATGAGGATGGTTCTGAATTTTAAAAAAAGAGCAACTTAATTGGAAAAGGCAGGCAAGAGCATATCAGAGAAAGAGGTAACTGAAGAATTAAACTACATTTACTTTCAGTGCAGGGGTTGTTTGCATAAGGCAGATGAACTCGGGGCATGTATGGGATCATGGGACTGGGACATCATAGCTCTTACAGAAACACAATTGAGGGAGGAAAAGGACTGGCGCCTGAGTTTGCCAGGGATTAGATACAGAAGAGGAAGTGATGAAGGCCTTAAAAAATTTAAAAGGTGGATAAATCACCGGGACCTGATCAAAAGTATCCCAGGATGTTGAGGGAAATTAGGCAAGAAAGTGAGGGAGCCCCTAGCCAGGGATATTTGTATCATCTACAGCCAGAGGTGAGGTGCCAGAGTACTGGAGGATGGCTAATGTTGTGCCTTTATTTAAGAAAGCCTGTAAGGAGAAACCAGGGAACTATAGACCTGTGAGTCTGACATCAGTGGTGGGTATGTTATTGGAGCAAATCCTGAGAAATAGGATCTACATGCATTTGGAGAGGCAAGGACTGATAGTTGGTTTGGCTTTGTGCGTGGGAAATCATGTCTCATAAACTTGATTGCATTTTTTGAGGACGTATACAAAAGGACTGAGGGCAGAGCAGTAGATTTTCTCTACATGGATATCAGTAAAGCCTTTGACAAGGTTCCGCATGGTAGACTAATTAGTAAAGTTAGAGCACATGGGATTCAGGGAGAGCTTGCTAATTGGATACAAAATAGGCTTGATGATAGGAGACAGGGGTTGGTGGTGGAGGGTTGTTTTTCAGACTGGAGGCCTATGACCAGTGGGGTTCCACAGGGATTGGTGCTGGGTCCTCTTTTATTTTGCCATTTATATGAATGATTTGGACGTGAATTTAAGAGGTATGGTTAGTAAGTTTGCAGATGACACTAAAATTGGTCGTACAGTCAACAGTGAAGAAGGTTACCTGAGATTACAAAGAGATTCTGATCAATTGGGCCAATGGGCTGAGGAGTAGTAGATGGAGTTTAATTTGGATAAATGTGAGGCTTTGCATTTTGATAAAACAAACAGGGTCAGGACTTATACAGTTAATGGTACAGCCCTGGGTAATATTGTCAAACAGAGAGACCTAGAGGTTCAGGTACATAGATCTTTGAAAGTTGTATTGCCGATAGAGAAGGTGGTTAAGAAGGTGTTTAGCATACTTGCCTTCATTGCTCAGACGATTGAGTGTAGGAGTTGTGATGTCATGTTGAGGTTGTTCAGGTAGTTTGCGAGGCCACTTTTGGAGTACCGTGTGCAGTTCTGGTCATCCTGCTTAGGAAGGATATTATTAAATTGATTTTGTTATCACGTGTACCGAAATAGTGAAAAGCTTTGTTTATGAACGGTACAGGCGAATCACAGCAAGCCAAGAATTTACAGATCAAAACATTTACAGGCATACAGGTTACATTATTTGAGGCTAGAGCCCATTCAACAGTCTGATAATGGCCAGAAAAAAGCTGTTCCTGAACTTGCTTGTGTGTGTGTTCAGGCTTCTGTACCTTCTACCTGACAGAAGAGGTTGTAGGAGATCATTACCAGAGTGCGATAGGTCTTTGATGATGTTGGCTGCCTTTCTCCGGCAGCGAGCCGTGTAAAAAGTCCATGGATGGAAGGTTGGCTTCTGTGATGGTCTGGGCTATGCACACGATTTTCTGTAGTTTCTTACGGTCCTGGGCAGAGCAGTTGCCATACCAGGCCGTTATGCACCCGGACAGTGTGCTTTCAATGGTGCATCTGTAGAAGTTGGTGAGGGACCTTATGGACATGCCAAATTTTCTGAGCTGCCTGAGGAAGAAGTGTCGTTGTGCTTTCTTGACTGTTGCATCTACGTGGTAAGTCCAGGACAAGTCGTCTGTATTCGTCACTCCGAGGAACTTGGTGCTCTTCACCCTCTCAACCTCCGTTCCATTGATGAAGATGGGGGCGTATTCTTCTCCTTTCTTTCTAAAGTCGATGATAAGTTCCTTAGTTTTGCCAATGTTGAGAGAGAGGTTGTTTTCATTGCACCACATCACCAAACCCTCTATCTCCCTTCTGTATTTTGACTCGTCATTGTTAGATATCTGTCCCACTGCGATGGTGTCGTCAGCAAACTTGTAGATGGTGTTTGTTTGGAATTTGGCAACACTGTCATAGGTGTAAAGGGAGTACAATAGGGGGCTGAGGATGCATCTTTGGGGGGCTCCAGTGTTGAGTGTTATGTGGAGGAGGTGCAGTTACCTATCATCACCAACTGTAGCCTATGGGCCAGAAAGCTGAGGATCCAATTGCAGAGGGCAGAGCCGACACCAAGATCACACAGTTTTGAGATCAGCCCAGAGGGGATAATGGTGTTGAAGACAGAACTATAGTTCTATGAGCAGGAGTCTGACATGGGTGTCTTTGTTGTCCAGATGTTCCAGGGATATGGCATCCTCTGGATCTGCTATGTTGGTAGGAAAACTGTACGGGATCGAGGCAGGTTGGAGAGGTTTCAGAAAAGATTTACCAGAATGTTGCCAGGACTGGAGAGTTCGAGTTATAAGGAGAGGCTGGATATGCTGGGACTTTTTTCACTGGCGTGTAGGAGGTTGAGGGGTGATCTTATAAAGGTTTATAAAATCATGGGCGGCATAGATAAGGTGAATAGCAAATTTTCCCCAGGACGTGATTTCAAAACTAGGAGGCACATTTAACAGTGAGAGAGATTTAAAGGGTACCTGAGAGGCAACATTTTGACACAGTGGCTTGTATATGGAATGAACTGTCAGAGGAAATGGTAGATGCAGGTTCAGTTACAAAATTCAAAAGATATTTTGGACAGTACATGAATAGGATAGGGCCAAACACAGCCAAGGTGTAATTCCGCTCCCTCCGCTCCAATCCCAACCTCACCATAAAACCCGCGGACAAGGGAGGTGCAGTTGTAGTATGGCGCACTGACCTCTACATCGCCGAGGCCGGACGCCAACTCTCCGACACCTCCTCCTACCGCCCCCTTGATCATGACCCCACCCCTGAGCACCAAACCATCATCTCGCAAACCATCCACAACCTCATCACCTCAGGTGACCTCCCACCCACGGCCTCCAACCTCATCGTTCCCCAACCTCGCACTGCCCGC
>NC_063351.1:437361-452488 GCF_021869965.1 Rhincodon typus
GCTGTGTTCATCCAGCTGTACATCTTGTTATCTCAGATTCTCCAGCATCGGCAGTTCCCACTATCTCCAACATTATCTCCTTGCTTTTGTACTCTATGAAAGTACTCTATGTACTAATGAAAGCACGTGTCCCATGTGCCGTCTTAACTATCCTGTTTAGGTGCTCTGCTGACTTCAGGGATCTGTGAATAATCACCCCTGGATCCCTCTGTTCCTCTAAGCTGCCCAGTGTCCTGTCATTCATTAAGTACTCCCTCCTCTTGTTTCTTCTATCAAAATGCAATACCTCACACTTAACAGGGTTGAATACCATCTGTCACTGGTCTGCCCATCTGACCAGCTCATCTGTATCTTCCTGTAACCTATAACCATCATCTTCACTCTTAACCACTCTACCAACGGCGGCAAAATGGCTCAGTGGTTAGAACTGCTGCTTCATAGCACCGCTGCTTCATAGCACCAGGGACCAGGGTTTGATTCCACCCTGTCATTGACTGTCTGCGTGGCGTTTGTATGGGTTTCTGCTGGGTGAGCTAGCTTCCTCCTACAGACCAAAGATGTGGAGGTTACATGGATTAGCCATGGAAATATAGGGTTCCAGGGATAGGGTAGGGGGTAGGTCTGGGTGGGATGCTCTTCAGTGGATCAATGTGGACTTAATGGGCTGAATGGCCTTCTTCCACACGGTAGGGATTCTATGATTCAATCTTGGTGTCATCTGCAAATTTGCTGAACATTATTCCCTGCGTTTTCATCTATATTATTTATGCATATAATAAAGAGTAAGGGTCTCAGGACTGATCCTTGTTGTACACTGTTGGACACCAGCCAACCTACTCAAACAGCCTTCTATCACTACCCTTTTGTGTCCTATTACTAAGCCAGTTTCTGATCCATCTCATCAAGTTTTGTTGAATTCCATGTGTTTTAACCTTCTCAATCAGTCTCCCATGTGGGTCCTTGTCAAAAGCTTTGCTAAAATCCATATCATGTGCACCAACTGAATTTCTGTCATCCACATGCTTGATCACATTTTCAAAAAATTCTAAGAAATTTGATACGCATGACCTCCCTTTGACAAAGCCATGCTGACTATCCCTAATTAACCCATGCCTTTTCAAGTGGTATTAATTCGCTCGTTCAGGATTTTCTCCAATAGTTTCCCTATCACTGAAATGAGGCTCATGGTCTGTAATTTCTTGGTTCATCTTTGCCACCCCTCTTAAAAAATGGAACTGCCTTAGTTGTCCTCCAGTCCTCTGGCACTTCCCCCTTGTCCACAGAGGAATTAAAAAATTGTGTCCAAACTCCTGCAGTTTCCTGCCTCATCTCCCACAGCAGCCTGGGCTGCAGTGCATCCGAGCTAGGGGATTTGTCGGTTTAAGCCTGACTGAGCCTCCAATACCTCCTCATTTCCTATGTCAAACTGTGCAAGTTCCTTACAGTCCCTTCTTCTGAATTTCATACCTACATTCTCCTTTTCCAGAGTGAAGAAAAGGATTCATTCAACACTCTTCCAATATCCTCTTGCTTTACACACCGATTACCCCTTTTTCCCGAATGAGCCCTACCCTTTCCCTAGTTAACCTTTTCCCTTTTAATGTATTTATAAAGTATCTGTCATGCATGTGGATTGGTCAGTGCGGCAACCATCGCGTGCGTGGATTGGTCAGACGGGATGTGGAGTATACTGATACATTGCTTCGTGTATAAAAACATGAAATTATCCATTTTAAGAAGTGAAAACTGAATATTTTGTCTAAAAGGTGAGAGATTGCAGAGCTCTAAGATGTCGAGAGATCTGGGTATCCTCATGTACTAAAGGTTAGTATGCAGATTCAGCTAGTAGCTACAAAAGCTAAACAAATATTAGTGTTTATTGTGAAGGGAATTGAATATAAAAATAAAGAGGTTATGCTTCACTTATGGAGGACACAGGTAATATCACATTTGGAGTACTGTATACAGTATTGGTCTCATTATTTAAAGAAGAATGTAAATATGTTTGAGGCAGCTCATGAAGATATACCCAACCAATATCCTAAGTGGCTAGTTTACCTTATGAGCAAAGGTTGGACAGGCTAGGCTTGTATCCATTGGGGTTCAGAAGAGTAAAGGCAACTCAGTTTGACAGTGTTGATGTGGATAGGATATTTCCTCTTATTGGAGACTCCAGAAATAGGTTACTATTTTTAAAAGGTGTCACTCATTTAACACAGATATGAGATGAAATTCTTTCTCTGGGGGGGTCAAGAGTCTTTGAAACTCCCTTCCTGAAAAAGTATTGGAAGCAGAGTCTTTGAAAATTTTCAAAGGCAGAAATAGATTCTTGTTAAGCAACTGAGTGAACAATTTATCGGGAGTAGTGACTTAGACCCTTTTTTTGAGGGCATATGTAAGCAGCCACCCTAATGTGACTTATAATAGAGTGCTGGAATTGAGCATCTCAAGTCAAGCAGAGGAAGGAGAGAGGTATTTGGTTGCCTTTTCCTAAACTAAACAGCTGAATGGTAAGTAGGATTAGTGAGTATTTCTAGTCTTTAAAGGAAAAGTGAGGTGTTTATTTTGTTTTCAGGTCTCTAGATTTCATCTCGTTTCTTAAAAATAGTTTAAGTGTGACATTGATACTGGTGTTAAAAAAAAATACAGCAAAGGGTATTAAAGATTAAAGGAGTGATTAAATTAAAATAGAGAGATGGCTGTTCAGGTGATGTGTTGCTGTTTGGTGCTGCAATTTGATCCAGTGTGCACACATCTATGACAGCGCAAGCGACTTTGGATCCAAATTGAGGAGCTCAAGTCCGAGCTGTTGCGCCATATCAAGGAGGGGGATGTTACCTGGCCACTTTGTTCCAAGAGGGAGTCATTCCCATTTGATTAGATAATTCAGATTTGTCAGTAATCAGGGTCAGGAGCCTGTAACTGCACATAAAGCAGGAATTGGGACCCTAAGTTTCGGAGCGGTAAAAATTTTAGTAGATACTATGGCAATGAATGTTGTCAATGATTAAACTTAAGTCTGAGATATTGTTTAATTGACTGAAAATCTTCCGGCATTGTACATATGGAATGGAAACACATTAACTGTGATCTCAGCAGTCAGAAGGTGTGCTTAGGTGATGAATTTGTGTGTGTGAGAGTAATTTTGAAAAATAACTTTTGTTTATGGTCTTGTGCCAATTTAAAAACTGTGTCTAGGAAATTAATGCCTTACTTGTATATTGTGACTTCAAGTTTAATGGCGTGTTCATAATTATTGAGGATGTTGATGAATCTCTACTTTTGCTTCATGAGAATCCAAATATTGCAACATAAAGAAGGCAATGTTACTACATGACTGCACTGCCTAATAAATTAATGAGAATGCAAAAGGAATGCCTGAAAATCAAAATGTAGCCCTCGATAAAATGTCAAAGACCTCTGAATGTGTTAACTATCCAGCGCATAGAATGCCATTGCATGCTGAGCCAGAAATCTCCCTAGTTGGAGGTAGTCATTGCGTTGGCTGTTGTGTGGTGTAAAAGTCACTTGCCACTTATCAATCCTTCCTGAATGCACACTCTTCTGCAAGTTATTTCTTGGCACTCACCTTGGATTTGACTCTCACCAAATGCCACCATCAATATCTATTTATAAAGAATTAATGTAACACTGAAAGTGATTGGACAACAATGTTATCAGCAGGCACTGTTGAGGTAATGGAATATCAGTGAGGGTGGTTCTAACTGAGGACTAGCTAATCAGTTTTGGTGCTGTGCCTGAGGGCAGAAGTTGGAGTCTGGTTGTGTTGCCATCTTTGATAGCATAGCCTGTAGCCCAAGCCAACTTGAAGCAATGGGCTTTTGTGTGAGCTTCTCATCCACTCCATGGCCCTGGAGCTGAGGAAATGATGACTTCAAGAAGAGGAAGAACTGGCTAAAGAAACCACTGATCAGTAATTACAAAAGTAAGAGGCTGCATGAATAAACTGCAGGTACTGCATAAAGCTGATCTGTTATTTATCATTTAGGTTGGAATTCCACCATTGGACACCCATGAACATTTCCTGGGAGAAGAAGAGAGGCTGACTGAGCAGGAGAGACATAAAAGGTATGGTGGATTTTAACTTGGCAGAAATCGAATGTGAAATTTTTCTGTAAACCTTTGAGACAATCTGGAGAATTATGGGTATTGGGAGTTCTGAAATTATGTAGCAACTTAGTGAGTTCCCAACAATGTAGATGAAACTGAATTTCAGCCAGCAATCAAGTTTTATCTGCTAATTTTGTTGAGCTAATCTAAATTTTTTGAGAAGCTAATGCATGTGGTAAAAAAGAGAAAAAGGCAGCAAAGTAGTGCAGATGCTGAAGATTTGAAATAAAAACAAATAGTGCCAAAGAAACTCAGCACCCCTGGCAGCAGCTATGGAGAGAGAAACAAAGTTAATGTTTTGATTCCAGTATGACTCTTCACAAGAAGCTATCATCAGAAATCAGTCATACTGGACTGAAAACGTTAATCCTTTCTCTCCATAGGTTCTGTAGGACATGATAAGTTTCTCAAGTACTTTGTTTTTATTTCAGAAAATAGCAACAATGAGATCAAAAGAAAGAGATATAAGCAGCATTAAAGTTTAAAAATACTTCAAAATTGCAGGATAGGACTGAGGAAAGTAGAAGTGATGCCAACAGTATTAACTTGCATTTGTTGGAAAAGTGTTGGAATCAATTAATAACGAAGTAACAGCAGCACATTTGGAAAATCATAATCTAATCGAGCAGAGCCAGAATGGCTTCATGAAAGGAAAATCATGCATGACTAGTCTATTGAGAGTTTTTCAAGGAAATTTCAACCAGGTTAGACAGAGGAGAACCAGTAGATGTGTTGTATTTGTATTTCCAGGAGGTGTTTGACAAGGTACTTCACAAAACGTTAAGTCATAAGATATGAGCCCATTGTGTTAGAGGTAGTATATTGGCATGAATCAAACTGGCAAATGGGCAGCAACAGCGAATGGTGATGTGATTTTTTTTTCAGGTTAACGACCTATTATCAGTGGGGTTCCAGAGGGATCAGTGCTGGGACAGCAGCTGTTTAGATGACTTGGAAGAAGGAAGCAAATGTACTATAGCCAAATTTGCAGACAACACAAAAAAAGGGTGGAAAAGCGAGTTACGAGAGGGATACAAACAAGTTATGGAGAGACATTGATATGTTAAGTAAGTGAGCAAAAAGTTAGCAAATAGAGTGTAATGTGGGAAAATGTGAAGTTGTTCATATTGGAAAGGAGGACAAATGAACAGAGAATTATTTAAATGGAGGAAACTGCAGAAAGCTGTAACACAAAGGGACTTGGGGTTACTTGCGTACAAAACACAGAACGCCACTACATGTGCAGCAGGTAATCAAGAAGTCTAATGGAATATTGGCCCTTATTTCAAGGGAGTTGGAGTGTAAGAGTAGGATGGTTTTATTTCAACAGCACAAAGTGCTGGTGAGAGCACCTCCTGAAGTAATGTGCGCAATTTTGGTACCGTTATATAAGGAAAGATATTGTTTCATTGGAAGTGGTTCAGAGGAGGCTGACGAGGATGATCCCCAGTATGGAGGCATTGTCTTATGAGCAAACTTTAAAAATGTTGAGACTGTACTCATTGGAATTTGGAAGAATGAGAGGTGATCTTGTTGAAACATAGAGAATCCTTAAGGAGTTTGACAGTGTAAACACTGAGGATGATTCCTGTCATGGGAGTCCAGGATCAGAGGGCATAGTCTCAGAATAAATTTAAGACTGAAATGAGGAGGAATTTCTTCTCAAAGGATTGAGAATCTCTGGAACTCCTTCCCAGTGGGAGCTATGGCGGCAGATTCCTTGTGTATATTGATTAGGAGGGGAATTGAAAGTTATGTGGGAAAACACAAGAAAATGGATGCAAGAAATGTCAGATCAGCCATGAGGGGCTGAACAACCCACTCCTGTTCCTATTTCATATGATCTTTATGGTCTGATGGGAGGATAAGTTGAGAATTTGGTTAATAAGCATATGGGTTACTTGGTTTTATCATTAATATGTGATGTGATTGCAGAATGCCTATGCTTCTGGACACCAGTGTGATCCAGGACAAACACATCTAAACAAAGTATGTGCAACTCGAGCTTCAGGACAGACGCTGTGAAAGTTTCAGGACACTTTGTTCTAGGAGGGACCTCCTGATTTGCTCAGGAGTAGAAACAAGTGACTTGAAGTGAGGCAAGTAAGGGGACCCAGGAGAATTAGTTCTTACAATTGGCAACAAGTTTGAGGTTCTTTAAGTCTCTTTAGAGAAGAGTATGGACTGCATGGGTGTGTGAACTACCTGACCAGGGTACTGTCTGGTAAGCCATTCAAGTGAGGGGAATAAATAGAATTATAGTGGTAGTATGGGGATACATATATTTTTCTGTAGCCAGTGGTTATGTTGCCTGCCAGGATTTAGATATCTGCTCTGGGCTGGAGAGGAACCTGCAGTAGGACGGGGCAAATGTGATGTCAGAGAAATAGGGTTTTGTTCATGAGAACTGGCATCCATACTAGGGAAAGTGAAAGCTATTCTGTTGGGATGGCCTGCCCCAGAACCATGCTGGGACCAGTGTGCTGGTAAATCATATAACTAGGGCATGAGAGAGGGTTTTAAACTGAATAGTGGGTTGGAGGGGAGTGATGGGCAATATTTTAAAAGTAAAGGAACAACATTATAGATGGGGCCAGCATTTTGGGTAATTGTAGCCAAAGTGCAACAGGAATGGACAGGACATACAAACATACAAGAGTACGTCAGCAGATAGGGACCTACGTAGAGTCCTACAGCACAGAGACAGGTTCTTCGGCCCAAATTGGTCCATTCCGACCAAAATGTCTATCCACACTAACCCCATTTCCCTGCATTTGGCCCGTATCCTTCTAAACCTTTCCTATCCATGTATTTGTCCAAATGCCTTTTAAATGTTGTTTATGTACCCGCCTCAACCACTTCTGCTGGCAGCTCATTCCACATGCATACCACCCTCTGTGTTTAAACAAAAAAAGTGGCATCAGGTTCCCATTTATTCTTTCCCCTCTTACCTTGAACTGATGCCCTCTAGTCCTCGATTCCCCAACCCCCAGGAAAAAGACTGAGTGCGTTCACCCTATCCATGCTGCTAGTGATCTTATACACTTCCATAAGATGCTCCCTTAGTCTCCTACGCTCTAAACAAAAAAGTCCTAGCTTGTCCAACATCCCCCTATAACTCAGTCCTTTGAGTCCTGGCAACATCCGTGTAAATTTCTTCTTCACTCCAGTTTAATAACATCCTTCCTCTAACAAGGTGACCAAAACTGAACACAATACTCCAAATGCGGCCTTGCCAATGTCCTGTACAACTGCTACATAACTTCCCAACTTCCATACTCACTGCTCTAACTGATGAAGGCCAGTGTGCCAAAAGCCTTTTTCACTCCCCTGTGACTTCACTTTCAGAGAACTGTACACCTGAACTCTAAGGTCCCTCTGTTCCACTACTCTCCTTAAGGCCCTACCATTCACCATGAAACTCCTACTTGAATTGACTTTCCAAAATGCACCACCTTATCTATATTAAACTCCATTTGCCATTTCTTGGTCCACTTCCCCAGCTGATCAAGATCCTGCTGCACTTTCTGATAACCTTCCTCACTGTCCACGATACCACCTATTTTAATGTCATCCACAAACTTACTAAACCTGCCTTGGACATTCTCATCCAAATCATTGATATAGATAACAAACAGCAATGGGCCCAGCACCTAATCCTGAAGTACACCACTAGTCACAGGCCTCCTGTCCGACAAACATCCTTCCACTATTACCCTCTGCTTCCTACCATCGAGCCAATTGTGTATCCAATTTGTCAGCTGTCCCTGGATTCCATGTGGTTTAACCTTCCAGAGCAGCTTACCATGTGGAACCTTTTTAAAGGCCTTACTGAAATCCACATAGACTACATCTACCGCCCTGCTCACTTCATCCAAGAACACTAACAAATTTGTGAGGCATGATCTCCCACGCACAAAGCCATGTTGACTACTCCTAATCAGACCCTGACTTTCCAAACACATGTAGATCTTATCCCTCAGAGTCTTCTCAAGTAACTTACCTACCACAGATATTGGGCTTACTGGTCTATAGTTCCCAGGTTTTTCTCTGCAGCCCTCCTTGAATAAGGGCACAACATTCACTACGCTCCAGTCTTCCGGGACCTCACTCATGGCTAACAATGATGCAGATATATCAGCTAGGGCCCCCGCAATTTCTTCTCTACCCTCTTGCAGTGTTTTTGGAAGTATCTGATCAGGACCAGGAGATTTATCCACCTGCATACATTCTAATACGTACAGCACCACCTCTACTGTGATATGGATTGCCCCCAAGATATTCCTACTAACTTCTCCAAGTTCCCGAGTCTTTCATGGCTTTCTCCATAGTAAACACTGAGGAGAAATATTCATTGAGGACCTCGCCCATCTCCTGTGGTTCACACATACATGTCCACTTTGGTCCTTGAGGGGTCCTATTCTCTCTCTAGTTATTCTTTTTCCTTTAATATTCTTAAAGAATCTCTTTGGACTCAGCCTAATCTTCTCCGTCAAAGCTATCTCGTGCCCCCTTTTCACCCTCCTGATTTCCTTCTTCAGTAAACTCCTGTATCTC
This sequence comes from Rhincodon typus, assembly GCF_021869965.1. NCBI lineage: Eukaryota > Metazoa > Chordata > Chondrichthyes > Orectolobiformes > Rhincodontidae > Rhincodon > Rhincodon typus. The sequence goes on from NC_063351.1 coordinate 446,050, forward strand.
CTACATAACTCCAGGGATTCTCTTGATCCCAACTGCCTGTACCTGAGCCATGCCGCCTCCTTTTTTCTGGTCAAAGCCTCATTAACTCTTGTCATCCAGGGTTCCCTACTCCTGCCAACATTACCCTTCACCCTCACATGAACATATAGACCTTGAACTCTAGCTATCACATTTTTAAAGGCCTTCCATTTGCCAGAGGTCCCTTTGCATGCAAACAAGAAGATAAGGCCAGATTTTGTAAAAATTGTAAATAAAAAGAGAGACCTTGCGTCTAAATGCAGACAGCATTTGTAACAAAAGTGGTGACTTGTTAGCACAGATAGAGGTAAATATGCATGATCTGATATGCATCACAGATATATGGTTGAAATGTCACCATATGAGGACCAGAGTGGTAGTAGGCTGCCTTTGTAAATTAAAGATGATAGTACAGTGATGAGAGATGACTTCGGTTCAAAAGGGCAAGCGTCTGTCTGGATAGAGATAAGAAATAGTAAACGTAAGTTGTCATCTGTGAGTGTAGTTTATAGACTTCTTAACAATACACTGTAGAAGAGATCAAGCAGGAAGAAATGAATGGGACATTAAATAAATATATTGCAGTTATCACGGGTGACTTTAGTCTAAACGTACATTGGGATAATCAGGTTGGCAAAGATAGCCTGGAAAGTAAGTTGAGTGTTTTCAGGATGATTTCTTACAGCAAAGCATTCTAGAGCTAACCAGAGGGGAGACTCTCCTAGACTTAGTATATGTGCAATGAGACAGGAATAATCAATTACTTCTTGATAAAGGATTCTCTAAGTGTTAAGAATCACAACATAAGAGAAATTTGGTTCACAACTCATGTTTTCACACTAAATAAAGGTAATTATGAGGGTATGAAGGTAGAGGTGAACTGGAAAATAAGGTTAAAAGGACAGTGCAGTTGCAGTGGCAGCCTTTTAAGGGGATATTTAATAATTCAACAAAGATTTATCCCAATGAGGAAAAAATATGCATCATCCATAGCTAATTAATCAAATTTTAAATGATCAGACCTAAAGGCTAATAATCTCTCAGGGCCAGATGGCCTGCCTCCTACAACTTTAAAAGAAGTGCAGCACAGATAGTAGACGCATTAGTTATAATCATCCAAAATTCCTTAGTTTATGAAAGTGTCTCAGTGTGTTGGAAAATAGCATGCGGAGAGAGGTACAAATCAGGGGAGCTAGGGGCCAGTTAGCCTAACATTTATGTTATGTCTGAGATTGGAGGGGTGTGCACCGATTCCTTTCTCAATTCTTACTGTATCACTGGTCATAACCAATTTTAAATTTAACTAGAGTGGTAGTATGGCCGATTTTGAGTTTTAGTCCAGGTTTATGCAATATTTTCGCATGGAGCAAGATGTGGGAGGAGGCAACACAATTCAGTGTTTCTCATGCTGTAAGAGGGGTGAATGCTGTGCAAATTTCAGAAGGGCGAGGCTTGACAAGAGTTAAAATGGATTTTCAAAGCAATAAGGACGGCATGGTGGCTCACTGGTTAGCACTGCTGCTTTACAGCGCCAGGGATCCAGGTTTGAATCCACCTTTGAGCGAATGTCTGTGTGGAGTTTGCAGGTTCTCCCTGTGTCTGCGTGGGTTTCCTCCCACAGTCCAAATATGTGCAGGTTAGGTGGATTGGCCCTGCCCAATTGCCAATAATGTCCAGGGATGTGCAGGCTAGGTGCATTATCCATGGAAAATGCAGGGTTACAGGGATAGGGTAGGCAATAGGTCTGGGTGGGATGCTGTTTGGAGGGTTGGTGTGGACTCAATGGGCTGAATGGCCTGTTTCCACCCTGTAGAAATTGTATGATTCTATGAATAAATTGATGAATTAAGTAAATGAGTAATTAATAAAACTCAACATTGAAAAACCCCAAGTAGAAGAGGCAACTAATAAAACTTTATTTTTGTCTTTTCATTGAGAAAGCAGAGCAAGAAAGATACCTGTATAGACTAGGCCCCTAATCCTGACCACCAGGGAAGGGGAGGGGACCGGGGCTGAGCCAAGGAATTGGGTTCATTTAACACCAACCTTGCTTTTGCCTCTGGTGACAAACACTCCAAGATGGCGTCGGTGGAATTCATGCAAGCATGTTGGTCGGAAACAGGTTATCTTTCGGCCTGGGTGTTCCTCATCTCCCAGCCTGCTTTTGGATGCGTTTTTGTGGGGTGGAGGAGGGCTACAGTGGGTATGTGGCTGGGTTTACTCAGTTTCAGTGTATATGCACACACGTACAAATGCTTCCTGTCGATAGTTAACTCATTCCCTCATACTCTCCCGCACTTGCTTATTGTGTCTGTTTCTCGAACACCTCCCTCCCTCCCTCTTTTCTCCACCTCCCCCCCCCCGCCCCCCACCACCACCACCACCATGCTCCTGTCTTTCATTCTCTCATGCTTTGTCTCACATTTACTATTTCTCTTCCTCGCTCACTATCTCTGTCCTTAATGATCCCCCATTATTTCTCTTCCCCACCCCCCCACACTCCCTCACCATCACCGTCCATCCATGCAGCCAAGGGTGTGTGTCCGGGATGCCACGGTTTACACCAACTGCTCAGGGCTGGCCAGGAATTTGAAGTGAGTGGGAAAGGATTCTGTTGTCACAGTACATGTAGGTACCAAAGACATAAATAGAATTAGGAAAGAGGTCTGCTTAGAAAGTGAGGAACTAGGCACTCAGTTGAAGAGCCTAGCCGCAAGGATGATAATTTCTGGATTATTACTTCAGCTACGTGCCAATTAGCCGATAACACAAAAGGTCAGTAAAGTGAATACATGGCTGAAAGACTGGTGTTGGAGAAGTGGTTTCCAGTTCATGGGGCACTGGCTCTGCACTGGGGGTTTAGCCTTGGGATGGTCTGCACCATGCAGGGACCAATGTTCTAGGGAATCAAATCAAGAGGTACAATCAATGCACGAGAACAAAATATTAATATGGAAAAGTTTTAGCAAAGATTTGTAGCTTGGGTTGTCGATTAGTTTGTTGACTTGCTCGCCGAGCTGGCTTGTTTTCGTTCAGATGTTTTGTCGCCATGCTAGGTGACATCATCTGTGACATCATCCAATGAGGCAATGTTGTTCTACTCTGCTTGGAATTTATACTGTCTGGTCCATTATGGTGAGTTGTCATTTCCGGTTTTTTTCTGTATGGGTTTGTATATGGAGCCAATTCTGTATGTTTGTTGATGCATTACAGGTTGACATATACAAACCCCTCTTTCCACCTCTCTTACCTGACAACTCACCATCCTGCACCAGACAGTATAAATTCCAAGCGGAGTAGAACAGCATTGCTTCATTGGAGGTGATGTCACCTAGCATGGTGACAAAACATCTGAACGAAAACAAGCCAGCTCGGCGAGCAAGTTAACAACCTGATTAATGTGGAAAATTAAGGTCAGAGATTGGCAGCAAGTGGAATGAATAAATGCAAGCATTCATTACCGACAGAACTAAATGCTTTGTATATTAATGTATGCATCATTCATTTTAGAAAAAAACAAGTTGAAAGCTTACATTGAAGTAAATAAATATAATCTGATATTTATCACACAGTTATGATTGCTTGATGATCAGGATTGGGTATGATCAAGAACAGAAAACTAGGTAACGGTAGAGGGGTAGCAGGGATGTTAAGTCAGGGATGACATTGGTGTAATAGTTAGGGATGACCTTCATTCAGAAGATCAGGATATGGAATCTTTTTGGGTGGGGATGACGAATAATAGGGGATAAAAATCAGGAGTGGGAGTGATCTACAGCCCCATATCACTAAGATTGATCCAAGTATGCAGGAATTTTCCTATGTGGAGAGGCTGATTAGGTTGTGCCTGAGCTCATTGGGCTTAGAAGAATGAGAGGGGACCTCGCTGAAACAGTGTTTCAAAATATTTCCATTTAAAAGGGAATGGAGTACAATAATAACAAAATCTTACTAAAACTATACAAGGTACTAGTCAGCCTACACCTAGAATCCTATGAAGAGTTCTGAGCTTGACCGGGTAGATGTGGAGGGTTGATTTCCCCCTGTGACACAGTCCAGCACCAGAGTGAATAACTGCAGTGTGAGAGGTTGCCCATTTAAGATGGATGAAGAGGAATTTCTTCTGCCAGAGGTAGTAAGTCTGTGGAATTCTTTATTGCAGATGACTGTCAAGTCTGGGTTGTTCAGTATATTCAAGATTAAGGAGAATTTTAATCAGTAAGGAAATCAAGGGTTATAGGGAAGAGGCAAGATAGTGAGATTGAAGAATATTAGATCAGTCATGATCTTGGACTCACTGTGCTCAGTGCAACTTGTACTGCAATGTCTTATGATTTTATTTAATGAGAATGTTGGTCCTCTCGAGAGTGAGAATGGGGAGTTAATCGTAGATACTAAGGAATTATATGAAATGAATATATTTTGCTTTGGATGCAAAAAAACCCACTAATATTACTGGAAAAAAGACACATTGAGCTTTTCATCTTGCAGTCATCAGCTCAATTAGGAAGCAATGCCAATATAAAGGGAAAAGCTGAAAAGCTTAGCAGGTCTAGCAGCGTTTGTGGAGAGAAATCAGAGTTAATGTTTGGGGTCCAGTCATACTTCCTTAGAATTTCCCTCAAAGGAAAAAGTAACATTTGTACCATATGTGAGGAGAGTGCTCATTGGTTAGCAGGTGTTCTGTGATTAGTAGAAGTGTTGCTATGGAGAATACACCATTTATTGATGACTGACAGTTAACTGCTACTCTTTTTATATAAATTTTATACCAGGCAGTTTGACTGTAATTGTCAATACCCTGATAAATGACCTAAGAATGGCTGTCATTTTATATTGTTCAGCTGAAACAGGCACAATGCGTATACATGTCCTTTATGTATTTTTTACTGTACTTAGCTTCTGTACTACGAAATGACTATTTATATTCCAGCAATAGCTGTAAACCAAGAGATGGATAGGGGAGAGGAACTTGATCAAATTATATTCACTAGGAAGGCAGTACTGAGTGAATTGCTGGAACTGCAGCTGTTAAGTCTCAGGGTCCTGACGGACTTCTTCATAGAGTCTGAAAAGTAGTGGTTAATAAGAGAATATATGCGTTGGTCTTAATTTTCCAAAATTTGCTAGATTCTTGAAAGGTTCCATTAGATTGGCAAGTAGCAAATATTCATAAAAGGAAAAAGACAGAAAACAGGAAAGTACAGGCCATTTACCTTGGCCTCTGTAATGGGGAAAGTATTGAAGGTGATTATTAAGGAAGTTATAGCTGGGCACCTAGAAAAACCCGAGGAAGAGTCAGCCACTCACCTGCTAAACTATATCTGGTTTTGTCCAGAAACAATTAACCCAAGTTTCTCTTGTCAACAGAGTAATTTTTTTTGCAATTAAAATTTGTTTAAGCAAGTGTGCAAAGATTAGTAACAGAGAAAGGTTTAGACTTTGCAGAGGTAGATATGACTTGTTAATTTTGGAACGTTAGAATACATGAAGCAAATATGGGTAACAGATAACTGAAGGTACAGTGCAGATTAAATAGCAAATGGTACAGTGCAGATTAAATAGCAAATGGAATCAAACAGATCCCATGATTTCTCAGTAATGTATTCCCAACATCAGTGACACCAAATTTTATTAAAATATCACAAAGGGTCACAACGCTTCACTTTTGATGACTTGGCCATAAACTCCTTTGTGAGCTGCTCCATCAGTGACTGCCTCAACAATTGTTCGTGTTCTTGTGGTCCACCTTCCTTTTCATGGTGTTATGCCTCAATTTGCACGTTGAAAATTGAGCCCAGTATTGCTGGAATTAAAGGTTTTTAAAAGTATGCAGATATCCCCAGTCAACCTGTCTTTCAAGCCCAGGTTGACAGAAAGCATAAGCTATGTTTCTGCACTGAACAAGAATTGCTACTTATTGTAAATAGATGGATTGTTGCTATAATTGTTCCAATTACGTAGCATCAACATACAACTCTACTAGTTAAAACTCAAATCCCTTCATAAACAACCCCTGTACACGCACAGGCATATAGACATATGTAAATAAAAAGAGTATCATGGGTGAAAGGAAAACTTGGGAAAGCAGGTCACTGGTCTCTGTTCAGAGGATCCACTTGAATGGCTCTTGCGCTGATCAGAGCGCTCACAGCTTCTCGATCTTCCTACTAATGCTTTCACCAGCTTGCAGAAGACATGGGATGACCGGTTCATACTCTGACTTATCAATTAAAAGTATCAGTTTGCAGTAACTGCTAAAGGAAAAATAAACTGGTTTTCTTCAGACTTAAACTGGAGCAGAGACTGTTTCTGAGATAACAAGGTGTAGAGCTGGATGAACACAGCAGGCCAAGCAGCATCAGAGGAGCAGGAAGGCTGACGTTTCGGGCCTAGACCCTACTTCAGACCCTTTTTTTGA
>NC_063351.1:452888-469471 GCF_021869965.1 Rhincodon typus
GGGTCTAGGCCCGAAACGTCAGCCTTCCTGCTCCTCTGATGCTGCTTGGCCTGCTGTGTTCATCCAGCTCTACACCTTGTTATCTCAGATTCTCCAGCATCTGCAGTTCCTACTATCTCCGAGACTGTTTCTGATGGCTTTGCCGTATCTTGTTCACAGCCCCAAACTGTATAACTACCTGGGACCCAATCACATAGTTGTTGACAAGCAGAAGGCCTTTCTCATCAATAACTGTTCATTAGTCCACAGACCGATCAGTTACTTTTTGCCAGTTTGTGCTCAGCCCTTGGCTCTAGTTTGTCTACAAATCATTTCCTTCCACTTGAACCAGCATCTGTGTAAAGATTACAATGAGTGTCAGATTACTTGTTTGCATAATTGCAGTGATCCTTCAACAATCCTTTGTTTCTAAACCAGTTTTTTTTTCCCATTTCAGTCCACAATCAGAAATACAGATAAACAATAAAAAGAAACATGGCCTTTACATTTGGGTCGATGCTCTCCTGTATTCTTGGAAACTGCACTTCTGTATTTCCTCAGGCACAACTCCAGTTTTCCACAAACTGACAGCTTCACCAAGCCAGTACTGTGCTGGATTATTTTCCTGAGCCCAACCTGCTCAGTTACAACAAGCAATTACTAGTGGACTTTCAAACCCCGCTCTGATTTATTCATGATACTTGGCATCTTCTGAGCCCTTATTGCTCCCAGGACTTAGAGTCATAGAGATCTATAGCACAGAAAAAGGCCCTTAAACTCTTCATATCTGTGCCAGTCAAAAAGTCTAATTCCATTTTTCGGCACTTGGCTCATAGCCTTGCGTGCCTTAGCATCACAAGTATATATCTAAATACTTCTTAAATGTTATGAGAGTTTCTACCTCTGCCATTCTTACAGGCAGTGAGTTCCAGATTCCCACCAACTTCTGAGTGAAGAAGTTTTTCCTCACATCTCCTCTAGGCCATCTGTCCTTAACTGTAAATCTGTGTCCCCAAGTCATTGATCCTTCCATCAAGGCATTTCCCTGAGCCCTTGTTAGACAGAGGTGTTCCATTGCTCTAGATGTAAATCAGTTGCATTTAGCAGCACAGCTAAAAGTAGTCTTGCCTAACATTGAGTCTTCATCTCTTATTATCACATACTGTCTTCCAACCTCACTTTCATTTTTGAACTTCTCTTCGATAATCCATGAACTGTCCTGAGTAACCAATTTTAAAATTTTTCACCGCAGTCCTGTTGCCAGGTAGAACTCACTAAACTTAATATTTTGGAACAGTCGAACATACCAGACTGTTTGCTAGGCCAGCATTTATTGCCCATCCCTAATTGCCCAGAGGGCAGTTAAGAGTCAACCACATTGCTCAGGGTCTGGAGTCACATGTAGGCCAGACCAGGTAAGGAATGGAAACCTATTTCTGACCCAAAGTGGCATGTGAACTTGCAAGTGGTTGTGTTCCCGTGTATCTGCTGCCTTTGCCCATTTAGATAATACAGGATGCAGATTTGGAAATTGCTATCGAAGGAGGCATAGTTGTAGTCAGTGCATCATGTAAATGGTACATGCTATCACTGTGGATTGCTAGTGAAGGTTGTAGTTGTGCCAATCAAATGGAATGCTTTGTCCTGGATAGTGGTGTTGGATGAGCTATACTCATCTAGGTGAGTGGAAAGTATTCCATCAGACTCCTGACTTGTGCCTTGTGGATGATGGATGGACAGGCTTTGGGGTGCTAGGAGGTGAATTCCTTTCCAGTGTTTCTGTACTCTGACCCACTAATTTGGCCACAATATGTATATGGCTGGTCAAGTTCAGATTTACCAATATGTTGATAGTGGAGGTTTCAGCCTGGTTTGAAAGGATTATCTTATGAAGAAAGGCTGGGCCTTTAGGTGTTTAGAAGGAAAAGTTGTGATCTTATTGAAACATATAAGATCTTGAGAGGACTGGTTAAGGTTAGGTTAGATATCAGGAGGATCTTGTGGGGGAATCTAAAACTAGAGAACACAATTTAAGATTAAGAGGCTTCTTGTTTAAGACAAATGAGAATTTTCTAAGGGTCGCTTGTGTAGAATTCTCTTCCCCAGAAGGTTGTGAAGAATGAGTCTTTAAATCAATTCAAGTCTCAGCTAGAGAGAGTTTTAATAGACAAGGGAGTAGGGGGCAGTAGAGAGCAGACAGGAAATTGGAGCTGAGGCCACAGCAAGACAAATCATAATTTTGAAAGTTTGAGAAACTGATAAAGTTAATTGTTTGCTGCTGCTGCTATACAGTAGCAATGGAGTGATGTTTGTCACTAATGGAATGCTGCCATCAAGCACAGTCAGTCTCTCACTAAGGAGTAATGTATAAAAATTTCAGTGCTAGTGTGATGTTGGGTATATAGGCTGTACGGCTCAGATACACGTGGATTGTATCAAATAGCATATCCATTCAGCTGTTTGCAACAAGCAAGGTACTAACAATAGCAATTGCTCTGCACTTTTAAAACTCACCACACGGTGTCCAACATTAGATGTGATTTCATAGAGAGGCAACATTTTCTAAATAATCTTGCATGTGTCAGTCAAGTTCACAGTGTGGCACACTTATGTGTGCTCATGTATTAATACACAGGGTCCTGTATTTTGCAGTCAGAAAGAAAGTGCACAAAAGCTGTCTGTTTCAACTCAACAAAGTCGGTGATAGCCACTCATTGACAAATCAGATTCACCCTGCCTTGTTTAAAACTTAAAGCCTAGCAGTTAACTGTCAGCCAGCATTATCTAGTGCACTATTGCAACACCTCTACTAATCAGTGTCTATTTGCCAGCCAATCAGCACCCTTCTCGTACATTATAAATATTGTTTTACCTTTTCATCGGTTTCTGTACCACAAAAGCACAGCTATCTTCCTCTGTGGTAGGTGTGACACAATGAGCAGAGATTTTCCCTGATTTTACTGGCCTTACTTTTGCATTTACATATTACCTGTTCAGTCTTATGAATGTCAGTATGTTTGGTTGTATAGGTTTGAGAAAGTTTACACTCACACCTTGTATTACCTGGCACAAGTCTACAAACACCTGGATATGAATGAGAAGGCTGCCTGGTACTGCCATACTACCCTGCAACGCCAGCTGCAGTTCACTCATTACAACCCTGTGGAGTGGGCTATCAATGCTGCTACTTTGTCCCAGTATTATATCACAAAGGTAAGTCTGCACGTGCATTGTCTTCAGATATCAGTCCAAGGCATTATGGTTAATGCATGGTGCCAGGACTCCAGAAGCAATTCGAGTGTGTGGGTTTCACATGGACATTTAAGAGCTCATTTGAAAAGTGGAATCCCAAGCGCTCATAGTTAGCATTGCCTGTAGTCGTCCATTACCTGTGGAAAATTATCCCTTACAACTTTGAGAAATTTCTTCACAGAAAGATAATGTTGGACCAGGAACGGAGTGAGGTTAGGTGAGTGAGTTGGAGGGGGCAGGTAATGTTGACAGGTTGGGCTGTGAAGGGCAGGAATGAGATAGGGCAGGGATTGGATGTGACTGAGAGAGTGGGGGTGAGACATGACGTGGAGGGGTAGGATCAGGTGAGATGGTGTAGAAAATGTCACTTCTTTCTTCTCATTTCTTTGGTTTGGAACTGAATTGAAGTAAAGAATTGAACTTTGATCAGCAGCTTGTTTTAAAAGTTGAGAACAAAGATGGATGTTTTCTATTGGTAACTGGCCTGGAACGATAATGCATCTTAATTACTGAGCTAAGGACACTAGGTCATTCAGCACCAAGCTATTGCTATACTCCTGGCTGGCAGCGGTTTGGATGTTAAATTGATCAATTGAGGGAGAACCAGTTCTATATGGGTTTTGGCAAGAGACAATTTTATCTTTTGGAGAATTTTAGACATAGTGCTGCTCGATTTTGCTCTCTCTCTAGTGTCTCTTCAATTCTTGAATTGTTGAAGGGTCTGAGAAAATAATCTCAATCTGAAAGAAATAAGTAAATATTTCTAAAGTCTGGTGAAATTGTTTGCATAAGCCAGTGATTTTGGAATTCAAGCAAATTATACTTTTCCGTGAACAGTTGTCCAAGGATTTTATGAAGGCCTGGTATCATTCATTGGAAACTGTTTGTTGAACTGGCAAATCACAATTCTTTTACTTTCGCTTTATAATTTATCTCTTCAATGTGTCTGTCAATGTGAGTGGGAGTTACGATCAAAGAAGGTTGGACTTTAGATCATAGATATTGTGATGTTGTCATCAGATATATGGATGATGGAGGGACAGGACTGGCATTATGCCATTCCAGGATATATGATCTTCACACAGGACAGGGGAGGGTGTAAAAGAAGAGGCAGTGTTGCATTATTAATTAAGGAGTCAATTACTGCTGTAAGGAGGGACTACATCTTGAAAAGGGTCTTTAAATGAAGCTTTGTGGCTAGACCTTAAGACTAAAAAGGGAGCAGTGATGCCACTGGGTGTGTTTTATAGGCGCCAAACAGACAGCAGGCAGTTGAGGAGCAAATATGTAAACATGTAGACAATTTACTGAGGGATGTAAAAATAGTAATAGAGCAGTTCTTCAAGGGATTTCAATTTCCCCAATATTAATTGGAATAATCATTGCATTTAAGGATTTAGAGGGGACAGATTTCTTGCAATGTATTCAGGAGAGTTTTTTTTTCTATATCAACATGTAGAAGTCCTAAAAGATACGGTTTAGTGCAGGACCTAATTCTGGGGAAGAAACCAGGACAGGCATTCAAGGGGGAAGTAGGATTCGAGGACCATGAAACTTGGTGACTAACTGGATTTCTCCTTTCACCTCTGCCATTGTGTGTGTGTGGTGGTAATGTTTTTGTCCTTGTTTGTGTGTCTAAGCAATATATCTGGGATGGATTTCAATGAAGCCTGGTACACACATAGAGTTGGCCTTGGCAGGTGCTCTTTACCTTTTAGTTAAGGTCCTGATCCACAGCCTGGAACTTTTAAAAGATTTGTCAGGGCTGTGCAGTCGACTACAGGCTGCAGTGAATGTTCTAAAGATCAGCTTAAAATTACAGGTTGTCTGTGTTCTCTTGAGCAGCAGCTTTACATGGAAGGTCGTTTGTGCCTCGCTGCTGCAAGTGTAATCTTCAACCAGGCAGGCGGAACATCCTCAGAATCTCCTGCAGAGGAAAGTAAGTTTCATTATCCAGTAATAGTTTCATATTATTGACAAGAATGCATATGAGCAATGTTCAGAGCCTTTTAAGTTTCAACTATGGAGTTGTTTTTCCAGTTGTGTACTGTGCCCTCCCTAAATTTGGTCCAGAAGCAGCAGGAGTCCTTTTCCCAATCCCAGAGTGGTATGATCTTTGTCCCATTTTCACTGCAGAAATGAAGTATTTTCATCGATACAATGTCCTAGAGCTTTTGTAGTGACTCATACCTTTTTAAACTCAAATTGTTCAAAAACATTAAGCCCTAAGTGATCACTTCCTTTAGTCTTTACTTGATGGGTGACTCACAGGATGAAGTCATTGAGAAACACTCAGCATGTTGTTTATCTGCACACAGGTGAAGAGGAGAGAGACCATCGTGACCAGCTGCAACAGAAGAAGGCAGAAATAGCTCGGTGTTGGATAAAGTACTGTCTCAATCTGCTGCAGGACTCGCGCAAATTGCTTGAGGTATCTGCAATGGGAAGATTTGGTAACTGAACTGAACTGTTACAGAGAAATACCTGTGATCTCCGTATTAGGGACTTAAAATTCAATAAGATGAGCTGGAGTGTGAGAGAGGAGAATATCCACTTGACTGTACCTGAAAATATGCCTAAGAATTGGTGAAAATTTGAACAATATTCACAAAGGAGAAAGTCATTATATCTGGAGATTTCAAATGGGTTGATGTTCTACGGCATGTTAACATTAAGGAGGAAGTATTAGATATTTTAGCAGGCATCAAGGTGCATAAATCCCCAGGGCCTGATGAGATGTATTCCAGGCTGTAATGGGAGACAAGGGAGCTTGTTGGGCCCTAGTGGAGATATTTAATACTTCGCTGGCCATAGGTGAAGTGCCAGATGACTTGAGGGTAGCTAATGTGGTTCCTTTGTTCAAGAAGGGCAGCAGGGATTGACCAGCTAATTACTGGTCAGTTAGTCAGCGAAATAGATTGGGATCGCCAGGAAGAGCTGAAAATCCAATTGATGAAGGAAGAGGAGGAGAAGGAACATGGGAGGAAGAGTGCTGTGAAGTTTGGATCTAGTGAAACATTTGATCTGATCCAGTCTGTTGAGGAGAAGGTGAGCTGCATTAGTGGGATTCGAACCCGGATCTGGGTCACTAGATTAACAGTCCAGTGATAGGCCACTTCGCCATTGCCTCCCCTCCCACAATTAGAGCATGTGGTTCACATGGACTTCAGTGAGACCTTTGACAAGATCCCGTGCTGTTTCAAAGGTAAATGCCTGCGGGATCCAAGACAAGTTGGCAAACTGCATTCAGAATTGGTTTGCAAAGAAACATAGAACCGTACAGCACAGGAACGGGCCCTCGGACCCATGATGTTGTGCCTAACGTGATGCCAAATTAAACTAATTCCTTTCGCCTGCCTTTGGTCCATATCCCTCCATTCCTTGCACATTCATGCACTTGTCTAAAAGTTCTTGAAACACCCTTATCGTATCTGCCTCCACCACCACCCCAGCAGTGTGTTCCAGACTCCTTCCACTCTCTATTTTAAAAACAATTTGCTCCACACATCTCCTTTGAACTTCTCCCCTTCAACCCTATCTATGCACATCATTATTTTATAGACTTCTATCAAGTCATCCTTCAGCCTCTGCCGCTCCAGAGAAAACAACATGAGTATTTATAGCCTCTCCTTATAGCTCATTCCCATTAGTCGAGGCAGAAACCTGGTAACCTTTTCTGTACCCTCTCCAAAACTTCCACATCCTTCCTGTAAATTGGTGACCGGAATTGAACGCAATACTTAGTGTGGCCTAACCAAAGCTTTCATAAAGCTGCAACATGACTTCCTGACTCTCGTTCTCAGTTCTCCAACCAGTAAAGGCAAGCATGCCGTACACCTTCTTTACTACCCTGTCTACTTGTGTGGCCACTTTGAGGGAGCAATGGACTTGAACTCCAAGATCCCTCTCTACTTCACTGCTGTTCAGGGTCCTGCCGTTAACTGTATACTTTTCCTTAACATTCGATCTCCCAAAGTGCAGCACCTCACGCTTGCCCGGATTAAACTACTTCTGCCATTTCTCCGCCAATATCTGCAACTGATCTATATACTGCTGTATCCTTTGACAACCTTCTACACTATCCACAACTCCACTGATCTTTGTGTCGTTTGCAAACTTACTAACCCAGTCATCTACATTTTCATCCAAGTCATTTATGTGTATCACAAACAGCAGAGGTTCCAATATGGATCCTTGTAGAAGACCACCTAGTCATGGTCCTCCAGCCTGAAAAACAACCTTCCACCACTCCCCTGTCCCTTCTACAGGCAAGCCAGTTCTGAATCCAAGCAACCAAGTCACCTTGGATCCCTTGCATCTTAATCTTCTAGACAAGCCTACCATGGGGGACCATGTCAAAAGCATAACTAAAATCTATGTAGACAACATCTACTGCTCCACCCTTGTGGATCACCTTTATCACCACCTCAAAATTCAATCAAGTTAGTAAGACATGGCCAGCCCCATGCAAAACCATGCTTTTCCAAACATGCGTAAATCCTATCCCTAAGAATTCTCTCCAATAGCTTCCCCACCTCCTGTGTGAGACTCACCGGTCAATAGTTTCCTGGATTATTCCTGTTTCCCTTCTTGAATAAATGAACAAGATTAGCTACTCGCCAGTTCTCTGGGACCTCTCCAGTGGCTAACGAGCATATAAAGATCTTGGTCAAAGCGCCAGCAATCTCCTTTCTTGCCTCTCTCAGTATCCTGGGGTGGATATCATCGGGCCCTGGGGACTAGGATTGGGGGTTGTTTTTGTGGTTGGAAGCCTATGACCAGCGTTGTGCCACAGTGTTTGGTACTGGGACCCTTGCTGTTTGTTATGTACATTATTAACTTTGATGTGAAGCCAGAAGGTATAATTAGTAAGTTGGTTAATGACACGAAATTTGGTGGTGGTGGTGGTGTTGATAAAGAGGAGGATGGTCTAAGGTTACAGTCTGATATTGATCAGCTGATAAACTAAGCAGAGCAATGGCAGATGGAATTTAATCTTGATAAGTGTGAGGTGATACATTTTGGGAGGTCTTGTAAGAAAAGGATTTACTTGATGAATGGAGATCCCTAGGGAGTTCTAAGGAGCAAAGGGACCTTGGTGTACAAGTCAATAGATCCCTGAAGGTGCCAGTACAGGTAGACAGGGTAATGAAGAAGGCTTGTAGGGTGTTTGCCTTTATCAGCAGGGGTTTGGAATACAGGAACAGGGCGGTCATGTTGAAACTTTTATAGAGCATTGGTTAGGCCACAGATAGAATACTTTGTACAGTTCTGGTGGCCACGCTGTCAAAAGATTGTAATTGCACCAAGAGGGTACTGAGGAGATTTACTTGGGTGTTGCCTGGAATGGAGAGACTGGATAGACCAGGTTTGTTTTCCTTGGAGCAGAGGAGGCTGTTGGGCCCGTTTCTATACTGTATGACTATGTCCATGACAGTGAGGCCCACCACTGCATGCCTCTTCCATCCTCTCCAGTCTCCCATTGTTGATGTCTCTAGGTTCCAGCAGGTCAGGCTGTAATTGTAAGAGTATCAGGCTAGCTCCTTTGTACAAAAATAAACTATATCTAGTAAGGGTGCCACAAATCCCAATTGCATTAGGCTGCTGAGGCTACCATTCTACATTGTCAGCCCCTTCATGGAGACCAGCTAACTCCGTACACACCTGGGTTAAATCCTATTGGGGAGGGAATTCCAGGATTTTGATCCAGCGACAGTGAAAGAACGGTATATTTCCAAATCAGGATTGTAAGAGGTTTGGAGGGGAACTTGCAAGTGGTGATGTTCCTTTTACATTTGCTGATCTTGACTTCTAGACGGAATGGTCACGCGTTTGGAAGGTGCTATCTTGGGAGCCTTGATGAGTTTTGCAGTGCATCTTATGGATGGATCTCTCGGCTATTACTGAGCGTTGGTAGTGAAGGGAGTAAATATTTGTAGATTGTGGCACCAATCAAGGGGTTGCTTTGTCTTGGATAGTGTCAAGCAAACTTCTTTATTGTAGCTGTCTTCTTTTCTTCTAGGATGATGTTGGCGAAATGGATTATGATCGTCAGGAAGAGCTGAAAATCCGATTGAAGAAGGAAGAGGAGGAGAAGGAGCAGGGGAGGAAGAGTGCTGTGATGTTTGGATCTAGTGAAACATTTGATCTGATCCAGTCTGTTGAGGAGAAGGTGAGCTGCATTTACCCTGTGGACTTCAGCAATGCTCGAGACGTGTTCTTGGTTGGACAAAACTACGTGCAGGAGGCCAAAGAATTCTTTCAGCTCGATGACCATGTGACAGACCATATTGAGGTAGTTCAGGATCACAGTGCGTTATTCAAGGTCCTGGCATTTTTTGAAGAGGACCAAGAGAGGCGTTGTAAGATGCACAAACGGCGCATTGATATGCTGGAAGCAGTCTACGCAGAGTTAAACCCACAGTATTACCTCTTAGTCTGCCGGCAGCTTCAATTTGAGATAGCAGACACATACTATGAAATGATGGAGCTAAAAGTCTCTATTGCCAATCGGCTGGATGAATTAGATAGTCACAACATCAAGAAAATAAACCACCTAGCACAATCAGCCGTTACCTACTACACCCTCTTCCTAGACTCTCTGAAGAATTCGGAGAAGAAATTTCCAGAGAAACTGGAAGCTGATGTCTTGCGACCAGCACTAGTTTGCAAGTTTCGCATTGGTTGGTTGTACAGTAAGATGATCACTTCAGACCCGAAGCTGCAGCTCACCAACCTGCAGCAGTCAGTGGAGTGTTACCGCTTTGTGGTGGATTACTGTGAGACGCATCCTGAGGCCACCAAGGTGATGGAGCCTGAGCTGGAGCTCTGTGTTGAGATGGCCACCCTCTTGCCAGCAAGGATGGAGAAACTAAAGGCTAAAATAGTAGCTTTTTCCTAAGAACAGTGACTGACCTGCTGTAGAGACCTGCTTCATTTCTGTATCCCAGCAGCTGTACTTCCCTGTGTAATAAACATACCCAGCATGTTCAGCTCAGTATCTTTGTATTTTGTCTCCAACTGTATTTATATTTTATTATTTCGCCAATGAATGTGTCCCAGGCTGGGCTAGCATTATTGCCCATCTCTAACTGCCCTGTAGAAGATGCTAATGAGCTGCCCTGTTGGACTGTTGCAGTCCGTCTGGTATAAGGACACCCACGGTGCTGTTATGAAGGGAATGCCAGGATTTTGACCAAGATACAGTGAAAGAACAGTGCTTATATTTCCAAGACAGGAAGGTGTGAGAGTTGAAAGGGAACTTGCAGATATCTGCATGTCTCCCATATGTCTGCTGCCCTTGTCCTTCTAGACGGTAAAGGTCAAGGTTCATTTCTGATAACTGGTGATCCCAAGATGTTAATGTTAGGGGATTCAGTGAACACCATTGAACATCACGGGGACATGGTTGGATTCTCTTGTTGAAGATGGTTGCTCCTTGGTTCATCTGTGGCTCAATATGACTGCACTTTGCAACTCAAGCCTGGGTAATGTCCAAGTCTTGCTGCATTTGGACTTGGAGTATTTTGGTATCTGAAGAATTGCTAATGGTAGTGAACACTGCAATCACCAGTAAACATCCCCAGTTCTGACTTTATGATGAAGGGAAGTTCATTGATGGAGCAGCAGAAGCTGGTTTAAACCTAGGACACTCTCATGAGAAACTGTTGCATTGCCCATTATGGGCTGTGCATGTAAATATCTAATTGGCTACATGGATGTTTTCTTGGTTGTGGTTAATAGTTAAACCAGGGAAAGGATATCCTGTGGTCTGGGACTGAGGATGATTGGCTGTCCAACAGATTTATGACTATGCAGCAAGACTGCATCTGCTGGTTTTGGGAAAGCTTAACTCTGTATAGCATGCCTTTTAGCGTGTAGTTTCACTTCATTTTTAGGCATGCCTGGTTCTTCCCCTGGCATGCCCTGTTGCAGACTTCAATGAACAGGTTCCCCAACCTGATCGTCATGGTAAAGTGTGGGATATTCAGGTTACAGATTTAATACAGTTCTGGAGCAGATAGCTAGTGTTTTACCTCCTTATCACCCCCTCTGCTGGACATAAGATAAAATGATGAGATTGTGTACAAAGGCCCCTTTAATTTATAATTTGCTGTCCAGAGCAATTCAGGTGAGGCCTGTGTCTTTGTGCCTTCACAGGAAGAAGAGGATAGAGCAGAAGGAAGTGAAACAAGTAAAGATGTCTTGAATTTAGTTGTTAAGACTGAGTCATGCTGAGAAATCGTTCAACTGATGAAATTGTGGCTTATCTTGCAATGTGAAAATTCAGAGAAGCTCTGCAATATCCTGCTTTTCACATAGTTTTCAATTTGCTTTGAGTTACCAAACAATTTGTCATCACTTAAACAAGATCGGTGTATGTATTATGCAATTCCCTTGGAGCAGACTTCCCACTCGCATTCAATGGAGTCAGGAACGAGAACTCGATCTCTGTACTTTCCAATTCGGATAATCCAGGGCGACAGTGCTTTCATAGAACATAGAACATTACAGCGCAGTACAGGCCCTTCGGCCCTCGATGTTGCGCCGATCTGTGAAACCAATCTGAAGCCCATCTAACCTAAACTATTCCATTATCATCCATATGTTTATCCAATGACCATTTAAATGCCCTTAAAGTGGGCGAGTCTACTATTTTTGCAGGCAGGGCATTCCACGCCCTTACTACTCTCTGAGTAAAGAACCTACCTCTGACATCTGTCCTATATCTATTTCGACAAAGACTTTGTTTCTGCAGGGACAGAAGAGGGTTGTAGGTTGAAGGAAAGAGGTGGGAAATGAGGAGGATCAAAGAGTTGCTTAGAGAGGGGAAATGGTTGAGGGCCCAGAGGGAAGTAAAAGCGGGACCAGTTGGATATATTAGAGAGAGTAGCTGCATTTTGTTCAAATGCAAATGAGTGTAAATTGCTACACTGCATTTGTTAAGCCATCCCAACTAGTCATATTAGCATCTTAACATATAGCTTGCACTTGTTTAGCCATTTGTTGAGGTAATGGATGTTCTTAAGCAACACCATCTAACAATCATTAAAAACATTTTCTTAACATACATCTATTGTTCTCAAATGGGAAGTTTCACTTGGTCACCCGCCCTTAAGAACGTTTTGGGAGACTCCAGAATTTTTTTTATCCTCTCATGGACACCGGTGACGCTGGCGGAATCATCATTTATTGTCTGTCCTTGTTGCCCTTGAGATGGTTAGCTGCTTCTTGAACAACTGCAATCCATATATTGTAACTAAACCCATAAAGCTGTTAGAAAATTCCATGATTTTGACCCAGCAGCAGTGAAAGAACAGTGATATATTTCCAAGTCAGGATGGTGAGTGGCTTGGAGGGGAACTTGCAGGTGGTGTTCCCATATATCTGGCTCCCTTGTCCTTCTAGATGAAAGTGGCCATGGATTTAGAAAGTGCTTTCTAAAGATCTTTTGGCAAATTTCATCAGTGCACCTTGTAGATGAGGGAGGGAATGGATGATTATGGGTATGCAAATCAAGCAGGCTGCTTTGTCCTGGATGGTGTCAAGATTCTTAAGTGTTGCTGGAGCTGCATCCATCCAGGAAAGTGGTTGGTATTCCATCACACTCCTGACTTATGCCTTGTAGGTGGTGGACAGGCTTTAGGGAATCAGGAGGTGAGTTACTCACTGCTAGGATTCCTAGCCACTTACCTAGACCACAAGACCAGAGACCATAAGATACAGGAGCAGAATAAGGCATTCAGTTGAACCATTTAATCACAGCCCCTATGTTTCTCTGCCATTCTTCTGCCTTCTCCCTGTAACACTTTATCCTCATTCTAATCAAAAACCTATCTATCTCTGTCTTAAATACATTCAATGACTTGGTCTCCACACCCTTCTGCGGCAATGAATTCCACAGGTTTACCACCCTCTGGCTGAAGAAATTCCTCCTCATCTCAGTTCTAAAGAGTTGTCCCTTTACTCTGAGGCTGTGCACTCAGGTCTTAGACTGTCCTACAAGTGGAAACATCACGTTCACCCTATCCAGGCCCCTCCGGGATCCTATACAAACTCCATCACGTACAGACCCAGAGTCCAAAACTGCTCTCGGTATTCCAAATGCAGTCTAACCAGAGCCTTGTACAGCCTTGGCAGAATATTTCAGCTGCTATATTCAAGCCCTCTTGAAATGAAAGCTAACATCACACTTACCTTCCTAACTGCTAACTGAACCCGCATGTTAACCTGAAAAGAGAATCCTGAACTTGGAGTCCTAAGTCCCATTGTGCTTCAGATTTCTGAAGCCTAACCCCATTTAGAAATTAGCCTATGCTCCTATTCTTCCTACAGAAGTGCATGACTTCACACTTTTCTATATAGTATTCCATCTGCCTCTTCTTTGCCCATTCTGTTAGCTTGTCCAAGTCTTGCAGCCTTCCCACTTTTTGAACAGTACTACCTAGCTTTGTATCATCTGCAAGCTGAGCAACAATGCTGTCAGTTCCTTCGCTGAGATCGTTAATATTTAACGTGAATAATAGTGATCCAAATACTGACCCCTGCAGAAGTCCAGTAGTCACCAGCTGTCATCATGAAAAAGACCTCTTTATCCCCAATTCCTGTCTTATTTGGGTGCTGCACAGCAGTCTCTAATTTAGCATCCTGCTGTGCAGCATCTTGTCAAGCGCCTTCTGAAAGTTCAAATAGATCTCAATCCACTGGCCCTCCTTTGTCTGACTTGCTCGTTACCTCCTTAAAGAATCCTAACAGATTTGGCAGGTATGACCTCCCCTTGATAAAGCCATGCTGATTCAACCCTATTTTACCATGCACTTCCAAGTGCTCAACAGTCTCATCCTTAATAACGGACTCTGGCTGAGGTCAGGCTAACCGGCCTATAATTTCTTGTCTTCTGCCTCCTTCCCTTAAACAGGAATGTTCCATTAGCTATTTTCTAGTCCTCTGGGAGCCTCCTTGACTCCAGTGAGTCCTGAAAGATCACCACCAATGCCTTCACAATCTCCTCAGCTATCTCCTTCAGAACCCTAGGTATAGTCCATCTGGTCTGGGTGATTTATCTGCCTTCAGACCTTTCAGCTTCCTAGCACTTTCTCCTTAGTAATAGCCACTATACTCGTCTCTGCCCCTCTGGTCTGTTGCTGATGTCTTCCACCATGAAGACTGATGCAAAGTACCTGTTCAGTTCCTCTGCCATTTCTTTGTTCACTATTATTACTTCTCTAGCTTCATTTTCCAGTGGTCTAATGTCTACTCTTGCCACACTCTTACCTGTTATATATCTAAATAAAACTCTTGCAGCCTCCTTTTACATCACTAACTAGCCTGCCCTCATATTTCATCTTCTCCACCCAACCCCACTGTTTTGTTTTAGTTATCCTCTGCTGGTTTTAAAGGCTTCCCAATCCTTTGGTTTCCCAGTAATCTTCACCAAATTATATTTTTTCCTTTTGCTTTTATGCTGACTTGTCAGTCTTGTCCTTCCTCAGTATGTTTCTTCTTCCTTGGGATGAGTTTCTGCTGTGCCTCCCAAATTACCCCCAGAAACTCCTGCCATTGCTACGCCAACAACTTCCCTGCTAGGCTCGCCTTCCGATCAGCTGTCGCCAGTGTCTCCTTCATGCCTTTGTAGTTACCGTTACTGAATTGTAATACCGTTACATCTGGTTCCAGCTTCTCCATCTTAAACTGCAGGATTAAATCTATCATATGGTCACTGCCCTTGAGTGTTCCTTCACCTTAACTCCCTAATCAAGTCTGCCTCATTACACGTTACCAAACCTAGAACTGCCTATTCCCTGTTGGGCTGTACCACAAGCTGCTCCAAATAAAACCATCTCGTAAGCATTTCACAAATTCCTTTTCGTAGGATCTGTTGCCAGCCCAATTTTCCCAGTCCTGAAGTCCCCCACGATCATTGTAATAGTGCCTTTCTTACATGCCTTTTCTATCTCCTTTATGTTTTCTGCCCCACATCCTGACATATGCTATGAGGTCTGTACCTAAGTCCCATTGGGAGTTTTCTCCTTTACAGTTCCTCAACTCTGTCCACACAGATTCTATGCTTTCCAACTTTATATGACTTCTTGTTGTTGATTTAATTTAATTTCTAACAAGACAACCCTCTGCACACCTGCCTGCCCTTTCAATAGGGCGCATATCCTTGGTCATTTAGTTCCCAGCCCCTCGTCTGTTGTAGCCATGTCTCTGTGATACCCACAACATTTCAATCTGCTGTACAAGTTCATTACCTTGTTTTGTATACTGCATGCAAGTACAATATCTTCAGTCCTGCGTCGACTGCCCCCCCACCTTTCTCACAGTTGTCCCCTTATCTGCTGTGGCTGAAGGTAGATTCCTGAGCCTTTCCATATTCTCCCATTACTTGTTCTGGAAACTTGAATAAACTAGCTCAACTGACTTTAACTTTTTCCATAACTTTCCAAGGAATTGAGTTCACCCGCACCCCCCCCCCCCCCCCCCCAAAAAATATTTAATTTAAAGCCCTATCCACAGCCCTAGTTATGCAATTTTCCCAGGACTCTGGTAGATGCAGGTTGAGCCTATCCGATCAGAGCTCCTTCCCCAGTACTGATATCAACATGCCATGAATTTGAATCTGTTTCTCCCACACCTATCTTTGAGCTGTGTGTTTACCTCTTTATTCTCATAGATGCTCTGCCAATTAGCTCACTGTTCAGATAATAATCCAGAGACTATTACCTTTTGGTTCTGCTTTTTAATTTGGCCCCTAGTTGCTCATATTCCATCAGCAGAACCTCTTTTTACCTCTATCATTGGTACTTACATGGAACATGATAACTGGACTCTCCCCTTTCTGCTTTCTGCTTTCCACTCCAAGTTCTTCTGCAGCTCAGACAAAATATCCTGAACCCAGGCATCAGGCAGGCAACACATCTTTCAGGACTCTCAATTCTAGCCACAGAAGTGTCTATTCCCATTACCATACTATCCCCAATTACAACTCCATTTGTCTTTTCTCCTCCCTCTTGAATGACTGTCTGTACTATGGTCAGTTTGCTCAACCTGCCTAATAGACCCCCGCTCTCAACCACACAGGAACCAAGAATGTCAAGCCTGTTAGACAAGCTCAAGGGCTGAGGCTTCTTCAGCACTACCTCCTGGATCCTTCTACCTGCCTCGTGGCTTCTACCTCCCTTGCTCATGGTCATACCCTTCTGACCCTGACCAAATTCAAGGTAGTTAACCTAAGGAGTATGACTGCTTCCTAAAACACAGCATCCAGGTAACTCTCCCCCTCCCAGATATGTCGCAGTGTTCGAAGCTCAGACTCCAGCTCATCATTTCTGAGCCAGAGATCCTCAAGC
>NC_063351.1:469871-517116 GCF_021869965.1 Rhincodon typus
GTCAGCCTTCCTGCTCCTCTGATGCTGCTTGGCCTGCTGTGTTCATCCAGCTCTACACCTTGTTATCTCAGATTCTCCAGCATCTGCAGTTCCTACTATCTCTGAAACAGCATTTGTTACAGATGTGTTCACTACAAACCACAATGGGGTCCACCAGCTCCCATATGCCCGCACAATATGTCGCCTGGCCCTGCGCCTGTGTTTTATTTACTTAATTCTTAATTTGATTTTTAAAAATTTCCCACTGGTCTTTTAGTTTGTAATCGGTAAATCCTTCTCCTATTTACCTTTAATCTGACTAACTAGAATAGTCAAATTGACAGTCACTATCAACCAATGAATATCCAGCTTTCCTGTGATGTCACTTATTTGTGCTGGGCCCTGATCCAGGACTTCAGTTTGTCCTGTTTTCTAAAAAAAACCTTACAAACTATGAGCCAAAAATGAAGCAAAAAGCATCTCTGTCCCTCTACACCAAATTCCCACCTGCCTCCAGATTCCCTGCACTATATACCCAC
This sequence comes from Rhincodon typus, assembly GCF_021869965.1. Lineage (NCBI taxonomy): Eukaryota > Metazoa > Chordata > Chondrichthyes > Orectolobiformes > Rhincodontidae > Rhincodon > Rhincodon typus. Next base: position 470,390 of record NC_063351.1, read on the forward strand.
TGTCCTGTAACCACTTTATATGGTGCATCCAGAGAGTTTTTGCTCAACCTTCAGGATGTTGATAATATAGGATTCAATGATGGTAATGCCATTGAACATCAAAGGCAGTGGTTAGTTGCCTCTTATTGGAGATTGGCATTTGTGAGACATGAATGTTACTTGTCAGCCCAGTCTGGATTTGTCCAGATTTTGTTGCATTTGAACATGGGCTGATTTGGTATCTGATGAATCATGAATGGTGCTGGACACTGTCAATCATCAGTGAACATCTTCATTACTAACTTTATGATGTGCTACCCTTTGTATGAAGTGCTTCCTGACATCACCCCTGAATGACCTAGCTTTAATTTTTAAGATTTTGCTCCCATATTTCACTCTTAACAATCTTATCAATGCCATTAATCAAAACTGTTGAATTATATCACCCTTTTTACACAGAGAGTATTACAATCCTAGTCTCTGTGATGGATGTGGTGTACCTAGATTTCCAAGGTGCTGCACAAGAGGCTACTGCATAAGATAAGGATGCATGGCGTTAAGGGTAAAGTATTAGCATGGATAGAGGATTGGTTGACTAACAGGAAGCAAAGAGTGGGGATAAATGAGTGCTATTCTAGCTGGCAGTCCGTGACTAGTGGTGTGCCTCAGGGATGGGTGTTGGGACCGCAATTATTTACAATTTATATAGATGATTTGGTGTTGGGGACCACGTGTAGGGTGTCAAAGTTTGCAGATGACACTAAAATGAGTGGCAGAGCAAAGTGTGCAGAGGACTGTGAAACTTTGCAGAGGAACATAGATACATTGAGTGGGCAAAGGTCTGGCAGATGGAATACAATGTAAATAAATGTGAAGTCATACATTTTGGTAGGAGTAATAGTAAAAAGCATTATTACTTGAATGGTAAAAAGTTGCAGCATGCTGCTATACAGAGGGACCTGGGTGTCCTTGTGCATGAATCACAGAAGGTAGGTCTGCAGGTACAACAAGTAATTAGGAAGGCAAATGGAATTTTGTCCTTCATTGCTAAAGGGATTGAGATTAAAAGCAGAGAGGTTATGTTGCAGCTGTACAAGGTGCTGGTGAGGCCACACCTGGAGTACTGTGTGCAGTTTTGGTCTCCTTACTTGAGAAAGGACGTTCTGGCACTGGAGGGGGTGCAAAGGACGTTCACTAGGTTGATTCCGGAGTTGAGGGGGTTGGTTTATGAGGAGAGACTGAGTAGATTGGGATTATATTCATTGGAATTCAGAGATTGGGGGGGATCTTATAGAAACATATAAAATTATGAAGGGAATAGATAAGATAGAAGTAGAGAGGATGTTTCCACTGGCAGGTGAAGCTTGGACAAGAGGGCATAGCCTCAAGATGAGAGAGAGCAAGTTTAGGACTGAATTGAAAAGGAACTTCTTCACCCAGAGGGTTGTTAATCTATGGAATTCCTTGCCCAGTGAAGTAGTTGATGCTACTTCAGTAAACGTTTTTAAAGATAAGGTAGATTTTTTTTTGAACAATAAAAGGAATTAAGGGATACGGTGAGAACACGGGTAAGTGGATCTGAGTCCACGAAAAGATCAGCCATGATCTTATTGAATGGCAGAGCAGGCTCGAAGGGCCGGATGGCCTACTCCTGCTCCTAGTTCTTATGTTCTGTAGTCAGTCCTAATAATTAAATGGTTTTACCCCTGGTATCAAGCTGGCAAATACCTTTCCTCAGGAGGGGTCTTGTAGCACAATGGTATTGTCCCTACCTCTATGCCAGAAGCTCTGGGCTCAGGACCCCCTGCCGTGGAGGTGTGTTACAACATGTCCAGACAGGTTGATTAAAATAACTATACTTCCTAAGGGGTAGTTCCTACTTTGCAGTACCCAGTATTGATGCTGCTCCTCCACATGAGTGATATCCCAAGTCTGTTTGTCAGTCTTTCCTTCAACAACCATCCATAAATTATTCTTAAATGTTGATGTTGTCTCTTCAATCACTCACTCCAACTGCCTGTTCCTCTGTAATAAGGTTTCTGCAGTTCCTGTTCTAAATCTCTTGCAGTTAAACCTATATCTGTCAAAATAATCGCTGGAAAAAGTCTTTTTATCTACTGTCTCCTATCCCTTTAGTTTAAACCGATTTTCAAATTATATTGACCACAGTTATTCAAGTCTTTCTTCATATTTGCAATTCCCCCATAATCAGGCAGCATCCCATTGCCTCAACTTCCTCTGAGCCCCATCTAAATTATTGCATTAGTGTTTCAGTTATTGTCTCATTGATTTTGAGCAAGTTCAGACAGTTGATACGTGCAATAGTTTCTGTCATTTCAGTACTGTGTTGGCTGATCATGAAGATGGGATGCTATCATTGTTCTCAGTGTCCTTGTTTAAACAGAAAGGCTGAGATTTTGCTCCTACTTTTGATAACAGACCCATGGTCCCTGCTGAAATGTGTGGATGCTTGAAGCCAGTGGCAAAGTTAGGATCTGATGGGATCTCCTCTCACTGGTGGTCTGGTAATGTGTAGGAAAGATTCCTGAACCATATCCCAGCAAGGAATCTTTTCTGAAGGGGAGAAAGGGGAGGACAGAACAACACAAAAGAGAAAATGGAGGCAGAGAGAAAGGAAGAATGGAAGAGACATTTTAAGGAAGGAAAAGCAAGGGGACAGTCAAGAGAATGTATCAGAAGTGACGAACAGGTAGCATCCTCTAGTCCATCAGGCTACTCCACAGAATTTACATACCTTACATATCATAATATTAAACTTTCCACCCCAAAAACATGCAATCTCACAGGAGAGGCAAGAAAAGAGCAAGATTAAAACCAAGGAGACAGCAAGAACTGCAGATGCTGGAGTCAAAGTCAATACAGTGTGGAGCTGGAGGAACACAGCAGGTCAGGCAGTATCAGGGAGCAAGAGAGTAGATGTTTCAGGTCAGGACCCTTCATCAGGGTTGATTAAAACCAAGCTACCTAGAGGGGAAAAGTCTGGGATTATCCGCTTCACCCATTTATTTGATCAAAACTATCCAGAAATACTAGCTCTGAATTTTCTGAAGTTGTTTTATTAAATGGTGGTATCCACACCTCCAAGAAAGCAGCCCTCATTTTAAGAAGTTTAGCACATTGGGGTCCTCCCAACAAATGTTGCCTCTTCCAGGGCCTGCTATCCTGTCTAGCCCAGTTTTAGCTTTGAAAATTTAATTGTGATCTCCTTCATCTATTTCATCAGAGCAAACAGTAAACTGAATCCAGTCCTTTCATCACTTTACAAACCTCAAATAGATCACGCAAAGAAAGTGGTCATTTGAGAGAGACCAACACAAAAAACGCACCATAAGCGAAGCCATCAAAGACGGAGACAAGATCTCATTGCTACACCTCCTGTAACACATTTCCTTCAAGTTTGTAAATGGAAAGCATTCACATGTTCAGAAACATACTTGCATTTAAATAGTATCTTTCATGATCACAAAGTGCTTCCAATAAAATCTTTTTTGGTATAGTACAATTGTAAGAAACATAGTGACCAAATTTCACACAGCAAACTCCCTCCAGTAGTAATGTGGCACTGACCAGACAATTTGTTTCTGTAATATTAGTTGGATAAATATTAACCAGGACTTCAGGGAGAAACTCCCCTGCTCTTTTTTTTTGGAATTGTGCTCTGGAGATTATTCCAACTAAGGAGGCAGGGAAGGCCACCGTTTAATATCTCAGTGCTGCACACTTTCAATGCTGTATTGAAGTGTCAGCTCCAGGAGTGAGGTGAGAGTGACTGCCTTTCATATCAAGGTATGGTATCAAGGAGCCCTAGCAAAGCTGAAGTCAGTGGGAATCAGTTGGGGAAAACTCTCTGCTGGTTGAAGCCACACCTGGCACATAGGAACCTGGTTATGGTTGTTGGAGGTCAGTCATCTCGACTCCAAGGCATTTCTGCAGGAGTTCCTCAGTATCCTAGGTCCACCATCTTCAGCTGCTTCATTAATAGACTCCTCTCCATCATAAAGTCAGGAATTTGAGATGTTCACTAATGACTGTGCAATGGTCATCAACCATTCATGACTCCTCAGAAACTGAAGCAGTCATGTTGAAATGCAGCAAGACTACAGCATGACAGCATTCAGTCATTTGGCTGACAAGTGGCAAGGGAATGGAGATACTGGCAAATATAGTCAATCAATGTCCTCTTCATTCAAACACACCCTTATCAAATTCCCAGGTTCAGGGAGAATGGGGCTGAAGTAAAGCTGGTAATGATCAGTATTGGGCTGTGAGTGTTCCCACTCTGTTCAGTGTCTGTATGGATTGTATGGAGCATAGTGACTGGTTGAGGCAGGGAGTTCATTTGGTTGTAGTTCACCTTTAAAAAACTTATTTCTCATGTGAAAAAAAGGAATATTTAAAGCAAACATATGGACAAAAGAAAACATGTTCAAAAATGTTTATGTTTGAATAGGGTGGTGGGGGAGTTGTTAGTCCCACTGCAGAAGGGAGAGTGAAAAAGGTGCTGAGGTTCAGGGAGGGACTGAGACTCAGACACATGAACTGAAGTGAAGAATGATCTCATCTTTGGAATATTTTCTAGTAAAATTGGCAGAGAAAGGAGTGAAGATTGCGCAACCCAAAACATTCAAATAATCTTTGGAAGACTTAGAATGCATAGCCAACTAACACACCCTTTTTGTAGTTCCTAACTGCATCAAATGTGTGACATTCACTGTCACGCATGACTGAATCTTATGACAGTGGGAGGTCAATTTCTCAATTCCAAAGGGTTATGGACATGGGAAGAGTGAAAATATTGTTAAGTTGTGTCCCTTTCCATAGCCAATGCACACAGGATGCAGGGAGACCAGTATGTGCAAAAACAAGAGGCCCAATAAAATAGATAGAGTGGTAAAGAAAGTGCATGGCATGCTTGCCTTTATTGGTCAGGGAATTGAGTACGAGAGTCAAGATGTCATGCTGCAGCTTTATAAGACTTTTTTTTTGTTCATTCACGGGATAAGGGGGTCGCTGGCCAGGTAGTATTTATCCCATCCCTAATTGCCCAGAGGGCAGTTAAGAGTCAACCACATTGCTGTGGGCCTGGAGTCACATGTAGGCCAGACCAGGTAAGGAAGGCTGTTTCCTTCCCTAAAGGGCATTAGTGAACCAGATGGGTTTTTCTGGCAATTGACAATGGATTCATAGTCATCATTAGACTTTTAATTCCAGATATTTATTGAATTCAATTTCCACCATGGCAGGATTCGACCCAAAACATTACCTGGGTCTCTGGATTAACAGTCCAGCGATAATACCACTAAACCATTGCCTCCCCCTCACATATATTCAATTCTGGTCATCACATTACAGGAAGGATGTGGAGGCTTTGGAGAGGGTGCAAAAGAGGTTTACCAGAATGCTGCCTGGATTAGAGGGGATGAGCTATAAGGAGAGGCTAGAAAAACTCCAGTTGTTTTCTCTGCAATGGTGGAAGCTAATGGGAGACTTAACAGAAGTCTATAAAATTATGAGATGCATAAATAGGGTTGACAGTAAGAATTCTTTTCCAAGAGTTGCAGTGTCTAATACTAGAGAGCATGTGTTTAAGGTGAGAGGTGGAAAGTTCAATGGAGATGTGAAAAGCAAATTTTTTTACACAGAGAGTGGTAGTGATCTGGAATCTGCCAGGGGTGATGGCAGCGGCAGATATGATAGGGGTGTTTTAAGGGACTTTTAGATAAGCACATATGCAAAAAATGGAGGGATATGGACCAAGGGCACACTGGAGGGATTAGTTTAATTTGGCGTCAGGTGTGGCATAACCTTGTAGGCTGAAGAACCTCTTCTGTACAGTTCTGTGTTCTAAAACAGAGTGGGAGCAGCACTGGTTACACAATGAAAACAACAATGTATTCTCTTAGAAGGAACAAAAACTCACTACCTTTCGTTATTTGAACCCACATTGAAGACCAGAGGGTGGAACTGTGACCCAGGCAGCAGGGATCACTGATGATTATGAGCTGGTCCACAAAACTAAACCCTTTTTTTGTGTCTCCCATAAACCCAAAAATGACAGAAGGTGGGAAAATGAAAGGAAGGGAAGTTGCCAGGAACATAAACATGTAACAGCAATATAATCTTAGAGAAGAAGAAATAAGTATGTCAGACAATAACATTAGTGATAGTTGACAAATACAATAAGAGTGAGGGAGAAGGAGAGGTAGACAGATTGCAGAACTTCCTCTAATCCGATTAGCCAATGCTGAAATACTGGGATGTTAGACGATGTATCCTTGTAGAAAGAGGAAGGAAATTGATCAACTAGTACCGTTACTTAAGATATTCAGGATAATCTGTAGCAATACACTATTGGGTAGCATGTTGGAAGGCATGATGTGAATTGAGGGAATCAGCACCAGTAAAGCATCCTTATAGTTTAAGTCCAAAAAAAAACAAGCTTAGGTAAAAGCAGGTTAAATGCTAGAAAATCACTTGATTGATACCAGCAAGATGATTGATGAGGATAGGTCAGTGGATGTGAGGACTTTACTGAAGCATTTGATAATGTCCATCAAGGTAGGCTGGTCCAGAAGATTAAATCATAAGGCATCCATGATGAATTGGTAAGTTGAGGATAAAATTGAGGATGGTCATTGAAGGCAGGGGGTGGTGTTGGAGGAGTATTTTTCTGATTGAACATCTATGACCAGTGGTGTCCCACAGGGATCAGTGCCCGTACCTGTGTTGTTTGTAATATATATGAAATATTGGGTGAAAATGTAGGTGGTCTGAGTAGTAAGTTTGCAAATGACACAAAAATTGGTGGAGTTGTGGATAGTGAGGAACATTGTCAAAGGATACGGCGGGATATAGATTAGTGGAAATTTGGGCAAAGAAATGGCAGATGTAGTTTAATCTGGACAAGTGTGAAGAGATGCATTTTGGGAGGTCAAATGCAAGAGGAAAGTTTACAGTAAATAACAGGGCTTTTAGGAACACTGTTATACAGAGGGATCTTGAGGTGCAAGTCCATAGCTCCCTCAAAGTGGCAACACAAGTGGATAAAGTGGTAAAGAAAGCATTCAGCAAGCTTGCCTTCATCAGACAGGACTTTGAGTATAGCAGTTGGCAAATTATGTTGCATCTGTTTAAGACTTTAGTTAGATCACATTTGGAGTATTCTGTGCAGTTCTGGTTGCTACACTGTAGGAAGGATGTGGAGGCCTTGGAGTGTGTTCAAAAGAGATTTACTAGGATGCTGCCTGGATTGGAGTGCTGTAAGAAAGTGTGCGAAAGTTCTTTCAACCCTTGTGATTTGGACTTTGGATCTGCAGAATTTATCCTTTCTTGCCTATTTTTCCACCCTTGATATTTCTGCAGAGCTGTTTGTTAGAGTCATAAAGCTGTACAGCATGGAAACAGACCCTTTGATCCAACTCATCCATGCTGATCAGATATCCTAAATTAATCTGGTCCTGTTTGCCAACATTTGGCTCATATCCCTCTAAACCCTTCCTATTCATATACCCACCCAGATGATTTTAAATGTTGTAATTGTATCAGCCGCCACCATTTCTCTGGCAGCTCATTCCATACACGCACCACCCTTTGCGTGTAAAGGTTGCCCCTTAGGTCCCGCTTAAGTCTTTCTCTTCTCACCTTAAGCCTTTGCCCTCTAGTTTTGAACTCACCTACCCCAGGGAAAAGACATTGTCAGTTTACTCTATTTATTCCCCTCATGATTTTATAAACTTCTGTAATGTCACCCCTCAGCCTCCGACGCTGCAGGGAATATAGTCCCAGCATATTCAGCCTCTCCCTAAAGCTCAAACCCTGCAACCTGGCAACATCTTTGCAACTCTTTTCTGAACCCTTTCAAGTTTCACAACATCCTTCGTACAGCAGGGAGACCAAAATTGAATGCAGTATTCCAATAGTGGCCTAACCAATGTCCTGCACAGCCGCAAAATGACCTCCCAACTCCTATTCTCAATGCACTGACCAATAAAGGGAAGCATACCAAACACCTTCTTCACTAACCTGTCAACCTGCAACTCCACTTTCAAGGCACCATATATCTGCACTGCAAGGTCTCTTTGTTTGGCAACAGTCCCCAGGATCTTACCATTAACTATATAAGTCCTGCCCTGATTTGCCTTTCCAAAATGCAGCACCTCACATTTATCTAAATCAATCTCCATCTGTCACTCCTCGGACCATTGGCCCATCTGATCAAGGTCCTGTTGTACTCTGAGGTAACCTTTAGCTGTCCAACACCCCACCAATCTGCAAACTTACTAACAATACCTCCTATGTTCAGTCCAAATCATTTATATAAATGACAAAAAGCAGTGGACCCAGCACCGATCCTTGTGGCACACCGCTGGTCACAGGCCTTCAGTCTGAAAAGCAACCCTCCACCACCACCCTCTGTCTTCTACCTTTGAGCCAGTTCTGTATCCAAATGGTTAGTTCCCCCTGTATTCTGTGTGATCTAACCTTGCTAACCAGTCTACCATGTGGAATCTTGTTGAACACCTTACTGAAGTCCTATAGATCACGTCCACCATTCTCCCTTCATCAATCCTCTTTGTTACATCTTCAAAAAACTCAATTAAGTTAGTGAGACATTATTTCCCACACACAAAGCCATGTTGACTATCTGTAATCAGTCCTTGCATTTCCAAATACGTGTAAATCCTGTCCCTCAGGATCCCCTCCAACAATTTGCCCATCACTGATCTCGGGCTCACCGGTCTATAGTTCTCTGATTTTTCCTTATCACCTTCCTTAAATAGTGGAACCAAACTAGCCAATCTCCAGTCTTCCAGCACTTTACCTGTGGCTATCAGTGCTACAGATATCTAGCAAGAGGCCCAGCAATCACTTCCCTAATTTCCCACAGAGTTCTAGGATAAAATCAGGTCCCGGGGAATTATCCACCTTTACGAGTTTTAAAACGTCCAGCACCTCCTCCTCTGTAATATGGATATTTTTCAAGACATCACTATTTATTTCCCCAAGTTCTCTAGTTTCCATGTCCTTCTCCACAGTAAAATTGATGCAAAATACTCACTTAGGATCTCCCCCATTTCCTGCGGTTCCACACATGGGCAGCCTTGCTGATCTTTAAGGGTTACACTTTTGTCCTTAATGTATTTGTAGAATCCCTTTGGATTCTCCTTAACCCTATTTGCAAAAGCTATCTCATGTCCCCTTTTTTTCCTTCCTAATTTCCCTCTTGAGTATATGTCTACTGCCTTTATACTCTTCGAGGGATTCACTCGATCTCTGCTGTCTACACCTGACATATGCTTCCTCCTTTTTCTTGACCAAAACCTCAACTTCTCTAGTCATCCAGCATTCCCTACACCTACTAGCTTTGTCCTTCACTCTAACAGGAACATATTGTCTCTGGACTCTGATTATTTCATTTTCGAAGGCTTCCCACTTCCCAGCCGTGCCTTTACCTGCGAATATCAGCCCCCAATCAACGTTTGAAAGTTCTTGCCTAATACTGTCAAAATTGGCCTTTCTCCAATTTAGAAATTTAACTTTTAGATCCTGTCTATCCTTATCCATCACTATTTTGAAACTAATAGAACTAATAGAATAATAGAATTATGATCACTGGCCCCAAAGTGCTCCCCTACTGACACCTCAGTCATCTGCCCTGCCTTATTTCCCAAGAGTAGGTAAAGTTTTGCTGCTTCTCTAGTAGGTACATCCACATACCGAATCAGAAAATTTTCTTGCTCACATTTAACAAATTCCTCTCCATGTAAGCCATTAAAATTATGGCAGTTCCAGTCTATGTTTGGAAGGTTAAAGTCTCCCACCATTACCACCCTATTATTCTTACAGATAACTGAGATCTCCTTACAAATTTGTTTCTCAATTTCCCACTGACTATTGGGAGGTCTATTGTACAATCCCATTAAGGTGATCATTCCTTTCTTATTTCTCAGTTCCTACCAAATTAATTCCCTGGATGTATTCCCAGGAATGTCCTCCTGGCATGGTGGCATGGTGGCACAGTGGTTAGCACTGCTGCCTCACAACACCAGGGACCCGGGTTCAATTCCACCCCTGGGTAACTGTGTGGAGTTTGCACATTCTCCCTGTGTCTGCGTGGGTTTCCTCCAGGTGCTCTGGTTTCCTCCCACTGTCCAAAGGTGTGCAGGCTTGGTGGATTGGTCATGCTAAATTGCCCATAGTGTTCAGGGATTTGTACATTAGGGGGATGGGTCTGGGTGGGATGCTCTCAGGGTCGGTGTGGACTTGTTGGGCTGAAGGGCCTGTTTCCACACTGTAGGGATTCTATGAAGTACAGCTGTAATGTTATCCCTAATCAAAAATGCCGCTCCCTGTCCTCTCTTGTCCCCCTTTCTATCTTTCCTGTAGCATCTATACCCTGGAACATTAAGCTGGCTGTCCTGTCCATCTCTGAGCCATGTCTCTGTAATTGCTATGATATCCTAGTCCCATGATCCCAACCATGCCCTGAATTTATCTGCCTTACCTGTTAGGCCTCTTGCATTGAAATAAATGCAGTTTAATTTATCAGTCCTGCTTTGTTACCTCACCGTTTGACTCACTCCTTTTCCCAACTGTACCAGTCTCAGACTGATCTCTTTTCTCACTATCTCCCTGGGTCGCCCCACCCCTTATTAGTTTAAATCCTGCTGAGCAGCTGTAGCAAATCTCCCCGCCAGTATATTAGGCCCATTCCAATTCAGGTGCAATCTGTCCTTCTTAGCTAGGTCATTTCTGCCCCAGAAGAGATTCCAATGATCCAAAAATGTGAATCCTTCTCCCCTGCACCGGCTCCTCAGCCACACATTCAACTGCTCTGTCCTCCTATTCCTACCCTCACTAGCTCATGGCTCCAGGAATAGTCTGGATATTACTACCCTTGAGAATCTACTTTTTACCTTTCTGCCTAATTTAATATATTCTCTCCTCAGAACATTGTCCTTTTCTCATCCTTTGTCATTAGTTCCAATGTGTATAATGATCTCCTGTCAGTGCCTCTCCCTTTGAGAATATTCTGCACCCTCTCAGAGATATCCTTGATCATGGCACCAGGGAGGCAACACACCATTCTGATGTCTCACTGTCGGCCGCAGAAATGTCTGTCTGTGCCTCTGACTAGAGTACCCTATCACAATCAATTGCTTAGAACGTGGTGTACCCCTCATTATAGTAGAGCCAGTCTTGGTACCAAAAATCTGGCCATCAGTACTACATTCCCCAGAGAGTCTATCACCCCCTATACTTTCAAAAACAGTATTCTTTTATGAGATAGGAATAGCTGCAGGAGACTCCTGCACTACCTATCTACCTCTTCTACCCTTCCTGAAGGTAACCCATCTACCCGACTGCCTGTGGTTTTTCTACCTTCCTGAAACTGCATCCATTACACCACTGGCTGCTGTAAATTCCTCATTGCCTCTAATTGCCGCTACAACCGATCCATCCAATCTGATAGGATTTGTAACCAAACACCTTTCCTGCAGTCATATTCATCAGTAATATTGAAATTCTCCCTAAACTCCCACATCCAACAGGAAGAGCCCATCATTCTACTACCAAATGCCATCTTTGCACCTTAAACAATCTACAGGCTGAGAAAATAGACCAGTCTTAATGATCTAAAAAACACTATTCCAGGATAACTTAGTAGCTATATTTTATATTTTATATTTTTAAAGTTTAATCAAGAGACAGATCTCAATAAAACATATACTAAAAAAGACTCTATTCACTATTGTAGATTTACAAAAAAACGGTAAGGTTACATTTTATAAAATAAGCCCCTTAGCAGCGCCCCTGCTGTGAACTCCCCTCACAGGTCTCTCCAAGGTCAGCTGTGAATTTAACTGTTTATTTATTTTTCTTAGAATGAACTCTGCTGTCCAGAGATATTTATTACTAAAAAGCTGAGGTAGTCAGCTGTGACTGTTCAATGCTCAGTCACACAACTATGTAGGTTTATTTCTCTGTTTTATCACCTCCCACATGGTCCCTGTATTCTTTCTTGTCTGCCTTTTTAAAGTGCTATTGTTTTGATCTTTTTTTCCAAAGTTCCAAAACAATGCAACAGCTTATAAAACAATAATTACTGCTCCAAAAATTTGAGGAAATCAGGTCCAACACTGAAAATACGCCAAAAAAGGAGCAGCTCTTACAGCCATGTGAATGTGTCTGGGTATAGGTGTGAAAGGAATATGGTTTCATTTTGTATTGTAGTAGTTAACAATGCATTTTCCCATTTGTAAAAATATAACTTTGTCTATAATAAATTTTTTTGTTTATTGATAAAACCTGATGTAAGATTTTTTGGCCTAGATATGAGTCAAAGTCAGGCAAACTAACCAGGATCGTGATTCAACTGGTAATGTCTGGTAATTGGTAATTTGAGACAGGCAATGGCTTAGTGGGGCTCGATTATTCCTGTTCATCAGGAATGTGATAAAGTAAACTATGATGATCAGCACAGAACAGATTGAGAGACTTAGAGCAGAAGGTTATAGGGTTCTAAGCAACATGGGCTATGGTGAGATTTATGGCAGGATCAGACAAGAAGTCCAGTGAGGTCCAACTTCGGGAGTATCTCACTCCATCTGTTATGCTGTTGCCAAGAATGTGGCAAGTTTCTCACTAGGTTGCAGCGAGTTGCCAATTAAAAGAGATTATTGTTTGTTAAACACCTTGTTAATGGCCCAACTAACCTCATTACTATTTGGCTTTCTATCTCACCAAAAGCACCAAACAAGCTAGATGTTGAGAAATCTCAACTTAGAAGTCAGAACAGGTAGCTGGTGACCTCAGCTCATTGCTGGCTGTGACCAGCCTCCATATCAATCAGCACCAAACTGCATCTCCATGGGTACCAATCACTGGCACCAACCACATGCACCGCTCCTCTGACACTTGCCAACCCTGATGATTATCATTATCATCTCTCCAATTAACTTGTAGGCTGCTTAGAAGCCATGTACTTGCATTGCAGGGCCAATGGCAACTAGGGTTGAAAGATGGCAGCCGAGGCAGATTATGCATGGGGGCAGCTCACAGATTAGAGCAGACTGCATGTCAAGGCTGTACATTTAGCATTCACTCACTTAACACTGATGTGCACGATCACAGTATCTCTGCCTTGCCCTACCTGCCATGCTATGCTACTTAGTGAATTGCTGCTTCAATTTAAGCCAAAGGCTACCAATATTGTCATACTGACAAGCACAGACAGACCGACAGGCTGCATGTTGGTATCAAACTATCTTGGAATTGGGGAGGGTGGTGTGGGCATTTTGGTGAATGACACATTGAGACATCAATCTCACACCCACAGTGTGTGCCACCTGCCAAGACGATAAACACACTTGCATGTTTATTTAACTACATGGCCATGTCAAAAACTAGGTAGGAATCTTAATGGATCAAAGGACAGGATCTGTGTCTGCTGCATGTTCAGACATTGAAGGGGCAAATACAAGAACCAGCAATTTTTGCAAATTCCAGCTACTGTTCATTTACAGACAATTTGCAAAGTGAAGTGCATGAATAGAGTATGTTCTTCTGCATCAAATATTGGTTAAAGGTGGACTGCACCAGGTCATTTTTACTGGTTAAACTAACATTGTCGTCTTAGTGATGCAGAATGCAGCAGCAAATGCTTAAAAGGAGGTGAATTCTGGCCGAAAGTGTCTCATCATTTGTGGAACTTCCAAGGCTGCTGTGGGACAAGGGGAATATCACTGCCTCATGGATCATGTGAGTGTGATGATGGATTCTAATGAATGCAATGGAAAGTGGAATGTTTGAAGTGGGTCTGGGATGGGGAAGGAGGTCGGAGTGCAGTAGGCACTCTCTGTTGGGTGTAATGTGTTGGTCACTCAGCTGGCATACACCTTTATCAAGTTGGTGCCCATGCTGCAACAGGGCCATGGTGGAGCAGGCAATGGGGGTTCTCAAGGTGCAGTTCCACAGCTTGGAGGTGTCTGGGGGAGGGGTAGGGGGTAGCAACCTTCAGTATAATCCAGAGAGAGTGTCCACACCGTCCTGTTGTGCTCTGCTCTGCACAATTAGTGCAGGCAACAGGGCGATGTGCTGAATGCTGAGGGGCTGGGAGAATGGGAGTAATTGTCTGAGGTGAAGGATGAGGAGATTGAGGTGGGGGAAGCTTTCCTTTCCTTGTGACCAAGTCCAGCTGCCTTGGGCACTACATTGCAGACAGATTGACACCTGGCTCCGGTAGATGCCAGCTGGCTGCAGAAGCCCATCATGGACTTTCAAGGTCAAGATGCCAGCATTTGGTTCACATTGAGTGTGTGATCCACAATGTGGATTCCTTTCCTTTCTGTTCCATTTTGTTTAATATCAATAAAAGCTCATGTTTGGACTTATCTAAAAGCTCCCCTACTGGACAATGACAAAATGTAAGTGGAGAAAGAGTATATCTAAGGCCAGGTGACATGTATGACCTGGGGTTTATACAGCCACTCATGTGTGTGTCAGCCATGCTGGCTATGTGCTATGTGCAGTGTGTCTGCTATGCCAGCACACAGCCAATGTCACATTCGCAACGCTCATCCATTGCACAGCACCCTCTTAAAGATGGTGTAGGTGCAAGAGATCCGTGTCTTTTGGTGGATGTCTTGCTGAGTGCTGGATTGTTCTGAGAATGTCATGTGGTAAGATGGGATTAGAATTGGACATGAGGGTCGCCATAGGGTTGGGGTAGACAGTTGATGAAGTGAGTTTGGTAAGATTTGGTGAGAAATTTTGTTAGGCCTCAAAGTAAGAAATGCTCTAAAAAACCTGATGCAATTTACACTTAGACAAGAGAGACTAAGATTTAACCTATTAATTAAAATTAATAGTTTAAACACATTGCAAACTAAATTTAAAAGAGGGAAAATTATCTGTTTGTTTCAAGTCATGGATAGACAATGTGAGGCTGTTACAAAGCTATCAAGATAGCATTGGCTAAAGTGAACTGGAAACTTTGGTTAAAAACTACAATGATACAAAAGTAGTGACAGACAGTTAAGGACACACTTCATAAACCTCAACAAAGATATAGTCAATTTCAGAAGTTTTTTTTCAGAAAGATATACCATCTGTGTTTAACTAAGAAAGTTAAGGGTGATATCAAAATTGTAAGATATGGCATACAGTGCGATGAAGATTGGAACAATTTAGAAACCAGCAAAGAATATTAAAATATGGAGAAATTTGAAATTGACAAAATGCCAGCAAAAATATTCAAAAGACAGTAAAAGTCTCCATAACTCTAGTAAAAGGAAAAGAGTAGCCAAGTGATTGCTGATCCGTTAGATTTGTTGACTTTAGCTCCGCCTTTAACAGCATAATTCTAACCAAGCTTATCCCCCATACTCCGAGACCTAAGATCTCTGCTCCTCACTGTGCAACTGGATCCTCAACTTCCTGATCTGCATTCCACAATCAGTAAGGATAGGCGACAACACCTCCTCCACAATAATCCTCAAGACCCGTACCCCGCAAAGCTGTGTGCTCAGCGCCGTACTATACTCCTTATACACTCATGACTGTGCGGCTAAATTCAGTTCTAACTCCATTCACAAGTTTGCTGATGAAACTACCGTAGTGGGTCGATCTCAAACAATGATGAAACAGAGTACAGGAAAGAGATAAAGAGCTTAGTGGCATGGTGTACAAATAATGATCTCTCCCCCAATGTCAGCAAAACAAAAGAGCTGGTCATCGACTTCAGGATGCAGAGTGGAGGATACACCCCTGTCTGTATCAATGGTGCTGAGGTGGAGATTGTCCAAGCTTTAAGTTCCTGGGAGTAAACATCATCAACAATCTGTCCTAGTCTATCCATGTCAATGCTACAGTCAAGAACGCACAGCAACACCTCTACTTCCTCAGAAGGCTAAGGAAATTCAGCATATCTGTAATGACTCTTATCAACTTTTACAGATGCACCATAGAAGACATCCTTTCCAGATGCAACACAGCTTGGTGTAGTAACTGCTCTGCAAGAAATTACAGAGAGTTGTGTACGCAACCTAGTCCATCACACAAACCAGCCTTCCTTCCATTGACTGCATTTATATTTCCCGCTGCCAACATAATCAGAGACCCCTCCCACCCTTTTCCATTGGACAGAACATACAAAAGTTTGAAAACACATCCAACAAACTCACGAACAGCTTCTTCCCCACTGTTATCAGACTTTTGAATGGACATCTCATACATTAGAGTTGATCTTTCTCTGCACCTTCCCTGTAGCTGTAACACTATATTCTGCATTCTGTTCTATTTCCCTGATGTACTTACGTAAGGTATGATTTGTCTGGATAGCAAACAAAACAATTCTTTTCGCTGAATCTCGGTACATATGACAATAATAAATCAAATCTAATTAAATCAGAGGGTGAGACTGGGAAATCAATAATGGGAAATGAGGACATGGCACAGGTTCTGAGAAAATATTTTGAATTTATCTTCACAGTATCACAAAAAAAATTCAAAGACTACTGGAAAGATTAGAATAAAGTATTCATAACATGCTGCAGAACTGGCCATGCCCGTCGCCAAGCTGTTCCAATACAGTACAGTGGAGAGATATAGACCAAACACAGGGAGAAGGGATTACTTTAATTTGGCGTCACGTTTGGCACACCACTGTGGGCTAAAGGGCCTGTTCCTGTGCTGTACAGTTCCGTGTTCTAAATACAACACTCGCATTTATCTGAAAAATTGCTCAGCTATATCCTGTACACAAAAACAGGAAAAGTCCAACATGGCCAATTAACAACCCCCATCAGAAACGGTCGTTGACAGTTCAAAGCAGCACTTTGTTGGAAATAACCTGTTCACTGATGCTCAATTTGGATTCCATCCGGGCCACACAGCTCGTGACCTCCTGGCAGCCTTGGTCCAAACATGGACAAAAGAACTGAACATCAGACAGAAACTGAGAGTGACTGCCTTTGACATCAAGGCAGCCATAGTATTCAGGGAGCCCGAGTAAAACTGGAGTCAATGCAAATTAAAGGGGAAACTGCCACTGGATAGAGTCAGACCTAGCACAATAGAAGATGGTTGTTGGAGGTCAATATCTCAGCAGCAGGGCATCTCTGTTGTAGTTTCTCAGGTTAGAATGCTAGACCCAACCATCTTCAGCTGCTTCCTCAGTGACTTTGCCTCCAGTATAATGCCAAGCTAATAACCATCTCTTCACCTTCGCTGAATCCCATACTATCGACATCCTGAAGTTATAATTAACCAGAAACAGAACTGGACTCGCCGTACAAAAATAGTAGCTACAACAGTGGGTCAGACACAGGTAATCTTGCAGCAAGTAACTCACTGTCCGGCTTTCCAAAGCCTGCCCACCATCCATTAAGGCACAATTCAGGAGTGTGATGGAATACTCTCCATTTGCTTGAATGAGTGCAGCTCCAACATCACTCGGGAAAGACAATACTTTCCAGAACAAAGCAGCCCACTTGATTGGCACCACACGTGCAAACATTCACTCCTTTTACCACCAATACACAGTAGCTGCCGTGTGTACCAAGATGCACTGCAGCAACTTGGCAAGGCTTGCTAGTGTGCTCCTAATCTGTGACCACTTCCATTTAGAGAAGGACAAGGGCAGCAGATGCATGGGAACACCACCACCTGCAGGTTCTTCTCCAAGCCACTCACCATCCTGACTTAGAAATACATTGTCATTCCTTGTCACTGGGTCAAACTCCTCATGGCATTGTGGATCTACCTACAGTACATGGCTCAAGGAGGCAGATAACCATCACCTTTAGAAGGCATTTTGGAATGGACAACTAATGCTAAACAAATAAAAAAAGTCCTTTTGTCGATACACCTTGTAACTTATAGAATTGATGCCAAAATGTTTCACAGAAGCTCAGAGAAATCAGGCTGCAAGGCGGTATTTTGAATTGCTTCAGATGATTGTACTCATTATTTACATAAATACCCAAAGCTGCCAAACACTTGACTTCAGTCAGTGCAAGTTATAGAAACTGCAGGCACTTCCACTCTCAGATAAAGGAAACTGTTGCCTGTCAAGGACTCATCTTCCAGTTGGTCATTTTCTTGACATTTGGCTGAATTCAAAAACAAAGGATTTCTAATTTCAAGTATACAACAGATTGTCAATTTACTGGGAAATGAACTCAAACTTAAGGTTGAAATATCTTGGTGACTTGTCCTGCACCAGTACTACTCACCCGGGACATTCACCAAGTCTATTTGTTTCTATTTTTTTATATATCGCCCTCCTGCAATGTCCAACATAAAACAGAGACTAAAGTCTCAAACTGGTCTGATGGAGTGTGGCAATGTATTTCAATATGAGATTAATCATCATAAGTACAAGTCGACTGATGAACCAGAACCTTCTAGCTCAGTCTTCATGCACCAATGAAGACACAGGAACTTCTCCTATTGTGCAATTGGACGTTACAATGACAAACAACTAGCTCACTCTGATTGGATGTATTAACTTGGACTAAATGACATCCTTCATCCACACTGATCCTGTGATCAGAGTCTGGTTATGTGTATGTGCCTTTATTACTAACTGCCTTTACCAATTTAACCACTGGGGAGCAACGTACCAACATCTCCTCTTCCAGGGTAAATACAGATGCAAGGTGACTGTCACTTTCTTATTTTCATTTATGTCATAATGTCCAGTTTTTAATGGGCCCGTAAGGCTTATAACCGCCATATATTTCCTCATATAATTGTGTCAATTTTGATATCAGTCTGCAAACATGTTTTTACTATTTGTTACCATTTGCTGTTCTTTCTATGTCTCCCACTTGCCACAACCTTTGTCTAATTTTGCACTCTATTATTTTCTTCAGGACATTCAATGGTTCATTGGCTGTAAGGTGCTTTGGATTGTCTGGAGCTGTGAAAGAAGTTTTAAAACAGCAAGGGTCTAGGCCCGAAACGTCAGCCTTCCTCCTCCTCTGATGCTGCTTGGCCTGCTGTGTTCATCCAGCTCTACACCTTGTTATCTAAGTGCCTTAATTAGTTGCTGATGGCAGATTAATTATTCAAATAAATCTTTTACAACTTAGGGTAAAAGCTGAAGTTATAACAAATTCCATTTTGAACATCTTTCATGATCTTCAGGTGTTTTACCTGTCGACTGACTTCCCCAGTTTCCTGCGGACTATCTCTGGTTGATCGTATTGAAGTCAATCTCCCCTAAGTCTAGCTTACACTGGATTTTCACCTGTCTCTGGAAACAGGTCTGAAAGCAAAAATGGAAGTGGATAAATACCCACGGGTAGGTTAAAATGTCAACTATCATTCACTGGAACATCATCCCAATTCTGTAAATAACTGTTAGGCTCCCGGGTCCTCACCCCCTGACCAATGGCCAATCTGCCAAACAAAGAGATAAAACAGATCCTTTGGTCCAACTAGTCCTTGCTGACCATGTTCCCAAACTAAACTAGTGCCACTTGACTATGTTTGGCCCATATCCCTCCAAACATTTCCTCATCATTTACTTATCCAAATGTCTTTTAAATGTTTTTATTGGACTATAAAAGTTTTGAAAATGATTTAAAATAATTGCTTCTGCTTCTGCTGTATAATAACCATAAGAAATCCACAAGAAAAGTCTACAGCTCAGGAGCAGCTGCAAGATCCATGCTACTCTCGTTTTTTTAATCTCTTGTTATTCTTCTAAACTCCAGAGAATATTGGCCTAAACTGCTCAATCTCTCTTCATAAGACGGGACCCTCATCTCTGGAATCAATCTTGTAAACCTCCTCTGAACTACCTCCCAAGCAACAACATCCCTTCACAAGTAAAGGGATAAAAACTGTATGCAGTACTCCAGGTGCTAATGCTTTGTACAGCTACAGCAACACTTCCCTAAATTTTATACTCTATTCCTTTAGCCAGAATTTCATTTTCCTTCCTTTTTACCTGCTGTAACTGCACGCTAATTTTCTGCAACTCATACATGAGGCCAGTCAGATCCCTCTGCATTGAAGCACCCTGACGTTTCTCTCCCTTAAGATTTTTTTTTATTCATTCATGGGATGAGGGTGTCGCTGATCAGGCAGCATTTATCACCCATCCCTAATTGCCCAGAGAGCAGTTTAGAGTCAACCACATTGCTGTGGGTCTAGAGTCACATGTAGGCCAGACCAGGTAAGGATGGCAGTTTCCTCCCCTAGAGGACATTAGTGAAATAGATGGGTTTTTCCGACAATCGGCAATAGGTTTATGGTCATCATTAGATTCTTAATTCCAGATATTTTCATTGAATTCAAATTCCACAATCTGCCATAGCAGGATTCAAACCTGGGTCTCCAGAACGTTATCTGGGTCTCTGGATTAACAGTCCAGCAATAATACCACGAGGCCATTGCCTCCCTTTAGACAATAAATTGCTTTTCTTTTCTAAATGAAATAGACAACCTCACACTTTAAGTTTATCTTGCTTTATAGGTTTCAATATATTCAACTCTAGAACCTTTCTTTGTACAATTATGAGATGGAATCACTTTTAAATAATTCATTCAACTCCAAGCCCAACTGATGCATTCAGCTCTGTTGTTTACACAGCTGTGAAGGCGACTGTGTGCTTTATTTGATTATCAGCATATAAGTTGTTGAGAAAATGATGGTTTTTGAATAACTGTTTGTTTATCTTGATTGTTGCATAAATATTTCAAGGACAAGCCAGTACTTGTATGCGGTTTCATGAGATCTGCCCATTTGTATACTGGTAGAGAGCTTCAAAGGCTCAACAGATCTCTGGACTTTAAATCAATGAAAAGCTGAAAGCACTTGTCCAGATAACACATTACAGTCAAATTCCCAGTGTTGTTGAATACACGTGACAGCTTTATCCACTGTATAAAATACTTTAATGAATGTGAACACTTACACAGTGCTGATCGACTTAATGACAAAGAACAAAGAACAAAGAAAATTACAGCATAGGAACAGGCCCTTCGGCCCTCCAAGCCTGCGCCGATCCAGATCCTCTATCTAAACCTGTCGCCTATTTTCCAAGGATCTGTATCCCTGCTCCCTGCCCATTCATGTATCTGTCTAGATATATCTTAAATGACGCTATTGTGCCAGCCTCTACCACCTCAGCTGGCAACGCATTCCACGCACCCACCACTCTCTGTGTAAAGAACTTTCCACGCATATCTCCCTTAAACTTTTCCCCCCTCACATTGAAATCGTGACCCCTAGTAATTGAGTCCCCCACTCTGGTAAAAAGCTTCTTGTTTTCCACCCTATCTATACCTCTCATGATTTTGTAGACCTCAATCAGGTCCCCCCTCAACCTCCGTCTTTCTAATGTAAATAATCCTAATCTATTCAACCTCTCTTCATAGCTAGCACCCTCCATACCAGGCAACATCCTGGTGAACCTCCTCTGCACCCTCTCCAAAGCATCCACATCCTTTTGGTAATGTGGCGACCAGAACTGTACGCAGTATTCCAAATGTGGTCGAACCAAAGTCCTATACAACTGTAACATGACCTGCCAACTCTTGTACTCAATACTCCGTCTGATGAATGAAAGCATGCCGTATGCCTTCTTGACCACTCTATCCACCTGCGTTGCCACCTTCAGAGTACAATGGACCTGAACACCCAGATCTCTCTGTGCATCAATTTTCCCCATGGCTTTTCCATTTACCATATGGTTCGCTCTTGAATTGGATCTTCCAAAATGATTCACCTCGCATTTGCCTGGATTGAACTACTGCCATTTCTCTGCCCAACTCTCCAATGTGTCTATATTCTGCTGCATTCTCCGACAGTCCCCTTCACTATCTGCTACTCCACCAATCTTAGTGTCATCTGTAAACCTGCCAATCAGACCATTGAAACCTTCCTCCAGATCATTTATGTATATCACAACAACAGTGGTCCCAACACGGATCCCTGTGGAACACCACTGGTCACAGTTCTCCATTTTGAGAAACTCCCTTCCACTACAACTCTGTCTCCTGTTGCCCAGCCAGTTCTCTATCCATCTAGCTAATACACCCTGGACCTCATGCGACTTCACTTTCTCCATCAGCCTACCATGGGGAACCTTATCGTACGCCTTACTGAAGTCCATGTATATGACATCCACAGCCCTTCCCTCATCTATCAACTTTGTCACTTCCTTAAAGAATTCTGTCAAGTTGGTAAGACATGACCTTCCCTGCACAAAACCATGCGGCCTATCACTAATAAGCCCATTTTCTTCCAAATGTAAATAGATCCTATCCCTCAGTATCTTCTCCAGTAGCTTCCCCACCACTGACTTCAGGATCACCAGTCTATAATTACCTGGATTATCCTTGCTACCCTTCTTAAACAAGGGGACACAGACAGAGTCCTATGATCTATCACTGCATTAAAAACATCTTAATTTTTTACACAGCATCTAATTATGGAAGTTAACATTATAAGCAATGCATTTTATATTCATCAGTCGTACGTTTCTGACTTCCCAATAGATGTGTCCTGAACCCCTCACCCCAGGTTCCTGTGAGCTGCCTTGAAGACAGCCTGCTAATAAAATAACTTCAATTGCTTGGAAATAACAGACATCTAAAATGCACACACATAATGGAGTTGTAAAAGGTAAGCTTATAGCATGTTGGTTCATTATGTTCCAGTTAAAACTCAATATGCAAGGAATGGGGTTGGGAATCCCAGAATTTAATCCCATCTGACATTTTTAAATTTCTTCATTCTCCTTTTCTAATTGCTAGGGAAACACAGCAGGTCTGGCAGCATCTGTGGAGAAAAAGCAGAGTTAACGTATTGAGTCCAATGGTCCTTCTTCAGAATTGGACCTGAAACTTGAACTCTGATTTCTCTCCACAGACACTGCCAGACTTGTTTTCTCCAGCAATTTCTGTTTTTGTTTCAAATCTCCAGCATCTACAGTTGTTTTTTTGTTTCTTTTTGTTTTGATGTGTGTTTCAGTGGCGGAGGTAAACATTGCTATAGGAATGGCAAATCATTGCTGTAGATGTGATACTGCTGCCCTCTCTCAGCATGTAAGTATGTATGCTCCTTCACCACATGCACTGTACCAGTCAACGTACAAGCAAGTTCACTGTGAAAAAACCACTCCAAGTACAGAAGTCAATAGGTTTGATCGCTCAGATCACGTCAACAATGACCCAACAAAAGGAACAGTCTTGGTTTTACATGGTCCACTAAGGGACTGTCTCAGAGGATAAGCACAGTTGATATACCTTCTTGAAGAAAGGCATAAGTGACGTATCAGCAATGTATGAACAAATGGAAGGAGTTGAATATATCTTTCCCCTTAAACAAGTCACGTTTGCCTTTGTGGGTTACTTTGTGGCTTCACAGGATCTGTTGAGTCACCTCCGTCAGCTGTTATTGTGAATATTTTGAATGTTCTTCAAAGCAGGGTGAACATGTGCGTTCAATGTGACAAGGACAGCTAAATAGAGAGACTGTGTGAATTCTTAGGGCAGGAAAATGAACAGCTCAGTGGGAACTCTGAGCTATTGAGCTGATTCCTCACTCCTATTGCTACCTGGGTTCACAGTGACCCTCCCTCCTCTTCTCATCCCTCCCCATCTCCTCCCTTCCAGCCCCGTCTCCTGCTTTCCTTCTCCTCCTTGTCTTGTTGCCTGTGAAGACTCAGATCCATTACTATTGGGATGACTTATTCATCCAAGCCCAACTTGTTGATAATTCAGTCTTGTTGGTGGGATGTAACTGATCTCTACTGACAGGCCTGTTGGCAAAAAGGAGAGAACTATTTATGTCTGTGGCCATTTACTTGGGTTTAACTGCAGCAAAAGGCAAGAAAGTCCTAGGTATTTTATTGTAAGATTCTTTCTGTGTAGGCTTATGTAAGCCTTGGTCTATTTCAATATGAGATTAATCATCATAAGTACAAGTCGACTGATGAACCAGAACCTTCTAGCTCAGTCTTCATGCACCAATGAAGACACAGGAACTGCTCCTATTGTGCAATTGGACGTTACAATGACAAACAACTAGCTCACTCTGATTGGATGTATTAACTTGGACTAAATGACATCCTTCATCCACACTGATCCTGTGATCAGAGTCTGGTTACGTGTATGTGCCTTTATTACTAACTGCCTTTACCAATTTAACCACTGGGGAGTACCTATTTCAAAGTAACATCTTATGAAGTCTTCCAACAGCAATGGGAACATGCTCACCTCACCCTACACACAATGGAAACAAACATCAGGATTGAATCTTCAGTGTGTCACAGCCAATAACTACTTCACAGAGAGTTGACCAGGGTCATGACTCACTGTCAGGCTATCAATATTGAAGGCTGGTCTAGCATTTATCGCCCCTCCCTAATTGCCCTTGAGAAGGTGGTCGTGAGCTGCCTTCTTGAATCGCTGCAAACATTTAGTGTGGATAGACCCACAATGCCATTAGGAAGGGAGTTTTAGGATTTTAACCCAGTGACACTTAAAGGAATAGTGAGATATTTCCAGGTCTGGTTGGCAAATGGCTCAGAGGGAAACTTGCAGGTGGTGGTGTTTGTATGCATCTGCTGCCTTTGTCCTTCTGGGTGATTGGAGGTTACAGATTAGGAAACTGCTGTTGAAGGAGCCTTGGTGAGTTGGTGCTTGTAGATGCTCAAGCTGCTGCCTTTGTGTGCCAGTGGCAGTGAACATTGTAAGTGTTGGATATGGTGCCAATGAAGCAAGCTGCTTTGTCCTGGATGGTGTTCCATTTCTTGAACGTTGTTGGAGCTGCATCCATCCAGGGCAAGTGGGGACTGTTCCACCACACTCCTGACTTGTGTCTTGCAGATGATGGTCAGAAACTGAGGAGTGTGGAAGTGAGGAGAAAAGAATGGAAAGGAGAAAAGTGAAGACGTAAGGGGAATGGATGGGGAAAAAAGAGGGGAAAGCAGAGGCAAGGCTGTAAATAGGATGTGGTTACCTGCTTTCAGTTATGCGGAAACTGAACCCAGCATTTTCGATTGACAAAGTGAAACTCAAAAATACAGTTATCTCAGTTTTACAGAAAGCTGAAGGTAAACAATATGAGTTCTGTTCTTTGTAACCATGGAGATCATGGAACTAATTGGAGACTTCATATTTTGAACTTTCCCTCAAAAATATTTATTACTGTTCCAATCCCACAGTCACCTGAGAGCCAAGCTTGAATAAATGCAGACTGTGGTGTGAAACTGGACCGGAGGGATGACCAAATTCCAAGTTTAATGCCTATTCAGCCTGGATTGGTTGATCTTAATTGGACTCAAGGCCTTTAGTGTGGGAGAGAGAAATGGACTGGACTTGCCAATCTTCATCAATAACTTTTAATTCCTACTGAACATCATACACAGTTAAACATTAGCCCTGATATTTACCATAGGAAATGTTTTCCTCCAGTGGGGAGTTAAAGAAACTGTACATTTTTATTAGTTATTCACAGGATGTGGTCATTGATTGGTTGGGCAATCATTTATTGCCCATCCCTAACTATCATGGAGAAAGTGATGATGAGCTTCTTTCTCAAACCGCTGCTGTCTATGTGAGGTAGGGACACAGACAATAATGCTGTTGGGGACAGAGTTCCAGGATTTTGACTTAGCAACACTGAAATGGGGGATGATGTTGCTTGGCTTTCACTTCAGACAGCCAAGTGCCCAACTCATGGGGAAATGAGACCACAGTAAACATTTGAACAGTGCAAATGAATGGGCTATTTATGTGTGTAATACATTGATAAAACAATTATGCCACTAAACAGAATGCCTTCTTCTTTCAGTCTGGCAGCACCTGTGGAGAGATAAAAAACAGAGATAACATTTCGAGTCCAGTATGACTCTTCTTCAGAACTGAAACATTGACTGTTTCTCTAAAGAGATCCTTTCCCTGGCCTGTTGAATTTCTCCAGCGCTTTCTGTTTTTGTTTCAGATTTCCGTCGTTTGCAGAATTTTTGTTCCCTTTCTCTTTGGCCTATCACTACCATTAGGTGCAGCCCACAGACCTGCCGCTGGGGTGAAGGGAACCCGCTGACTGGTATGCCTGGTAACTGTGAAAACTTTGGTGGGTATATTGTGGAGGCTCAGAGCATGGAGGGCCCTGGACTGGTGGAAGACTCCTGCACAGAGCTAAATGCATTCTCCTCGGCCTGACCTGCAGCAAGCAACAAGCTCACTGTCAGAGGAGACGTGAATTGTCCTCTGGGTTCTCGTGTCCGTGGGTGCCTGTCTGCCTCTCCTCCTCCTCCCTGTGGGTACCTGCTGGCCCCACTCTGTCTGCTTGAAAGTAAGGGCCACTTAAAGTGAAGTGGGTCAGCCTAGTCCTCTTTTCGCTTTGCCATGAATGCTAAGTAGCCATGTCAGTGATGCACTGCAGGGTTGAGTACAGTGTCACTGAGCATTCTGCTGGACTTGCATCTCCAAGACAACTGCTGCCCTTTCCATGCAGGGAGCCAATCACTCCATGCCAGAACCACCACAATAGACAGAACATGTACTCCTCCACCTTTAGCTCCAGTTCAGTGAGCAATTGCGCGATAAACCTGCCTTTTTCTGCAAAATGGTTGTATCCCTAATGGCCGCATACAGAGACATGTTTCCTGCCTGGGGCTAAGCAAGTGCCTGGTCTCCTGCAGGCCTTTTTGTGCCATGGGGTGTCTCTGCCTCCATTGGCTGTGGACATGCATCAATGATGTGTTCACTGGATTGAGTCCCCATGTCTACTCTAGCTCAATCATACAGAGGGTGACAATCACTAGTGACAGTCTTTGAGGCTGGAGGCTGCAGGTGAACTCCTCACCCTCTGTGCGCTCATAGTCTTCTTCTTCCTCGGGGAAAGGGTTTGGCCCACTCGAGGACAAAGGAAGGAATCAATGTGTGGAGCCAGAAGAGGTAGGTGAGATCCTAAATGAATACTTTGTGTCGGTATTCACCAAAGAGAAGGAATTAGTGGAGGATGATCTCAGGGAAGGGAGTGTCAAGTTTCTAAGTTAAGTTGCTATTAAAAAAGAAGAGGTGTGCGGCTAAAAAAGTATTAAGGTAGATAAATCCCTGAGTCCTGATGGGATCAATCCCAGAATATTAACAGAGGCAAGAGAACAAATTGCTGGAGCATTGACAGACATTTTTGTATCCTCTTTGGCCACAGAGGACTGGAGAATAGCCAATGTTGTCCAATTGTTTAAGAAAGGTACAGAAATAATCCTGGAAATTACAGGCCTGTGAGTCTCACATTGGAGGTAGGGAAATTATTGGAAAAGATTCTCATGGACAAGATCTATACACGTTTGGAAGCAAATGGACACATTAGCGATAGATAGTATGGTTTTGTATGGGGGTGGTCGTGCCCCACTAGCTTGATCGAGTTTTATGAAGAGGTAACAAAGCTGATTAATGAGGGTAAAATGGTTGATGGTATCTACATGGACTTCAGTAAAGCTTTTAACAAGGTCTGTCATGGCAGTGTGGTACAAAAGGTGAAGTCACATGGTATCAGGGGTGAGCTATCAAGATGGATCCAGAACTGGTTTGGTCATAGGAGACAGAGTGTTGCAGTGGAATTATGCATTTCAGAGTGGAGGTCTGTGATTAGTGGTGTTCCACAGGGATCAGTGCAGGGACCTCTGCTGTTCGTGATCAACATAAATGATTTGGAGGAAAATATAGCTGGTCTAATTAGTAAGTTTGCGGATGATACAAAGTTTAGTGGAGTTGCGGATAGTGAGGAGAATTGTCAGAGGATACAGCAGGATATAGATTTGGAGGCATGGGCAGAAAAATAGCGGATAGAGTTTAACCTAGACAAATGTGAGGTGGTGCATTTTGGAAGGTCAAGTACAGGTGGAAATTATACAGTGAATGGTAGGAGAATTAGGAGTATTGATATGCCAAATGATCTGAATGTGCAGATCCACAGATCACTGAAGGTGGCAGCGCAGGTAGATAAGTTAGTAAAAAAGGCTTATGGAATGATTGCTTTCATTGGAAGGGGCATTGAGTATAAGGATAGACAGTTTATGTTGCAGCTTTATAGAACTTTAGTTAGGCCACAGTGGAATATTGCGTACAGTTCTGGTCATCACACTATCAGAAGGATGTGGATGCTTTGGAGAGGGTACAGAAAAGGTTCAACAGGATGTTGCCCGGTATGGTGGCTTTTAGCTATGAAGAAAGGTTGGATAGACTGGGTTTGTTTTCACTGGGATGCAGGAGGTTGAGGGGGTGACCTGACGGAAGTTTATAAAATTGTGAATGGCATGCACAGTGTGGAAAGTATGAGGCTTTTTCCCAGGGTCGAGGGGTCAATTACTAGGGGACACAGGTTCAAGGTGCGAGGGAAAAGTTTAAAAGAGATGTATGAGACACATTTTTCACACAATAGCACAATCAAGAAGCACCTGGACGAGTACATGAATAGGAAAGTAATACATGAATGCAGATCCTATAAGTGAAGACAGTTTTAGTATAGAAGGACAAAATATGTCAGCGTAGGCTTGGAGGGCCTGTTCCCGTACTATATTGTTCTTTGTTCTAGGTGCTGGTGTTGCTTCTATGGTGCCTTCTTCTGATCTGCTGTCTGTTGACCCCTCATATCTGTGGCTGAGAGAGAATTAGCTGGTACTGCAGCACCAACCCTTATGGGGAGGAATGTGTGAGAGTGGCTGCACCTCTGAAAAGAGCAGTCTGCAACATTCCCACTGTCATTCTGCTGAAGGACTGGGCCTTGTCCTCTCCTGCCCACCGGACAGTACCTGCTTCAGATAGGGTGAGGATGCAGAGGTAACGGATCACTTTGCCAGTCCAGCTTTTCTCCTTCCTGTTGTGAGCCAGCCTCCCTGCATCAAGAGAAAGAGTGGGATCGAGTGTGATGGGAATCTGAGCACTCAATGAGCAGGCATAGCCCCAGCGAGGTAGTGAGCCCTCCCCAGAATGCGAGTAGGATGTACTGTGCCCAGAAAACATTGGGACATTGGCAAAGGAGATGGGTGTGAGCTCTTCAGTGTCCATCATGTGCTGATGAGGTTAGTGTGCCCATGTGACATGTCTGTACAGTGGCAGAGTCAGACAGATAAGTGTGAGGTTATAATGACAGGATCAGGGTACCCACTCTAACAGAACACAGAAATTGACTGTTCACTGCATCCACTGGAGCCCACTCTGTTTCTGCCTGACCCCATGTGCAATCTTGACCCAGTCTGGTGGGAGGATTTCCTCAGTAATCACATGGGAGAATACCTCATTCTGACCTCATTGGCATGGAGCAGAGTGGCCAGTGAGGCTTCAGTAAAGGGGCAGCCATCTCCTGGCGGATTGCAGACATCTTCAGGACTGGGTGGGGGAGAGGAGGTTGTGCAGGGATGGAATGGGGTGATGCTCCTGGGTTTCAGTAGGTGAAGGGGTGCCTAGATGGCCCTCAACATACACCCAAACCTTCAACCAGGTCAGGTGTTGGCAGGGGTGAGAAAGTTGCATGAGATTCGCTGTTTGACTTGTGCTAAAATCTGTTTGCTACAAAACGAACTGAAAAGCAGCTGATCATGCCAGAAAACTCAGCACGGGTCATGGTGGCAGTGATGCCAACCAAGATGCTTGCTTTCACTCCAAAATGACAAATCCCAGACATTGCCTTTGCTTCTTAATAAAATACGAGGTACTAGCTATTCTTAGCTTCCCAGGACCTCCAAATAGTTGTGGAAATTCTATCCTGAATTCATTCGGCTTGGCTTCCCAATTGATGATGAATTACAGATCTGTGTAAGCTCTTCTGGTTAACATTGTGCAACATTGGCTATGTAGGATTCCTGTAATCTGCCTTCCTTCATACCGAAACATAGTCATCATCTGTCCCTTAACTGAGTTCCTAGACCATTAAATTATATACTTAATGCCTTACTTTAACCATTGCCAGAAACTACTGATGCTCCTGTGTCAGTGTCTAATTTGAAATTGATTTTATCTCTGTCAACTGGAATTTCTGCACTCTAACAGCTTCCATTGGTAATTCCTCCCAAAAATGCGAAATCGTTATCTTTCTCATTTTAAACCTCTGAAATTTGAGATGCTTTAAAGGGTTTCTCTTTTACTTTCTGAGCTGGGAGCTATTTATGGTGTCCATAGCACTAATGGCCTCTCTGTTTTACAGTAAATGAGTTCCAGGATAATCTTCATACTGATACAGCCTTTTCCTGCCACAGTGAAAACATGTCAGTATGGCGGCTAATATGTTCACTTTGCACCTATCCCCTTTCTGTGTAGACAGGCTTCCATTTCTTTGCCCCATAAACTGCACACTGTCAGTCATTTTCCTTCACAAGGTTTCCCTGTCATGTGAATTAAATGCTTGATTTTAACATTCTAACTTGTGCTTGCTTGAATAAATATACCATCTTGTTAAGGACAAATGCTCCTTCATCTGCAGAAAGCAAGATAATGTCTCTTTTAAGATACCTATGGAAATGCAGTCCCGAATTAAATTGCCTTACTGGGCACCATGTTCACGTTCACAGCCTGTATCAGTTATGTTACAATCTCAGAGCAGATTGTCAATTATATGTTATGATCCCTGACAAGATCATCAAAATATGTTGCAATCTGATTAGAGACAGGTAACTTTTATTTTTAAGGCTGACAAAGGGGTCTTACCAAGAGAATAAAGTCACAGGATTCTACGTTTTTGAACAAGCAACAATCCTATACAAGGTACAGCAGTAATACAGTTTAGAAAACATTTATAACATCCGGAATTAACATGTGGTAAACATGGGCGTAGACTGCGGTCAAACACCACACAGTGCACATCAAATAGCATATGTGATCAAGACAGATCCCACGTTCACCATTGGCTGGCCAGCATTTATAGTCCATTCCTAGTTCCTAGCTGAGAAGGTGGTGGTGAGCTGCATTCTTGAACCACTGCAGTACATTTGCTGCAGATAAATGGGGAGAAAAATCCATAATGTTGACCCAGTGACACTGAAGGAATGACAATATATTTGTGAGTGTGATGTTTAGCAGGATCCAGTGATCCAGAGGTGCTTCAGTGTGATTTGGACAAGCTGAGTAAGAGAGAGAATTTATGGCATATACAATACAACACAGTATGGAGCTGGAGGAACACAGCAGGCCAGGCAGCATCAGAGGAGCAGGAAAGTTGATGTTTTGGGTCGGGACCCTTCTTCAGAACTGGGGAGGGGGAAGAGTGCTCAGAAATAGAGAGAGGAGGGGTGGGACTGGGGAAGATAGGTAGATGGTGATAGGTGAGTGCAGGTAGGCAGTGGTGGGGATTGATCAGTGAGGTGGGAGGGGCGGATAGGTGAGAGAGAAGATGGACAGGTTGTCAGGTCAAGGAGGCGGGGATGAGAGGGAGGGTTGGTCATGGGATGAGGCCGGGGGTGGGAAGATTTTGAAACTGGTAAAATCCACATTGAGGCCATTGGGTTGTAGGCTCCCAAGGCCATATGAGGTGCTGCTTCTCCAGTTTCCGGGTGGTGTCAACAACAAAAACAAAATTGCTGGAAAAGCTCAGCAGGTCTGGCAGCATCTGTGGAGGAGAAAACAGAGTTAACGTTTTGAGTCCGGTGACCCTTCCTCAGAACTGATGGTGGCTGGGAAAACGTCAGTATATATGCAAAAAATAGGGAGGTGGGTGGGGTAGGGAGTAAACGATAGGATAGAGCCCAAAGAGAGAGAAAGACAGTTGGACAGACAAAGGAGTTGCTAACGATCAGGCTGGGAGGGTGAACAGTTGTTAATGGCATTGTTGTGACACTGGAGAAGGCCCAGGATGGACATGTTGTCCAGGGAGTAGGAGGGGGAGTTGAAGTGGTTTGCGAGTGGAAGGTGTTGTCATTTGTCACGAACAGAGCGCAGGTGCTCTACAAAGCGATCTCCGAGCCTCTGCTTGGTCTCACCAATGTAGAGGAAGCCACATATACAGTATAATGTGGATAAACGTTGAGGTTATCGACTTGGGAAACAAAAACAGAAGGCAGATTATTATCTGACTGGCTATAAATTGAGATCAGGCAGGTGCAACGGGACCAATGTATCTTCATACACTAAAAGAACTGCAGATGCTGGAATCAGAAACAAAAGCAGAATTCGCTGGTAAAGCTCAGCAGGTTTGGCAGCATTTACAGAGATAAATCAGTGTTAACATTTCGGGTTCACTCATCCTTCCCAGAACCTCACTTTTACAAGGTTGCAATGAGGTCAGGAACTAAGTGGCCCTGGTGGAACCAAAATGGTGTCACTGAGCAGGTTATTGCTGAGCCGGTTCTGCTTGACAGCACTGTTCATGACACCTTCCATCACTTTACTCATTATCAAGAGCAGACTGATGGGGTGATAATTGGCCAGTTTGGATTTAACCTGTTTTTTATGTACAGAACATACCTAGGCAATTTTTCACATTTTCAGGTAGATGCCTGTGTTGTAGTTGTACTGAAAGAGCTTGGCTATGAGTGCAGCAAGTTCTGAAGCACAAGTCTTCAGTACTACTGCTGCAATTTAGAGTCATAACTCATACAGCATAGAAACAGGCCACCAAATTATACTAATCCTATTAACCTGCAATTGGCCTATAGACTACTACGCTTTGGCATTTTAACTGCTCATCCAGATATTTCTTAAATATTGTGAGAGTAGCTGCCTGACGTTCGCTATGCCTCAGGTGAGGAGAGAGGCTGAGAAGAAGAGTCCTTCATGGTAGATTCAGCCAGTGTGGAAATTAAACCTGTTGTGTTTACATCGCTCTGCATGACAAACCAGCCATCCAACTCAGTTAACCAACCCCCTGGAGCACATTACACAGTCCCTTTAACTATATAATATGGTGTAACACAATACACAGCCCCTGTATCTGAGAATGTGGTGTAGCACAGTACACAGTCCCTGTAACTCCACGATATGGTGCAGCACAATGTACAGTCCCTGTGACTGCAGGATACAATGTAGCATTGTATACAATCCCTGTAACTGTAGGATATGGTGTAGCACAGTGCACAGTCCATGTAACTGTAGGATTTGGTGTAGCACAGTGCACATTCCCTGTAACTGTAGGATACAATGTAGCATGGTTCACAGTCCCTCTAACTGTAGGGTATGGTGTAGCACAGTACACAGTCCCTGCAACTTCAGAATATGTGTAGCACAATGCACAGTCCCTATAACTTCAGGGTACGCTGTAGTACAGTACAAAGTACCTATAACTGTAGGATATGATGTCACACATTACACAGTTCATCTCACTGTAGGATATGATGTCACACATTACACAGCCCATCTGACTATAGGTTATGATGTCAGACAGTCCATGATCCCTATAAATGTTGAATCTGGTGTAGTACAGTACATGATCCTCTAACTGCAGGGTACGATGTAGTATAGTACAAAGCCCTTGTGACTAGGATATGATGACACACAGTACACAATCCCTATAACTGTAGGATACAGTGTAGCACATTTCACAGTCCTTATAGCTGAAGGCGGGAATGTGAATTTCAATTATGATCTTATTTTGTGGTGGAGCAGGCTGAAGGGTCTAAATGGTCTAGGTCTGTTCCCTGCTTATATGTTCATATGGTATAGCATAGTGCACTGATCTTATCTGTATCTTAGTTCACATAGTTTAATGGTAGGTTATGGTGTAGCATAGTACGTGGTCACTGTATCTGTGGTATTTAGTATAACACTGCAATCTCCAAACAATATGCATGAGTACATTTCCTCACAGTTACCCACGTGACCATATTGAGTGATAGATATCACTTGTTTAATTTCCTGACTCAGATAAGAATAGAAAGAACATTTAGCCACATCCTGATGTAGTCTATTAAGTCTGCAGTCTTTTCTTAAATAAAGTATTTTATCTGACTGTTTTGCATTCTTTACTGTCCTCTCCCCATTGTCCTTACCATATTGGTCAAATCTAGGTCCAGCTCAAGAAGTGGCATTTACCTTGTTACACTTTTTCCAATAATGTAGATGTATGCACGGTGGCTCAGAGTTAGCACTCATGCCTCACAGTGTCAGGGACCCGGGTTTGATTCCACCCTTGGGCAACTGTCTGTGTGGAGTTTGCATGTTTCCCTCTGTCTGCGTAGGTTTCCTCTGGGTGCTCTGGTTTCCTCCCACAGTTCAAAGATGTGCAGTTTAAGTGGATTGGCTGTGCTAAATTGCCCATAGTGTCCAGGGATGTGTAGATTAGGTGGATTAGCCATGGGAAATGCATGGTTACAGTGATATGATAGGGTCTTCAGAGGGTCAGTATGAACTCAATGAAAGAAATGGCCTGCTTTCACACTGTAGGGATTCTATGATATACAGTTCCTGTAGCTATACTGGAACAATTTGGCTAAAAGAATGATTTAATTCTGGAGCATAAGTCTTCAATACTAAATCTGGGAGACCTTTGCAGTTTCTTGAGTGAATCAAATTGACTGAAGACTGGAATCTGTGAAGTTGGGGACCTGCAACAGATCATCACATTGACACCTCTGGCTGATAATTGATGCAATTGTTTGTACTTCCCTTATGGTGTGGTTTGATGCCATACTATGAGTATAGATTCAAGACAGACTGATCATGGTCTAGACTTGAAAACAACGTTATGTTAATATTAAATACTGCTGTATGTGATAATCATAGATGAACAAAACTGATTCATATCTAGATTAGGTGAGGACTATTCTTTTACCTTCATGTGTTCCTGCTGTGGTCTAACTCCGTCCACAATGTGCTATTTATACTCAAAGATGTGCAGTCACATGACATCATTACAAAGATCCTGAAGCCCTTACACAACTGAACCCTGTCTTTTGCACTGATGAGTCTCCTCCTTCAGTGAGTTTTTTAATCATTCACCACCATTCATGACTGGACATGGCAGGATGCAGAGCTTAGATCTTATTCGCCAGGTTAACAACTCATTTTCAGTTATGCCTCGTGCTGCTCCTGGCATGCCCTCCTGCACTCTTCTTTGAACCAGGGTTGATTCCCTGGCTTGATGATAATGGTTGAGTGGGGATATGCTGGGCCGTGAAGTTGCAGATTGTGTTGAGGTCTGGTTCTGCCTACTGCTGATAGTCTGCAGGACCTCATGAATTCACAGTCTGAGTTGCTAGATCTGTTTGAAATATATTCGATATATCGACTAACAAACACCAAACTACACTAATTCCATTTACTTGCACTTGATCCATGGCATACTATGCCCTCGCATTTTAAGTGCTTATCCAGATGCTTCTTAAAGGTTGTCTCCACCACACTCTCAGGCAGCATGTTCCATATTTCTACCACCCTGTCGATGAAAAAATTCTTTCTCAGATCTCCTCTAAACCCTTTGCGACTCACCTTAAACTTATGTCCTCTAGCCTTAGGCTGCCATGGGGAAAAGATTCTCATAATCCACCCTGTTTTTACTTCTCAGATCCCACCTCAGCCTTCTCTGTTCCAAACAAAACAAACCCAGCCTATCTGTCTCTCCCTGTAACTGAGACTTTTCATTGCAGGCAGCATCCTGATGAATAGCCTTTGCACCCTCTCAAGTGCAATCACATCCTTCTGATAGTGTGGTGACCAGAATTGCACACAGTATTCCATCTGTGGCCTAACCAATGGTGTATAAAGTTGTAACGAGACTTCCTTGTTCTTCATTCTAAGTTTCGGCTAATGATCGCAAACATCGTGTATACCTTCTTTACCACCCTATCTATCTATCACCTTCAGGGATGCTATCAAAGACAGATGCATCTGTAGCTGGCTGATTGGTGACGATGAGGTTAAGTATATCATTCCTTCTTGTTGGACCTCTCACCATCTGCTACAGACCCAGTCTAACAGCTATGTTCTGACCAGCTAAACAGATCAGTCATGCTGCTAAGCCACTCTTGGTGGTGGACATCGAAATCTCCCACGCAGAGTACATTCTGCAACTTTTCCACCCTCAGTGCTTCCTGCAAGTATTGCTCAATATGGAGGAGTACAGATTCATCAGCAGCTGGTATCCAGCAGGATGTTTCCTTGCTTGTGTTTGACCTGATGTCAATACACATCAAAGTTGATTGTTAAGAGGATCAAGGGTTACATGGGCTGAATGGCCTAATTCTGCTCCTATATCTTATGGTTTCTTATGGCAACTCCCTTCTGACTTTATAACATTTTGAAGTCATTTCTGGGAACCGTACCTTGCTGGTCCAAAAGGCCACACCCAGATATCGTGATGGAGAAGTTTGGCATATTGGTTGTAAGGTTTGATTCAGTAGGTGCGAGTATATCAGGCTGCTATAATCTGTGGGATAGCTGTCCCAATTTTGATAAAATCCATGGATGTTGAGAAGGAGCTCTACATAAT
The DNA here is from genome assembly GCF_021869965.1 of Rhincodon typus. Taxonomy (NCBI): domain Eukaryota; kingdom Metazoa; phylum Chordata; class Chondrichthyes; order Orectolobiformes; family Rhincodontidae; genus Rhincodon; species Rhincodon typus. Next base: position 506,775 of record NC_063351.1, read on the forward strand.
GTCAACTAAGTGAGTTGTACTTGTCATTTTCAATGATTTGGTCATTACCAGATAATCCATCCGGGTTTATTCTTATTTAGCTTGTCTGGCATGGGTTGGTATTACTGGATGGCTTGTTCAGCAGGTACTTAAGAATCAGGCATGTGGCTCTATTACACATAGTTAAGAATGGCACATTACTTTCCTAAAGGACATGAATGAATCATATGAGATTATTTTTGGATAAGTCAACAGTTTCATAATTATTAAAGTGTTTTTTTCAATATTGTTAGTTACTTAGTCAAACGTAACTAGAATGTAAATGTGCCACTGTGGAACTTGAATTTGTGACTCTGGATTTTTAGGCTGAGGCTCTGGGTTACTCAGGAAGAATTCCACATATAGCAAGGAAGGAGATACTGCCCATATTATAGTGAAAGAAGATGTGTTCGTGACTAAAAACTGATCAGGGAGTGGTGTACTTGGTGATGCTCCTAGTAAATCTCCTTGGCTTTGCACAGGCTCGCTGCACTGAAAGCAGTCAAGGCGCCAGAAACAAATGAGATGCATCCAATGTTTTTGAGAGAAATGAGAGTGGAAATTGTGGAGGCATTGGGCAGAATTTTTAATTCTTCCGTAGATACAGAAGGGGTGCTAGACTACTGGACAACAATAAATTTTCCACCCTTGTTCAAAATAAAAAAGCTGTAAGGACAAGCTTAGCAATTACAGACCAGTCAGTTTAACTTTAGTGGGAGGGAATCCTGTCTATTGGTTAAATATGTTTAGTCTTTAACAAATCAATGCTGGCTTTCCTTAATTAATTTGCAATAGTCCAAGTGATTGTTAGGATGAGAGGGGGAGTTGGGGGACTAAGTGGGTGAAGGGGGTTGGGGTTCAGGGTGCTAAGTGAAAGCAAAATACAGGGGATGCTGGAAATCTGAAATAAAAACAGAAGGTGCTGGGGAAACTCAGCAGGTCTGGCAGCGTCTACGGAGAAAGAAATAGTGTTAAGGTTGATTCCAATATGACTTCTTCGGACTGGAATTTATGTAGGTAAGTGGATGAATGTTTAGGATAGATCTGAAGTTGAGTCCATAGTGAAGGCATCGGATCAGAATAGTTTGGATGAGAGTGTCACATCAAAATGAAGGAGACAACCTTTACAAGGTCATCTTGAGTGAAAGAGAAATTTCAGTACCTGGTACCTTGAGAAAAATAATACAAGTGTGACATCAAACATGCACACAAACACAATTATGCTTAAAAAGATTGGAGGAGGCGTTATCCTTCTAGACAGAAAGGCGAGGATGGTTGCAGTTTAAAGTTCTTAGAATCTTTGAGTTGCAGGAATGATCTGAGTCTTGTCTATTTAGCTGTATCTTGTTTCTTCAGCAGTGGCAATATTTGTAAGTCTAGAATTCTCTGTGAATGGCTGTTGTTCCCAATTACTTTTTCAGAGAACCAACTTCAAGGTTAGGAGGGATAGAAGGAACATCTTCCATTTTTGCTCACAAATCCACTTTTGTCATCTCTCCTCTCCTGTGCTGCTCAAAAGGTATTGATTATGCTGGAACAAAAACAGAAATTGCTGGAAAAGCTCAGCAAGTCTGGCAGCATCCATGGAGAGAAATCAGAGTTAACGTTTTGGGTCCAGTGACCCTTCCTCAGAACTGTGAATATGCAGGTCCTGTCTGATCATTGTTTCATTCCAAACTGCATTGTTGTAGACAACCTTTCATCCCTCAATACGTAAAGTTATCATGTAAGTGTGAATGAACAGGAGACGCAGAGTTTTTGATGCCTTACTGAGTTTCAATGCCTTTTGATAAAAATGTTGACTTTGATACCTGTGTTCTAGGTCATGCAGTAAACTACATCTTGTTGTTAAGTGCCGTCTCTTGTGACGACTCTCAAGTGGGTCATCGTCTAGTACAGTTAAACAAACTGGCTCTTTGACTCAGTCTAAAAAGGCCGATCATATAGGTACCCCGTGTGGTGAGGGGGGCAGGCACGTCTGAGGACCTCTTTATGGGCCTATTCCTTGGCCTGGCCAGTGAGGACATTAACAGGTCCAAGCCATGGAAGAGGTCATAGTACCTGATCGCCTCCCCCTCATTCATGTTTACTCAGGCATCCCTGGCGAGGGAGCATATGGTGCTCAATGGTATGATAGAGGCCTTTAGAGTCCAGTGGGCGCCACAGGGTCTGGGATTTATTATCACCCCGGATGATGGTGTTTTGTTTTGATGTTCTGTTCATTTTTTTAATAAGTTTCCATTAACCATTTGGTTGTGTTGATGTTACGGTGTCCCACCATTCGTTGATTTGATGTTTTATAAGAGTAGAAAGGAGAATTGGTGGTAGCACTCTATCAATGTACAAGCTACCAGTTTCTGCAAACATACAACACTTTCAATGTATTCCTGTAATCAAGGTCCCTCAACAATGGAACCATTTTGGTAAATTTCCTCTCAAGGGCCCTCACATCCTTCCTAGCGTGATGACCAGAACCAGACTCAATACTCAGTTAGGCTGAGGCCTAACCAGAGCTTTATAAAGCTTTTGTAAAGTTTCTCTGATTTTGCTCTTGCATAAGTCTATGCTGCCTCTTCCTATTCCATCTGCAAAATGCATCACCTCTCAAACGTATGTGTTCCAATGCAAGAAGTATAATAGGCAAGGTAAATGAACTTAGAGCTTTGGTTATACTTGGAACAATGACATTATTGCAATTACAGAGACTTGGCTGAAAGAGGGACAGGACTGACAGCTGAAAGTCCAGGGTTTAGATGTTTCAGGTGTAATAGAAGAGGATGTAAACGGGCTGGGGGAGTTGCATTACTGGTAAAGCGGTATCTCACAGCTGTACTGAGGGAGGATGCACCAGAGGACTCATGCAGTGATGCAATATTGGTAGAACTCAGGGATAGGAAAGGTGAAATCACAATGCTAGGGGTATACTGCAGGCCTCTCAACAGCTAGCAGAAGATAGAGGAGAGAATATGTAGACAAATTTTGGAAAGATGTAAAAACAACAGGGTTGCTGTGGTGGGTGATTTTAACTTCCCCTATATTGATTGTGACTCACTACCTGCTAGGGGCTTGGATGGGGCAAAATTTGTAAGGACCATTCAGGAGGGTTTCTTGACACAGGTTTTGGGAAATGAGCCCGGCCAGGTGAATGAATTTTCAGTGGGGGAGCATTTCAGGAGTAGTGACCATAGTACCGTGAGTTTTAAGGTGCTTGTGGATAGGGATAACAGCAATTCTTGGGTAAAGGTGTTAAATTGGGGGAAGGCGAACTACAACAATATTTGACAGGAACTGGAGAACGTTGATTGGAGGCAGCTGTTTGAGGTTAAATCCACATCAGACATGTGGGAGTATTTCAAACGGCAGTTGATAAGTGTTCAGGAGTGGCACGTTCCTGCAAGAATGAAGGATAGGTATGACAAGTTATGTGAACCTTGGATGACCAGGGACGTTGTGACCTTGGTCAAAAAGAAAAAGGAAGCATACGTGAGGTCTAGGAGGGTGGGAACTGATGAAGCCCTTGAAGCATATAAGGCAAGTAGGAAAGACAGTTTTAGTATAAAAGGGCAAAATGTATCAGAGTAGGCTTGGAGGGGAAGGACCTGTTCTGTCCTGTATTGTTCTTTGTTCTCATTTCTCTGCTTTAAATTCTACCAGCCACTTGCTTGTTCAAACTGCTCGCCTATGTATGTACTAGTTTGGGATCAACAGCGAATTTTACAATTTTGCCCCGTATTCCAGGATCCAAATCATTTACATAGCACAAAGGATCCTACTTCCGATCATCAGGGTAGCTACCATGCCGCACTCTGTAAATAACCGTTTACCACAACTTGCTACTTTCAGACCCAAAGCATTTTCTTTTATCTAACAGGACACTGACTCTGTTTCTACATGATATTCAATTTTGCAAAACAACATTTAAGTTAACAGCAAACACTTCCTTAAGATCCATAGGACAATATCCACCACATTCCCTTCACAAACCTTTCAGTTAGTTCTTAAAAAAAAGCCATCTAGATTAGTTAATGATGATTTTTATAGCCAGGGTGAAAAGGCAGGGCTGCAGGATTGTGCTCTGTTAAGAAACACTGAATGTCCTCCTGCTGTGCTATAAGTATTATGTGATTCTAGTCCACAACATAGCTTCATAAAGGGGAAATCATGACTGACAAATTTATTATAGAGCTTTGATGAGGTCATAAGCAGGATTGATAAAGAGGAACCAATAGAAGTAGAAGGTAGATGAAGAGGAAAGAGAACATAGAGTTGACATGGATGTCTCTGTCTAAGCCTGGCTTGGCAATGCTTGGGTGAGAGGAGCTCATGAGAATGCTGTGAGTGTCAGGAAACTAATCATTCAGAAACGATTCACCCAAGGTCCTCTGACCCAAGGTAAGGGGTGCGGCAATGGAAGTGAGTCTGAGGTACTTGCGCTATTATTTTATGGATGATACAGCCTGGAACAACCAGTTCCTCAATACCACTGAGGGAAGCACATCTACCCAGAGGCTTTGACTGTTTTCTCTTTCACCAGCAGCAATAAACACATAGCTGAATGTGTTTTATTCATTCAGCCCAAGTAGAAGAAAGGAGCTAATGGAGTCATAAAAACAGAATCCTACAGTACAGAAGTGACCGTTTGGCCCATTGAATCTGTAATCCCACAACAACCTAAACAAGTTCCACTTCCCAGCACTAGGACCATATCCCTGAAAGTTATAACACTTCAAGAACTCATCCTTGTACTTTTTAAAGATTGTGATGTTTCCCTCTTCAACCATCCTCCCAGCGATGCATCCCAGACTCCCACCACACTCCGGTTAAAAATGTTTTTCCACAAATCCTCTCCAAAACTCCTGCCTTTCACTTTAAAATGATGTTCTCTTGTTATTGACTCTTTGACTAAAGGGAACAGTTGCTTTCTATCCACCCTCATAATCGTATACATCTCTATCAGGTTCCCCATCAACCTTTTCTGTTCCAAAGAAAACAACCCGAGCTTATCCAGCCTCTCCTTCATCACTGAAATGCACCATCCCAGGCAACATCCTCCTGAATTTCCTCTACACTCCCTCCAGTGTAATCACATCCTTCCTATAACGTGGTGACCAGAACTACACACAATACTCCAGCTGTGGCGTAACCAAAGTTCTATACAGCTCTATGATAACATTCCTGCTCTTATAATCTGTATCTTGACTGATAAAGGCAAGCATCCTGTATGCCTTCTTAATGACCGTTTAGTCTGCCCAGCCACCTTCAGGAATCTGTGGTCAAGAACCCCAAGATCCCTCTGTTTCTCTGAGCCTCCTAGTGTCCTGCCATTCATTAAGTACTCCCTTGCCTTGTTCCTTTTTGCAAAATCCATCACCTCTCACTCATCAAGATCAAATTCCATCTGCCACTGATCTGTGCATCTGACCAATCCATTCATATCCTCCTGTAACGTAATACTTTCCTTCTCACTATCAACCACCCGGCCAATCTTTGTGTTATCTGCAACCTTAATTATCATACCTTTCCCATTTGCATCTACAAAATTTCTGAATATCACAAGCGATAAGGAACCCAGCACTGATCTCTGTTGTATGCTACTGCACACTGGCCTCCAGTCATGCAAACAGCCTTCTACCACCACTCTCTGTCTCCTCTTACTAAGCCAGTTTTGGATCCAACTTGCCAAGTTATCCTGCATCCCATGAGCTTTTAACTTCTTTATCAGTCTTCCATGTTGAGACTTTTCAAAGGCCTTGCTGAAATCCATATAAATTACATCAACTGCCCTACCCTCGTCCAAACATTTGGTCACCTCATCAAAAATTCCATCAGATTTATTAGGCATGACCTCCTTCTGACAAAGCCATGCTGATTATCCCTGATCAAGCCTTGCCTGCCTAAATGGAGATTAATTTTCTCCTTCACTACTTTCTCTAATAGTTTCTCTACCACTCATGTAAGACTCATTGGTTTATTGGTCCCTGGTCTATCTCTCCCACCCTTCTAGTAAATAGAAGCACATTAGGCCAGAAATGATTTAAATTTCCTCCCTTATCTCTGACAGCAGCTCATACAACTCATCCGGACCAGAGTTGTGTCCACTTTCAAATTCACCAAAACCTCCAATTCCTCCTTGCTTCTCATATAAATCTACTCAGAACTTCATAGTCCACATTTCAAATTATGTACTTGCATTCTCCTTCCCCCGAGTAAATACAGATTTAACATTTAACACTCCACCAACATCCTCCGGCTTCACACACAGGTCATCCCATTGGTCCCTAATGGGCCCTACTCTTTCCCTGGTTATTCTCTCCCCCTTGATATATCTGTAGAATATTTTGGAATTCTCCTCAATCTTGACTGTCAGCACTTACTCATGCACCTCTTTGCTCCCCTGCATTGCTTTCTTGAGATCCCAAAATACACTTTCACTTTTCCTTTAGGGCTACAGTTGTTTTGCTCCCTTTGTACCTGTTGTGTGTTTCTCTTTTTCTTTCCTTTTTAACCAGTCAGTAAAATCACATCCCAGTGATCCCCTTAAGACTCCTAACAATGCAGTGATGTCTACTTCAGCCACGTAGTCCTGGAGGAGGGAAGAGGCCTGCGGGCTGTAGCTGAGGTGCATTTGACAATGGTCCTTGCCATGCAGATGTCCAGGGCGGAGGAGGGTTCGGATGGATTGTTGGTATCCCTGGAGACAGCTGCCCCCGCACCATTGTTGGGAAGACTTTGTCCTTGGTCCCAATGGTTCCTGCTGTCAAAGGATCCAATGAGTTTTAGGATGGTTAAGGTGCCCTCTGATGAGTGGCACCATCTTCTGTGACATCATCAGCCTTTGATTTGCACTCCGAATGGCTGTTTCTTCAGGGTGTATGCACCATTTGGGGTCCAACTGGCATCTCTATGCTATGAGTGTGACTGATAGGTCCATACTAGAAGTATGATCACCACATTAACAGCAACTGCAGCCAATGCAGGAGCTGCTCAATGTTTGGCTCACTGTGTGGTTGGCCACTCTCTCGGTGGCACAGCTCATGAGCCATGATGGGCATCTCAATTTCTGGCCCATGAGCCTGCACTACCTCAGTAAATTGTGACTTGTGAACACCACTGTCCTGTTGCTGGCCAAATAAAGCCTCCTATGTTGTGACTCTTGAAAGCCCTGTATTTGTCCTTGGATTAGACAAAGGCTCCTCAAGTTAGTCACAGGGGTCAGAACCCGCTTCACCCAGGTCTTTAAAGCACTTACATTTTGCACTTTCTACTCTATTTAAACATCCCACTGTAACTTTCCGTTCACCCAAATCTCTCGTCACACAGACAGCCTTTAAGTGGTTTCCCCAATCACCCTGAATGAATAAAACACTTCTTTTGAGTTTGTGGAAGGTTTGTGCATTCCATGCCAATTCTCTGGGGATCTTCATTCTTTGACTATGTCGTTAGCCATTGTGTTGTCATAGTTTCCTCCTGGGCACCAGGGTTTGCAGCCTGTCCAGCTATTGGCTTCTTTCTCAGCGACACTAAGGCACTTGAGTTTCTTCATTTGATGCTGTTTGGACAAGTCTGATCTCGGTCATTGCAGCCTTGCAATTACAGTGCCCCCGCTTACTGCCAGTCCCTGAACCACTCCTACTTACTACTTCAGCTTTGGATTCCCACCGGGGCAAATTCAGAAAGTGGCCTTTTGTCGCTTCATTCATTCATGGGATGAGGGCCTCACTAGCTAGGCCAGCATTTATTGCCCATCCCTAATTGCCCAGAGGGCAGTTCACAGTCAACCAAATTGCTGTGGGTCTGGAGTCACATGTAGGCCAGACCAGATAAGGATGGCAGTTTCCTTCCCTAAAGGACATTAGTGAACCAGATGGGTTTTTCCCAACAGTTGATAATGGATTCATGGTCATCATTAGACTCTTAATTCCAGATTTTTTTTATTGAATTCAAATTCCACCATCTGCCATGGCGGGATTCGAACCTGGATCCACAGAACATTACCTGGGTCTCTGGATTAACAGTCCAGTGATAATACCACTAGGCCATCACCTCCCCAAACCATGTGGTGGAAATTCAGTTCCACATAGAACATAGAACATTACAGCGCAGTACAGGTCCTTTGGCCCTCGATGTTGCGCCGACCTGTGAAACCAATCTGAAGCCCATTTAAACTAAACCATTCCATTATCATCCATATGTTTATCCAATGACCATTTAAATGCCCTTAAAGTGGGTGAGTCTACTATTTTTGCAGGCAGGGCATTCCACGCCCTTACTACTCTCTGAGTAAAGAACCTACCTCTGACATCTGTCCTATATCTATCACCCCTCAATTTAAAGCTATGTCCCCTCGTGCTAGCCATCACCATCCGAGGAAAAAAGCTCCCACTGTCCACCCTATCTAATCCTCTGATCATCTATGATACAGACTCAGTGGGGCAGAGTGGGTGTCTGCCAGCCCTGCAGAATCTGTCCCTGTTTATCAGGAACACAGACAACATGGAGGAACTGGATATCCTCCATGTGGGAATCACCTCCAGATTCCACACCCTCCTCAACTATCAGCTGTACACAGTCCACTTCGGATAACTGCAGCTCAGTCAGGAGTGGTGACTTGCTGGTGTGTGGCCCCTGGTCAAGCAGAGAATGAGTCCTGAAGTTTCGACCTGTCATTTTGAAGTTGAGCAAATGTTGGATTGCAGCCAAGGCCGAGCTGACAGTTAGTTTGCCTCCAGCCCTGCTGTGGTTGATAGGGAGGCCTCACACAGGCAGACTTATCAGCTGCTGACACGGCTTTGAGCAAGTACTTCCTGAGTTTTCAAACTATTTCCTGTGTTCTTTACAACGCTGGAACCATGCACCAATGGCTGATAAGGTTTGGCTCAATAATTAATATCCAGCATCATCTGTTTAAGACAGCTACAAATTCCCAGGTTGTTTCAGTTCATACACCACTGGAATTCGGTTCAGTTTGCTTTGAGGACCATCTGAGCCAAACTGACAACACCCAAATTGTCCAGAGGAAGGCCTGAGGTGGCAGGTTGCAGAAGACCAGTCAATGCCAACAACAATCTGTGCTGCCGGCTGTGTGGACGTCCACAGTGATGCCTCAACAGACTCTTCAGTCATAAGAGGAGACACCTCAAATACAGAGGAATCCACTATGAGACTGGTCAAAATAGTGGGCCTCTGGTTGCTGGTGTTTTCAGACATGCTGAAGTAATGCAACATGAAAAGCAATTTATATTTATATAGCACCCTTACACAAAGACATCCAAAGGCACAATATTAAACAAAATATGACAATGAGCCACATTTGGAGATATTAAGTCAGGTCACCAGAAGTGAGTTAATTGTCCACTTAGTTTGAATCTGTTGTTTGTGGGATCACTTCCTTCTGTCTATCATTGCTTCCGCTGTTTTACATGCAAATTGTCCTGTTTTGTTACTTCACCAAGTTATTATTTTTATTCTCTCACGGGGTGTGAGCATCACTGGCAAGGCCAACGATGTGTTGCCCATCCCTAATTGCCCTTGAAAAGAGTGGCTAAAGAGGGAATTTTGGAGGGTAGTTAGGAGTCTGCAGGTCTGAACTAACATGTAGGTCAGACCAGGTAAGGATGGCCGATTTCCATTCCTAAATGATTTGAGTGACCTGGATACGTTTTTACAATAATTGATGATAATTGTCACCATTACTGAGACTAGTTTTACATATTCCAGAATTTGAATTTAAATTTCACTAACTGCTATGGTGGGATCTGAACATTAGAGTGGGCCTTTAGATTACTCATCCTGTGATGTTACCACTTGTGCCCCTTCCTATCTCCATCCCTGTTGTTTCTATTGCTCCTTGCTGTGCCCCTCTCTTCCTGTTTCTTTCCCTCCCTGAAGTGCCTTCTCACTCCCTGAGATTCTCTTTCACTCTCCCTGCTGATTGCCTGTTTATGTGTTCATGTGTGTGTCTCTCTCTCTCTCTTTCTCTCTCTCTCTTTCTCTTCATGTATCTCTCCGGGTGCCTGTTAACTAAATCTGGCTTCTTACTTAATGATGAGTCTAATGTGTCCTGCACACTTGTTGGTATTAGTGCAGTTTGGTGCAAAAATCTACCCTGACAATACACAAAAATGTTCAGAGATAGTGGGAACTGCCGATGCTGGAGAATCTGAGATAACAAGGTGTAGAGCTGGATGAACACAGCAGGCCAAGCAGCATCAGAGGAGCAGGAAAGCTGACGTTTTAGGTCTGGACCCTTCTTCAGAAATGGAGAAGGGCCCAGACCTGAAATGTCAGCTTTTCTGCTCCTCTGATGCTGCTTGGCCTGCTGTGT
>NC_063351.1:517516-576745 GCF_021869965.1 Rhincodon typus
AAAACGTCAGCTTTCCTGCTCCTCTGATGCTGCTTGGCCTGCTGTGTTCATCCAGCTCTACACCTTGTTATCACACAAAAATATTGCTACTTTTCTGATATGAATTTTTCTCTGTATGAACACTAAAATCCCTCACTAAAACCCTCCTGCTACAAATATAGAAACATAGAAAATAGGAACAGGAGTAGGCCATTTGGCCCTTCGAGCCTGCACTGCTATTCAAAAGGTTCATGGTTGTTCATCCAACTCAGTACCCTGTTCCTGCTTTCTCACCATACCCTTTGAACCCCTTAAGTCTATGAACTATATCTAAGTCCTTCTTGAAATCATTCAGTGTTTTGGCCTTGACTGCTTTCTGTGGCAGAGAATTCCACGGGCTCACCATTCTGTGGGTGAAGACATTTCTCCTTGTTTCAGTTCTACATGGTCTACCCTGTATCTTTAGTCTATAACTTCTCTCCAATCATCGAGAACATTTTTTCCTGCACTTAGCCTGTCCAGTCCTGTTAGAATTTTATAGGTCTCTATGAGATTCTCCCTCATCCTTCCAAACTCCAGTGAATTTAATCCAGCTGATCCAGTATCTCTTCATACATCAGTCCTGCCATCTCAAAATGACATACTTGTTTAATCAACACATTAATATGTTCCACTACTTTAGAGGAAGAATGAAGGATGAAATTAGAAATCATAAAATCAAAAGATTTAAGAGCAAAATTAGGCCATTCAGTCCCTTCAACCTGTACCACTACTCAATAAATTCACAGCTGATGTGAATGTGGCCTGAACTCCACTTCTGCAGCAGGGTCCCCATTACCTTTTACTCCCTTGTTGATGAGAAATCTGTCTCACTCAGCCTTGAACATCTCCAATAATCCAGCTTCCACTGTTCTCTGAGGAAGAGAATGCCAAAAGTTGATGACTTTCTGAGAGAACAAATTCATCTTCAGTCATTCATTTTCAGTGAGTGACCTCCTTATTTTAAACTGCTCCCCTTCATTCTAAATACCCCGTGAGAGTTATTTCCTCTCAGTATATACCCCTTATCAGTTTTTAATAAGGTCACCTTCCTAAACATCAATCATTATAGGCCCAACCTGCTCAACCTTTTCTCATAAAGACATCTCTTCATCTTGTGAACCTTCTCTGAAATGCTTTTGATATAAGTATATCCTCCTTACATAGGGAGACCAAAACTGAACACAGTGCCCCAGATGTGGTCTTACAAGCACCCTGTACAGTTATGGCAAGACTTCTCTCCTTACATACTCCAAACGCCTTGCAATAAAGGCCAACATTCTATTTGCCTTCCTGATTATTTGCTGTATCTGCATTCTATCTTCTGTTCTTCATGTATAAAGGCATCCATATCTATCTGACTTGAAATGGTTTCAGCTGACCAAGGAGCAGCTCTCCGAAAGCTTTTGATTTTAAATAAACCTGTTGGACTATAGCCTGGTGTTGTGTGACTTCTGACTTTGACCGTGAAGACAGCTACAAAATACTCATCGAAAGTCTCTGCCATTTTGTTGTTTCCAATTATTAATTGATCAGTCAAATCCTTTAACAGACAAATACACACTTTAGCTACATGTTTGCTTTTTATAAAATGTCGAAGTCTTTACATTTCATATTTCTTGCCAGTTTTTCTCATGCTCCAATTTCGGCAATTTTTATAAATCATTTTTTGCTGGTTTCTAAAATTTTCCCAATCTTCCGGACAGCTGATCTTTGCAAAACTCTACATCTTTTCATTCAATTTTATTCTGTCCTTAACTTCCATATTTAGTATGAAGAATAGAATAAAGCATGTTATCTAAATGGTGAGAGTTGCAGAGCTCAGAACTGCAGGGAGATCTAAGATATGTGTGCATGAATCACTAAAGGTTAGCATGCAGGTCTAGCAAGTAATTAAGAAAGCAACTGGGATGTTATCATGTATAACGAGGGGAATTGAATACAAAAGAATACATAGGTTATTGGTTAGGCTGCATCTGGACATTTGTGTGAAGTATCGATCGCCTTATTTAAAGGGGGAATGTAAATGCATTAAAAGCAGTTTTTAGAATTCTCTTCCTGAAAAGAGTCCTTGAATATTTTTAAGACGTACATGGATGGATTCTTGGTTAAGCAAAGGGTGGATGGTTCTCAGGGGTAGTGGGGGTGTGGATTTGAGATTATAATCAGATTAACCATGATTGTATTGATGGTGGAGCTGGTTTAAGGAGTTGAATGGCCTACTCCCGCTTCTAATTCATATGTTTTTAAGTTAGCCAATGATGGTACATTCTTCTCATAGAACCTTTATTTCCCAATGGAACATGCCTTTGTTGAAAATTGTAAAGATGATCCTTTACTTTATCTTGCCTCATTAAACACTGATGATGGAATGTTACTATTTGCTCTGAGTCCAAATAGCTGTGGTAGCATGTGCTGTTTACCTGTATGTTGTAGCTGAAACTACAGACAATGATGTTTGGGACTCCAAATTCTTTCCATCACACAGATGACCTGGAATTTTTCACACCCTTATCGCCTGTTATTGGCTTGGGTTAGAAGGAACTCTGTCCGGTTGTGTCAAGAAGTCCTGAATATTCTCAATGAAATCAAATGCCTGCAAGCCTGTGTCAATTTGATTTGTCCAATCCACATAACAATGAAATAGAGAAAAGAGTTTTGAGCATACAGTTGTTAAGACAGAGGGCTGTTCCATCACAAGTTGCTGCTAAGTCAGTGACTGAAATCTTCTTTAAATAATTACTTCAAGAAGAATCCAGAGCAAAGCCATAGAAATGGGATTTGCATAGGCATGGACACCTTGGTTAGAGAGCCAAGGACTATCCTGCAGTTCCCATGAATTAGCGCTTTACCTGTGAGCAAACTCAGAAGAATCACTGGGCTGGAAAAAAACTGCATTTTTTACATATTATATGTCACTACATCACACACTTCACATTAAATTTGAGTTAATGATTAATTCAATTGTTCCTTATATTCTGTATCTTTTAACGAAGTTCACTCATTCGGAAGACTCACCTTCAACCTGTCCTTCTGCTCTTCGGGAATATTTACAGTACCTGCCTGCCAGTGGATGGAACACACTTGGGGCACTAGTTTCACTAGTGTTAGGACAGAGCCAGGCCCTGATATTTTGGGTCTGTTTCAGGCTATTCTATGTTAGCCAACCCAACAGTTTGATATGACAGTTTGATAAATGTAACTGAATAACTGATGACTGAGCAATATACATTGTGACCACATCCAGGGCCAGCAAACAACAGCTTGAACAATCCATAATGACAGTCACACTCCAATTTATGGTTATGATTCTCTTTTTAGAATATAAAAATACAAATCACAAATATTCCCAGCATGTCCAATTGCTACAGCATAGAAATCTGGGTTGTCAGTTGTAGTTTGTCGTATTGCTGGATGTTTTTTACATGAATTCCTGTCTCTGGCTAGCTGTGCAGTCAAATAATCTTTGTCTTACAGTTCAATTCAGTATAGAAAGTAAACCATTTTCTTCCAGCCTGAATGTTTTTTCTCTGGGTTTGGTCAAAGATTAATCCCTACATGGTTGAAAAATGTCCACCATTTGATGGGATTCTGCCCTTCTAATTTTTTCCCTGATCTCCTCCTGGGAGTGGCAGGATAAAGTCAGATCCACCGCCAATCTGCCTGGTGGTAAGTGATGGGGAGATACATATGCCTTGTCCATAGTGCGAAGCCTGCAGGCATCCCCTGCACTGACCACATGCTGTGGATAACCCTTAAGGTGGGAATTTTGACCCAGCCACAGTGAAAGAACAGTGATATATTTCCAAATCAGGATGCTGAGTGGTTTGGAGGGGAATTTGCAGGTGGTGGTGTTCCCATGTATCTATTGTCCTTGTCCTTCCTTCTAGATGGACGTGGTCACGGGTTTGGAAGGTGCAAGGTTTTTTGGTGAATTTCTGCAGTGCATCTTGTAGATGATACTGCTGTTACTGAGCATCGCTGGTGAAGGGAGTGGATGTGGTTCTGATCAAGCAGTTTGTCTTGGATGGTGTCAAGCTTCTTGGATGTTGTTAGAACTGCACTCATCCAGGCAAGTGGGAAATAATCCATCGCACTCCCAACGTGTTCCTTGTAGATGATGGATAAGCTTTGGGAAGTCAGGAGATGAGTTATTCACCCCAGTATTCCAAGCCTCTGATCTGCTGTTGTAGCCACTGGTGAATCCTGTTGACTTTCTCATCACTGGTAACCCCAAAGAAATTGATAGGGTGGTGATGGTTCAATTGTCTCTTATTGGAGATGGTCTTTGCCTGGCATTTGCGTGGCTCGAATGTGTAAGTGATATGTGATCCATTCTGTGCTTTTGTATATCAGCAACAGAATGCACTTCTGATAAAGTATGTGCTGTAAGTGTATATATGTCTGATGTAGTATGCACATGTGTGATCCAGTATGTTCTATGTATATATACAAGAGCACGTATACATACAATCTGGTATGTACTGCATGTTTAGCAATGAGTGATCTAGTACATGATATGTATGTGTACATGAGTGTGTATATGTGTAATCCTGTATGTGTTATGCATATATAAGTGGCTGTATACATCTGTGATCTCATATGTTCTGGATGTATATTTTTGTGAATGAACATATGTGTGACTCAGTATTGTGTGTCTTTGACCCTATGTGTGCTGTGTGTATAAATGTGTGTGTATTTGTTATCCAGGTTTTGCTGTTTATATACATATGTGTGTGTGAGCATGTATATGTGATCCATTACGCATTATGTATAAATCTGTGAGCTGTGCATTTTTGATCCAATGTACTCTGTGCACATATATATGAAATCCGGAGTGTGGTATGAATCCATCAGAGCATTTTGTATGTGCTCAATCCAGTGTGTGCTATGAGTTTATCTGTGAGTGTGTATATTTGTGAGGTGCCACAGGTAGTGTATTTGTTAGTCTACATGTACTGCATTTGGATTAGTGTTTATGTATGCATGAGATCCAGTATATGCTGTGATCATAAGGGATTATATGTATGATCTAGCATGTGCTGTTTCCATGTCTATGAGTGTAGATGAGCAAGATTCAGTATGTTCTTATAAAATATATATGTTTGTGTATCCGCACGCGCGCTTGTGTGTGTGTGTGTGTGTGTGTGTGTGTGCATGTATGATTTAGCCACTGGTGAAATTCCAGAAGACTGGAAGGTGGCTAATGTTGTTCCATTGTTTAAGAAAGGCCAATGAGCCTGACATCAGTGGTAGGCAAGTTATTGGACAGGATACTGAGGGACAGGATCAACCAACATTTGGATAGTCAAGGTCTGATTAGGGATAGTCAGCATGGATTTGTGCACGGGAAGTTATGTATGACAAATCTTTTAGAGTTTTTCGAAGAGGTAACCAAGAGGATGGATGAGGGTAGGGCAGTGGATGTTGTTTATATGGACTTTAGTAAGGCCTTTGACACGGTCCCGTGCGGCAGGATAGTCATGAAAGTTCGGTTGCACATGATTGAGGGAAGGCTAGCTAATTGGATTCAAAGTTGGCTCGATGGTAGGAAGCAAAGGGTGATGGTTGAAGGTTGTTTCCCTGACTGGAGTGGTGTGCCACAGGAGTTGGTGCTGGGACCTTTGCCATTTGTTATTTACATTAATAATCTGGATGTGAATGTACAAGGCATGCTTAGTAAGTTTGTGGATGTTACAACATTAGGAGGTATCATTGATAGCAAGGAAGGTTACCAAAAATTACAGATGGGTAAGTGGGCTGAGGATTGGTAAATGCAATTCAACACAGATAAGTGTGAGGTGTTGCTTTTTGGAAAGTCAAACCAAGGTAGGACTTATACAGTAAATGGTAAGGTCCTGAGGAGTGTTGTGGAACAGAGGGACCTGGGAGTACAAGTACATAGTTCATTGAAAACAGCGCCACAGGTGGACAGGCATTTAGCATGCTGACCTTCATTGAATACAGGATTTGGAATGTTATGTTACAGTTGTATAAGTGGTTGGTGAGGCTACACTTGGAGTATTGAGTGCAGATTGGTGCCCTGTTATAGGGACACTTAGTTAAACTGGAAATTGTACAAAGAAGATTTACAAGGATGTTGTTAGGGCTAGTAGGCCTGAGTTATAGGGAGAGGCTGGCAAGGATAGGACTTTATTCCTTGGAACGTAGGAGAATGAGGAGTAACCTTATCAAGGTGTATAAAATCATGAAGGGCATAGATAGGATGAATGCACATAGTCTTTTTCCGAGGGATGGGGAATTGAAACCTAGAGGGTGAAAACTTAAGGTGAGAGGAGATAGATTTAAGAAGGACCTGAGGGGCAACTTCTTCACACAGTGTGGTGTGTATATGGAGTGGGCTGCCGGAGGAAGTGGTTGAGGCAGCAACAATAGTAACATTTACAAAAACATTTGGATAGGTAAATGGACGAGAATGGTTTAGAGGGATAGGGACCAAATGCGGACAATTGGAATTAGCTGAGCGGCCACCATTGTCCACATGGACCAGTTTGGGCTGAAGGGCCTGTTTCCATGCTGTATTACTCTATGACTCCATGACTGTATGATTCAGTATGTGCAATGTATATTTCTGATAGCGATAATGTGTATGATCCAGCATGTGCTGTGTATATTTCTGTGAGTGTTTATTTTTGTGATCCAGAATGCATTGTGTACACATTTATAAGTATTTGTGTTATTTGGTGGTTGCTGTGTAATATATATTGGCGATTCAGTATGTGTAATCAGTGAATGTGTATATGTGTGATCTGGCATGAACTGTGCATTTCTCTGTGGTGCATTGTTTTGTGATCCACTATGTGCTGTACATTCAATTAAGTAAATTTTAAGTTTATTTAAATTTCAGAAGAATGATGTGGGGTCTCATAGAAATCTATTAAGCTCTTAGAAAACTAGATAGGCTGGATGCAGTAAGGATGTTCCCTAAATAAACCAAAAGAACTGCGGATGCTGTAAATCAGAAACAAAAACAAAAGTTGCTGAAAAAATTCAACAGGTCTGGCAGCATCTGTGAAGAGAAATCAGAGTTAATGTTTTGGTTCCAGTGATAAATCCTCAGAATTGATGGTAGCTAACAAAATGTTGGTTTATAAACAGAAGATAGGGTGGGAGGAGGGAGTAAAGACTAAATGATAGATGGGGATAGACCTCAAAGAGACAGAAGAACAGTTGGACAAACAAAGATGTGGTCAATAATCTGGCTAGGAGGGTAAAAAGCTGTTCATGGAAACCGTGTCAATGAAGGATATTCCTGAAGATGGGGGAATCCAGAACCAGATGAGGTAAACTATTTAGGCCTGATTTAAGGAGAAATTTCTTCACCCAGAGAGTGGTGAGCCTGTGAAATTCATTACCACAGAAGGCAGTCAAGGCTAAACATGGAATGATTTCAAGAAGCAGTTGAATGTAGCACTTGAAACTAAAGCATTCAAAGGACAGGGGGGGAAAGCAGGAACAAGATATTGAATTGGATGATCAGCCATGATCATAATAAATGGCAGAGCAGGCTGGAAGGGCTGAATGGCCTATTCCTCTTCCTATTTCCTATGTTTCTATGTTAAGTGTGTATCTGCCATTTAGTGCGAGTTGTGTAAGTATCTGGATGCATATGAATGATTCAGGCAGTGTGTACATCCGATTACCTGTTACTCTCATCTTCCCACTCTACCATTTTACTTACTGTCTCTTTTCTCTTCTTTACTTAATTGTATGGTGTATGATTTATATATATAATGAATATTGTTTATTTAAGAGTTTAAATTTTGAACTAGCAGCATCTGGGTTTTGGTTAATGCCCAGCAGAACTTAATGATTAACTTGTCACTATTTCTAGAGCTTGATATTTTAAAGCATGGGATGGAGAGACAGACGTCCTGGAGTGGTAATGGGATCTTGTTTATATTGTGAGTGTTTTGCAACTGGTGACACTAAACATTGAAGAGCATTAGTTTACTTACAGTTAGAAGAATCAGGATGATCTCAAAAAATTGAAAGCTTCTGGTTTCAGTTTGGAAGTGCCGCTTGAAGTTGGATATATTAAACAATTTCTCCATGACAAAGGAATTAATTCAGAAAAGTTAGGAAGTAGATTACCTCAGTGTAAGGGTTAAGTCGAAAGTTCCAGACCAGAAGTGTTTGGATAGAACCCTTGAGGGGTTATTTTAAACTGAAAATATCTGGGCTCAATTGTGTGAATACTCAAGGAAGATGCTATCAAACTCTTAAAACTGGTAATTGAAAGAAACAGTTAAGTCAATCCTACAAATGTGATAGAGAAGGGAATTCTCTCTAGTGTTTGAGAACACCAATGTGATTTGATTTGATCTATTATTGTCACATTTACCAAGATACAGTGAGAAGTATCGTATTGCATGCTAACCAGACAAATCATACCTTGCATAAGTACATCAGAGTAATAGAACAGAATGCAGAATATAGTGTAGAGTACTGGGATTGATAGACCTGGGACCTTGACAGCATCCAGGGTCAAAATCCTGGAATTCCCTCCCTAATAGCATTGTGGGTCAACCCACAGCAGGAGGAATGCAGCGGTTTAAGAAGGCAGCTCACCACCACCTTCTCAAGGGCAAATAGGGATGGGCAAGAAATGCTGGCCAGCCAGCGATGCCAACATCCCACAAAATGGATAGAAAAAAAAGCATGTTTCATATCTTACTTGATTACTAATTTCATCTGGAGCCCTGTATTGATAATTACCTTCTTTTTACTGTTCATCTTCATTTCTATATTTTAATTCTTTTGGAGAGCGTCAGATTTGGTTTTCACCTAATTGGCTCAGCTAATCTCACTATCTCCACTGCACACAGGAATGTTGACCAGGAGTGTCATTTCTTTGAAGGCCTCCCTTTGCTCAGTTATTGTTGGACACTCATCGATTGCAATTGACCCATTTCCAAGTCAACTCAATTAGCTATACCCAGTTGATTATGTTATGGACCAGACCCTAACCGTAACCCCCTCAAAATATTTTAAGAAGGTGGCCTATACCCTATTTTATTTTCTTATTTAAGGGTAAATGTAAAGTGTCTGTTCCCAACACAATGTGACTGGTCAAAGTACTGGACATTAAGCAAAACACAATTTACTTAAACATTGTAGTTAAAATACAACCAAAGATAGAGGAATTTAGAATAACAAATCTTTTGGAAACTGAACCGGATAATAGATACAGTATCTATTACTAATTAACTGTTCCAATATAGGAATATCCCAAAATGCACTCCTTGGCAAAAAGGCAAATTTAGACATAAATTCTCACATGCAGTTCTCTAATCCAGGAGGAAAAAAAACTTCAAGAAAAAATTCACAGAGTAGGAGCCAAGAGACATCCACCGAAGCTTCCAACTCTTTTGAGACCCCAATAGCTAAAATCTAAAGAAGAAAGCAGAAAGCCTAGTCTATGAGAGCTGGCCACACCCAGCTGCTTCCATTGTTCCAACTTTAAAAAACACAAGCTGTTTACAAGCTTTCAAGGACCACAACTTCCCCTCCACAGTGGTCGAAAATGGCCTCAACCGTGTCTCTTGCATTTCCCGCAACTCATCCCTCACACTCCCTCCCCGCAACAACTACCAAAACAGAATCCCCCTCATCCTCACGTACCACCCCACCAACCTCCGAATCCAACGCATCATCCTCTGGCACTTCCGCCATCTGCAATCTGACCCCACTACCAAAGACATTTTTCCCTCCCCACCCTTATCTGCCTTCCGGAAGGACCCTTCTCTCCGTGACTCCCTTGTCCACTCCCCACTCCCCACCAGCCCCACCACCCCTGGCACTTTTCCATACAACCACAGGAAGTGCTACATCTGCCCCTACACCTCCCCCCTCACCCCTATCCCAGGCCCCAAGAAGACCTCGTGTCCGGAAACGTTAACTCTTTTTTTTCCTTCACAGATGCTGCCAGACTCGCTGAGCTTTTCCAGCAACTTTGTTTTTATTCCATAATCACAATTATGTTCATGCTGTTCTTATATACAGGTGTTTGAAGTGCTCATGCCTTCCCTAGTTTAAAGCCATTGCTGGCATTAGTTTATTAGGCACCATGTGGCTGCTCACTCCAGCAGATCAGCGACCTTACCCAATTTTGGGCATTTAGACCTGAACTCAGTTTAGTCTGTTTTACATTTGCCAATGCCCTCAACCCTTTTCTGAAATAGTTTTTATTCAGAACGTTATTTGTCTATCTGTTGTGCAGTCCATCTTCTGACTCATGTTTTACCCAGCTTCAGTCTTGCTAAATTAGTTGCAAATCTCCCCAACAGTATTTGTGAGCTGCAATTGCTTTGGCTCTCCTTACGCACGCCCTTCCAGCTCCCAGTGCGGGTCTGCATGGGGACATGAGAATTTGCATCTGCGCGTTATTGAGCTCCAATGTTAGTTGGACTGCTTCTCACAACCTCTCAGGATTTATGCTGAGCGTTCCTTACATTAAACGTGGGCACTTCCCTTGTTCTGAAGTGTGTGTGTGGCAGTTTGTATTGCTCCATAGATAAGGTCCATTACTTAAACGGATGACAATGAATTAGAAATTTAACGCATTTCCAACAGTTTTAATTTTCGCTTAAATCCAGGCACCAGGGCTGGTCACCATTTACTGTGCAGCCTCACTGTCAGGCTGAAATGAGTCAGTAAACATTTCATATTTTGTTTTAACAAAAAGGACTTATTTTTTGAAGTTGGGGAGGCTAGGGAGATACCTAGAAGGGCATTTCAGAAGTTGCAGCATTGTCTGTGTTTCCATTGCGTTGCTGTTATTTCCTGCCCGCTCTGACGCACGGGAAGGTTTGGCTTTGAGCTAAGTTCACACAGTCAGACCCAAAGACCCAGTTTTCACATCTCCGAGCGACAATCGCTGGTGTAGTCAGGTCCCAACAGCAAGTCCAAAGAAAGAGTATTTGGACCAATCTGTACAATGCACCGGACATTGATCTTGTATTGGATCCTATCGGCAGCCCTTCCTCTCCAGGGTAAGGAGTCACCTCTTTTTCTGTGAAACTTGATTTTAAAAAAAAAATTGCAGCGTAACTGATGACTTTTCCGGGGCTTAAATTCCTTTTCTCAAGGAATTCGTCTTTCAAATGCGGACAAGGGACGAGGGGTTCCTTTTTGGGAGAAATATTGGAAGTTCAGACTGAAGCTGAAAATACGTGAAACTGAAAATGCGCGGGTGGAAACGGCCCCATCAGAGGAAGCGGGGTCGGTGGGGTGCAGGGTGTGAGAGGGGGAGTGCAGGGTGTGAGTGATAGTGAGGGAGAGTAAGGGGGGAGTGCAGGGTGTGAGTGAGAGTGTGGAAACTTCTCAGAATTATGAGCACCAACCCTCCATTCCCTCCTTGCCCAGGGGAAGGCAGTGTTTCTAGGTGTGAGAACCCACTGTCGCCAAGGACAGCTCTACACCTCCCCATCCCTACCCAGACTCTCTGTCCAGCTTCCTGTCCTCTGCAGAGACACGATTGACCCACACTCTCAGGGTTATTCCCCCCATCACTCACCTTATGACAGTGTTTTCCTCATGTCGCCCTTGCTTTCTGTATGAATCACCTTCAATTAGGATCATCAGAATTTTGAAGTTTCCACCAGTTTTACCCCTTCATCATTTTGATAACCTCTGTCAGATCTCCTCTTTCTTCTCTCCAAGGAAAACTGTCCCAGCATCTTCAAATTCCTCGTTCCTATAACTGTTATTGGAAACCTCCTCTGCACTCTCCCCAGTGTGTTCACATCCTTCCTATAATGTGACGCCCAGAACTGTACACAATACTCCAGCCGAGATCTAGCCAGCTCTTATGCACATTCAACATAACCTCCCTGCTTCTGTAACCTATGCCCATATTAATAAAACCCAGGATACTGTAAAACTTATTAATCACCTTCCAATCTGTCCTGCCACCTTCCATGACACCGTCTGCTCCTTCACCCCCTTTAAGGTTGTACCCTTTATTTTATACTGTCTCTCCAAGTTCTTCCGACCAAAGTGTCTCACCTCAGAATTCTCACCATTGAACTTCACCTGCCACTGATCTGCCCATCCCGCTAACGTTGTGGAAGTCCTAGAATTAGATTTCTGACTGTTCACAGTACATCCCAGTTTTGTGCCATCCGTAAACTTTGACATTGTGTCCTGTGGACCAAGATCTCGATCATGAATATATATCGAGTTAAGAAAGATCTTAGCAGAATTTGTAGAGTGGGAGAATGTCTTGAAAAGGATAGACAATTCTATATACTCTATACCTGTAGAGTGATTGTCTTGATGTTGGGGTCTTTGACAGTGTGAGTGTTTCACTATAATTTGTAACCAGATCCTGAACATCTCTCTCTGGAGTAATATATTTTCTTTTCTCTTGTTTGACGTGGTTAGGTGCCCCAGCTGAAAGATGGAGGAATCTGAAATCAAAAGGAAATCCACTGAGTGAACACCCAAACCAGTAAGAACAGAATACTGTGCCTGGGCATGTAGTAGGTGTGGGATGGGAGCTGTAGCTAAGACATTTGGGAAATTGTTTGAGAGATGTACTCAGTGATAGTGGCAAGGTTCCTTTGGTTGCCTGAGACGAACGAAGGATCTTTGCGGGAGACAGCTAACCCACATCACGCATTTCTTTTATATTCCTTAATGGGATGTGGACATCGCTGGCTGGGACAGCATTAAGTGCCCATCCCTAACTGCCCTGGAGAAGGAGATGGTAAGCTGCCTTCTTGAACTGCTGCAGTCCATGTGCTGTAGGAACACCTACAATGCTATCAGGAAGGGAATGACTATCCTGTGTACAGAAAGGAAATTGGAATTGAGATCACAATAAGATCAGCCAAGGTCCTATTAAATGGTGGAGCAGGCTCAAGGGGCCTACTCCTGCTCTAAAAGCATGGAGAAGCATGGCTGATTAGGGACAGTCAGCATGGCTTTGTGTGGGGCAGGTCATGTCTTACTAACTTGATTGAATTTTTCGAGGAGGTGACAAGGGTGATCCATGAGGGTAGAGCAGTGAATGTTGTCTACATGGATTTAAGTAAGATCCCTAATGGTAGGCTCATCCAGAAGATTAAGATGCATAGGTAACTTGGCCACAAGGATTCAGAATTGGCTTGCCCATAGAATGCAGAGAGTAGTGGTGAAAGGGTATTTTCTGGCTGGATGTCCACGACTAGTGGTGCTCTGCTGGGATCGTACTGGGACCTCTGCTGTTCGTGATACATATATATAGATGACTTGGATGAAAATGTAGATGGGTGGGTTAGTAAGTTTGCAGACGATACAAAGATCGGTGAAGTTTTGGATAGTGTAGAAGATTGTCAAAGGATACAGTGGGATATAGATCTGTTGCAAATATGGGCGGAGAAATAGCAGATGGAGGTTAATCTGGCTAAGTGACAGGTGCCGCACTTTGGGAGATCAATTGTTAAGGAAAAGTATAATGTTAATGACAGGACCCTGAACAGCATTGATGTACAGAGGGATCTCGGGGTTCAAGTCCATAGCTCCCTGAAAGTGGCCACTCAAGTAGATAGGGTGGTAAAGAAGACATACGGCATGCTTGTCTTTATTAGTTGGGTAACTGAGTATGAGAGTCAGGATGTCATATTGCAGCTTTAGAAGACTTTGGTTAGGCTGCGCTTGAGTAATGTGCTCAGTTCTGGTCACCACATTACAGGAAGGATGTGGAGGCTTTGGAGAGGGTGCAGAAGAGGTTTACCAGGATGCTGCCTGGATTAGAGGCTATGAGCTGTAAGGAGAGGCTGGACAAACTCGGGTTGTTTTTCCTGGAGCGGCAAAGGCTGAGGGGAGATTTGAAAGAAGTCTATAAAATTATGAGATGCAGAGATAGGGTTGAGAGTCAGAATCTTTTTCCCAGGGTTGAAATGTCTAATACTAGGGGGCAAGCATTTAAAGTGAGAGAGGGAAAGTTCAAAGGAGATGTGAGGGGCAAGTTTCTTACACAGAGAGTGGAAAGAGTCTGGAACACATTGCCTGGGGTGGTGGCACAGGCAGATACGATAAGGCCATTTCAGGGACTTTTAGTTAAGCACATGAATGTGCAAGGAATGGAGGGGTATGGACCAAGGGCAGGCAGAAGGGATTAGTTTCTTTTGACGTCGTGTTCAGCACAACATTGTAGGCTGAAGGCCCCATTTGTGTGCTGTACTGCCCTGTGTTCTAAATTGGTATGTTGGTGGTCAAGTCTTAGGAATTCACTTCTGGTCTTTGCATTGATGTGGATGCACTGTTTTTTCATTGGGCACCAGACAGGATGATTTGAATAATTTGAGATTTCTCTGCCCCCGTGGTTGTTAGTTCATTCTCTGGGCACTCGGTGACAGCTGCTGTCATTTCTCCAGGTTGAGGAGAGCACCTGAAATCCCACTGCTGCCTCCGGGAGACAATCTGGGGCCAGCAGAACTGCGTGAGGCTGAAGGGCCGCTGGTGGAGATTTCCGACCTGGGGGTGTCTGGAGATGGCGACTGGGTTTCTGGAGACGGGTCGGGGTCCTCTCCCTGGGACCATTTAACTCTTGCCTTCAGGAACCTGCCAGATGGAGCCGAAGCAGAGGTCACCGAATGAAACTTGGAGTCCATAGGCAAGGCTGCCCCTTGTTTGGGCACCTTCATCTAAGTTGCAGACAACCTGAAACAAAATACTCAAGCATTCCTGGGCAAATCGCCACAACCATTTGTGAACATGGATTGTATTAAGTTCAACCCACCCAAAAGAATTATTGAATAGACGTGACTCCAAATTGTCACAATATCAAATGCTGGGATTGTAAACAATATGAGTTTTTCTTCTCGATTCTATCGAACAAACCTTTCTGTTTTGAAGCAAACCTGTGGATTGTAATAATCCTCGTTACCACTTTGCAGCAACCTCTTGTTTTCAAAGCTTTACGCTGTTTAATTTCACTGTGCCACGTTGTGATTATTTGGACATTTGTAATGTGTAACCTGAATGGAAGAGTTAAAATATTATTGCCAGTTTGTCCAGTGTTTTTGTGTTCTGTGTATTTTCACAGTTGTGAGATTCCAATCAGGATTTTAACGCATTCTGTTGGCCCAGCGAGCACCGTGCAAATCATATGGATGTGGGTGAGAGGCACTGAGTGCCTCAGACTGACTTTCCCCAGAACTGGGTTCTTATTCTAGCTTTTCCAGCATTCCCGGTCTTTCCGCTGAACAGAGCTGGTATTGGTGCCACGATCTCATCTGGGGGCTGCCAGAGAAAAGACTTTCACCTAACCCAAACCCTAATCCTAATGCAGCCTGCCCACAATCTCAAATCCAAGCAGAACCTGAGGAGATAGTCAGCAGTTTACGGAGGGCCTGTGGACAGAGAGACTCTGGGCTGACGCTTATGTTTTTTGGCTGTGCAAGTCAAGTGGAATGTTTTGGAGGGTTTCCAGTCACTAGGCCAGGTGGGCTTTCTCACCATATCTTATCAAATGCACCTCATTAAATACCTACCCCATTCCTACGGCATCCCTCCCATCTGATTGCAGCCACATTTTATTTGCACCTACACCATTTTTAAGAATGTGCACCCAGTTGAGTGTTGCGAATGTGACATTGCCCCTCACTGGCAGTGTATTGGCATAGCAGACAACATTGCATGTATCACATAGCCAGCACGGCTGACATACCCTTAAGTAGTTGTTTCACCGGCCCCCCACCACCACCACCACCACCACCACACCAGGCTATACATGTCACCTGGCCTTAGATATATCTCGTCTGAGTGTCTTCTACTCTTTTCTCACTCACATCTTGTCATTGTCCAGTAGGAGAGTTTTTGGATAAGTCCGAACATGAGCTTTTATTGACATCCAACAAAATGGAACTGAAAGGAAAGGAATCCAGGCTGTGGATCACACACTCAGTGTGAACCAAATACTGGCATCTTGACCTTGAAAGTTCATGATGGGCTTCTGCAGCCAGCTGGCATCTACCGGAACCAGGTGTCAATCTGTCTGCAATGTAGTGCCCGAGGCAGCTGGACTTGGTTACAAGGAAAGGAAAGCTTCCCCCACCTCAATGTCCTCATCCTTCACCTCAGACAACTACTCCCATTCTCCCAGCTCCTCAGCATCCAGCACATCGCCCTGTTGCCTGCACTAATTGTGCAGAGCAGAGTACTCACATGACCCATGAGGCAGTGATATTCCCCTTGTCTCACAGCAGCCGTGGAAGTTCCACAAATGATGAGACACTTTTGGCCAGAATTCACCTCCTTTTAAACATTTGCTGCTGCATTCTGCATCACTGAGGTGGCAATGTTAGTTTAACCAGTAAAAATGACCTGGTGCAGTCCATCTTTAACCAATATTTGATGCAGAAGAACATTCACTATTCATGCATTTCACTTTGCAAAGAATTGTCTGTAAATGAAAAGTAGCTAGAATTTGCAAATTGCTGCTTCTTGTATTTGCCTCTTCAATGTCTGAACATACAGCAGACATGAATCCTGTGCTCTGACCCATCAAAGTGACACTGTCTCCATCAACCCCCACCATGTACTCGCTCTAGCCCTCTGAGTGACTTCAATGAGCAGCCCCTGGATATGATGGATCAGACTCCAAGCTCTGTCTTTGCACCTTCAAACTGACAAAATGTGATTTCCTGGACTGCTGCTGCTGGCCCTGCACATATGACCATTCAAAAATATACCTTAATCATAATACATATATATTTTAGATATTGTGTATATATATACACACTTACATAATTACTAAAGTAGTTCAGTTCTGTACAGTAGCATATGAAGAAAACAAATAAACATTGGAGTTTGACTCTACCCAACAAAGAAGAAGGGTCTAGACCTGAAATGTCAGCTTTCCTGCTCCTCTGATGCTGCTTGGCCTGCTGTGTTCATCCAGCTCTACACCTTGTTATCTCTTACTTGTGTAAGATCATATTTACATATATTTGAGGTACTGAGAGGGTCCATTAACTGAACAGACCCCCATTTACCTTCAGCAGGAAGACCTTAGACAGTGGTCTTCCCGCACTGTGCCTTGGAGGCAGCTGCCCCAAGCTTTAGTGTGTCCCTCAGCACATAGTCCTGGACCTTGGAACGTGCCAGTCTGCAACACTCGGTTGGGGTCAACTCCTTGCTCTGGAAGACCAACAAGTTTTGGGCAGGCCCATATGACTGATCATTAGCTACACCCTCCTGACTTCAGTCAGACAGATTCCCTGATGGTGAGTGTCCCATGCTGATAACTGACTGTGGCCAAGCCCCTGGAGAGTGTGTACTGTACTCCTGACCAATGGTACTGGGACTCCCTGACTGATAGTGACCCATTTGAATGGATTGAGAAAAAGCCCCTAACGCACATTAACACTTTTGATTGAATACATACGCAATGTGTTTGCTGCACAGACAGACGCATGCAGAAGACATTTCAGTGTGACACACGGCAAGACATCCCCTCACCCACCAGATTCAGTTCTACTGAGAAGCATAACAAGAAGCTTGTCTGTGTAAAGAAAACTGAAAAAGACCCAACATTTCGGATCCAGTGACCCTTCTTCAATTCTGACCCTATCTGTGTATCCACGCTAAGTACAGCAGTACACATAGCTTTTAGCTCTGGCTGAAGCACCAAAAGGCAAGGCACAGCAAGGCTATGCATAGAAGCTGCAAACATACAGTTAGGTGTCAAGTGAGCAGCCCTGACATGCAATCTGGTCCAATCCGAGAGCTGGGTACCTGTCCCTATGTGCAAAGTGACCTTGAAGCAGCCTTTCTATGCTGGTTGCTGGTGTGTCCTGCAATGCAGATCTGTACTTCCTGAACAGTGGTGCAAGGATATTGAGAGGTGCCATGATGGTGGTGCAGGATTGGCAAATACTGGAAGCCTGTGTCCACAGATGAGGGGTGCAGGCAATAGCCCTTACATTGTCAACACAGTGTGAAGCTGGAGGAAAATTCTGAAGAAGGGTCCCTAACTGAAACATCAACTTTCCTGCTCCTCTGATGCTGCCTGGCCCTGCTGTGTTCCTCCAGCTCCACATTGTGTTGACTCTGACTCCAACATTTGCAGTTCTTGCTATCTCTGAGCCCTTGCATTGTACCTTGAGATACTGTTTGGGCCTCAGCAACACGGAGGTCCTTTGGAGCATATGGTGAGCTGAAATTGCCAGGTACATGGTTTAATTTCCATTTCAAGATTTCTTGACATCAAGCGTGGTGAAATAGGAAGCTGAATAATTTTTCTTCTTTCTTTAATGTCTGGAAGTGTTATCACACACAATCAAACAGTTTATTTTCCACTACCAACTCACCATGACTTTGTTGTTTTTATTTATTGACTGCCACGAGTAATATCTTGTGCAGCCAATTAGATATTTACATGCAAAACCAGTTACAGGCAATGCAAACCATCAAAAGAGAGAGAGGGGTAGGGACAGGTGGGAATGGGCTAAATCAAAATGGAGTTGGAGAGGGAACTAAAGCACCATATCCCCAGCGGTGCCCACCTCTCTCAAGGCACCGAGAGCATTGATGGACACCATGTAGTCCCTCTCCAAGGACACCTGGGCACAAACATAACCGTGGAAGAAGAAAGCTGAATATTAATAATGGTAACTAGGTGTTTAATAAGCAATAATCCCCCTTAAGTGGCAACTTGCCACTGCCTGGTGAGAAATCTGTCCCACCACTTGGGAAAAACACAAAAGGTGGAGTGGGATGCTCCTGACATTAAGGTCAGCCTTATTAGACTTCCTGTCCAGTTCTGAAACAAGTCTCACCATAGCCCATGTCAGTCAGATACCTTCTGTTTCTCGCTGATTAGATTCTCCCCAACATGCTGAGCATTTACACCGTCTGATTTGAGACAAGAGTCTCATTAAGTCTGATTACTGGACAGGTAGCCCCAAGACTGAAAGCTCCAATGAGGGGCAGCAATGAGCAGTATTCACCCAGCTTCCCGGGTGGGGAGGGGGAGTTAGTTATGGGTGGATGAGTTAACTAGCCAAACTGTGAGGGTGTTTAGTTACCCTGCACTAGGCATGTTAGCTATGCCCAGATTGGGGGGTGGAGAGGGAATGTTCATTACTCCATTCTGGGGGTCAGCAAGGGAACTGAGGGATTATAACCAAACAGCTGTTGTGATGAGAATAGAGTCTTTGTCAATGGCTTGCTTTTACCAAAGCTTCAACAGGAGTGATTCACCTCCTTTCCCAATTCCCAGGCATTTACAACTAGAATGGAATTACCAGTGGTGTGCATGTGAAACATGTGACCATGCAGTGGCAGATGCTTTTCATTGATAGAATAACAGGTAAAGGGGGCTCTAAGAGACCCTCCTCATCAAATGTCACAGTCAAAATGGTATTGAGATCACAAAGGTAGCTGAATTTTTTTCAAATTTTGATTTCTCTTGTAAGTATCTTACATTGCATCAGTTTCACTTTATTCATACATGAAACATTGTTATTGGTTGAGACTAGCTTAGTCAGAGAGAGAAACTCCTCTTGGTTGGTATCCATTGATGCTAACAGGGAGGTTAGGGCTATTTCATTGATTGTGAGAGAAACAATGCTGTGAGGCTGTGTCTTTATGTATACTCCTTGTTGAAGTGTTCATGTTAGTATCCAGTGCTGTACTCACTAGGCTGTGACACATGGCTGAACTCACAGGCAATGACTGTTTCTATGCATTATAAAGGGCACTGACCGAGAATATACTTGTGGGGGTGGGTCATTGAAATGTTGCAACTTAAAGCCCTGGAAGGACTCTATCAGCCAACACTCTGAAATAGACCAACACTGTACAGATGCTGCCTTTAGGGCCCTCATTGTCTTACCTTGACTGGCTTGCCCCTACATCAAGTCAGGCCTTTCCCACTCCACTACTTCAAGCTCCTGATCCAACTGTCTGCCCTCCTTTGGATCCCTGTGTGCCACTATCCAACTCTATACTGCAGCCCCCACACTTTTACCCCACCACAGACTCATTCTTGCCAGTCCTGAGCCTCAGTGTAAGCAGACATTCCCTCTTTCCTGTTTAAAAGGAAAACCACTGACCACAATACAGCTCCACAAAGCCGACTGGTGCACGCTACCTTTAAACTAACTGTGTCACTGACATTCTCATGAAGGCAGATGTAATTGCAAACTATTTGGTGCAAATGTAGAAACAAGCAGGAATGTATCACAAGCCAGCGTGACAGTTTATCACATTGCAGACATACTGCTGACTTTATCCCACCATGCCATTAGGAAACTGAAATTCCAGTTAACACATTCAGGCCTCCGTATGCATGTCTCCCGCTCTCGCAGACCTGAGTTCCTCTCCTCCTCTCTAACCCTGGCTGCCCAGGGGATAGAAGGACTTTCAAAATTTTGAACTGATCAGGGGAAGCTAGCAGAGATTGAGAAATGGTGGATTGCGCCTGTGGAAGCTGGTTGAATTCATCTGAAGAAATCGCCAGCACTGGGAACTTGTGTGGTGGTGATGGGTGAGTGGGGGTTATGGGGAAGTTCCACACATATTCCCCTCACCTTCAGTGAAACTCTGGTTTCCTCCAAATCCGACCAGAAATCATAGGCAGGCTGGGAACAATGACAACTTACTTGTTCATATGTCTTTACGTATATATAATAATTATTTATACATGTACATATACTCTTTATACATATACATATACACATATATATATGTGTGCACAAACATTTTTTATATAAGGTAAAAGTAAAGTTGCAATAGCCCCATAGGGCTGCTCTCTCATTATAGAGAGATGATTACAGGTGGTTTAACCTGAGGGTCACCACACCTCAGGCAAAGGGAGAGATTGAGAAAGTAATTCACCATGGTAATCTCAGCTGGTGATGGGAATTGAACCTGCACTGTTAGCCGGGCATTGCAATCTAGCCATCCAGCTAACTGAATTAAGTAACCGCACGTTTTACATATCATTTATATTTGATTGAACATAGTAAAACATCCTACAGTACTTCTCTGGTGTTTTATCAAATAAAATTTGACACAATTAAGTCAGAGAACAACCATTACTACAGCCACAATAAATAAGAGCAGGAGTAGGCTACTTAGCTCTTTGAGCCTGCTCTGTCATTCCATATGACTCAGGCTCATGTTTTTGCCCCATACCCCTTGAGAGCCTAATGATGACCATAAATCCATTGTCAATTGTCAGGAAAACCCCATCTGGTTTACAGATGCCCTTTAGGGAAGGAAACAGCCATCCTTACATGTGACTCCAAACCCACAGCAATGTGGTTAACTCTTAACTGCCCTCTTGGCAATTAGGGATGAGCAACAAATACAAGCCTAGCTGGCAATGCCCTCTTCTGAGAATGAATAAAAAAAATCCCTGGTTCTGGACTCCCCTGACATCGGGAATATCTTGCGTTTGCCCTGTCCAAGAACATAGAACAGTACAGCACAGTACAGGCCCTTTGGCCCACAATGTTGTGGCCACCCATTATCCTACTAAGATCAATCTACCCTGCATACCCTACGTTTTATTATCCTCCATGTGCCTATCCAAGAGTCGCTTAAAAGTCTCTAAGTCATGTTAGAATTTTCTAGTTGTCTATGAGATCCCTCCCTATTTCTGCTTAACTCCAGTGAATATAGTCCTAACTGATCCACCTTTCTTCATATTTTGTGCGATCTCTGGAATCAGTCTAGTAAACCTTTGTTGCATTCCCTCCTTCACCAGAACATACTTCCACTTATAAGGAGACCAAAACTGCACACAATCCTCCAGGTATGGTCTCACCAAGGCCCTGTAAAATTGCAGCAAGACATCCCTGATCCTGTACTCAAATCTTTTCACTGTAGAGCCCAAAATACCATTTGCCTTCTTTACCACCTGTTGCACCTGTATGTTTGCTTTCCCCAACTGGTTTACAAGGCCAAGTCTTGCCGCATCGCCCCATTTACTAATGCATTGCCATTCAGATACCGGCGTAGATAACCTCATATTTATTCACAAAAGGAGACCAAAACTGCACATAACACTCTTTCAGTGGTCTCACCAAATCTCTGTACAATTGCAGCAAAACATTCCTGCTCTTGTACTCAACTCCTCAAGAAGCCTGAAGAAAGAGATGGATCTTAAGGAACATTTTAGAGAGGGCTTTCCAGAGTTGAGGTCTCATGAATCTGAAAGCTGAACAACCAATGGTGAATGGTTATTAAACTGACCAAATGTCAACTGACCAAAACTAGATGAGTGTAGCTATCTCTGAGAAAGTGAAACCAGAGTAATCTTAAATTAGAGATGAAAATTTGAAAATTGAAATTTAACACGGGCCAGAGAGTACAGTGGTGGGGAATGGGACTCAGTGTGAGCAAGCACGCAGACAGCAGAGTTATGGACAGCTCAGGTTTGTGCAGAGTGAAATGTGGGAGATCAGCTATGACTATGTTTCAATAGTCAACTCTAGAGGTAACAAAGATATGAGCAAGGGTTTCAGTAGCATATGAGCTGAAGCAGAGGGTGACGTTACAGGGATGGAAGTAAGCCGTTATACTGATGAAGAAGATATGTGGTCGGAAGCTCATTTTGGGGTCAACTATGACGTCAAGAAATAGCCAAAAAGATAACTGGTTCTAATGTTCCTGGATAAGCATTTTCACATCACATCATAAACACCGCAAAAGGAAGGAATCATTTACTGATAGCCCCTGTCCTTCTGACTGTCATTTAAAGACCACCACAACCAATTTGTCTGGAAACTTGAGTGTAGCCCTAGCCAGCACATCTCACTTTTAAATTTACCATCAGGAATGCAATCTGTCATTATTTCCTGTTCATCTTAATGCAGACTTTTAACTCTTTGCAACTTGAAAACAATGACTATATTTCTCACATTTGAAGACAAGTCCTAAGGGCTGTCATTGAGAATGTGGTCACTCACCATTGCTGCTTTGTGACCGAACTGTATTCCTAGGAATGAAGGTTCTGTCATGTCCGCACAGCTATATCTGTGTGGTTATATTAGCATTATGTTTAAAAGTAGAATTAAAACTGGACAAGTAAACTTGAAACAAGATGAAGTTAGAAGGTTACGTGTCCTCACCTCCCTTCATGTTGAGCAACATACCTGAAACATTCTAAGTCTAGATTTAGCCACTTGTTTGATCAGGATATTAAGATGTAAACAACCTTTTCGTACATCACATTGGAAAAAAACACGAAAAACAATGCACAACTCTCTTGTGGATTTAACAGCTGCTATTGTTCACACACCTCCAGCCACTGATGCATGATGACCTCAAAGTCTCAATGACAGCAGAATGAGATCCTACAGAATGATATGATGGGCAAAAAAATCGATTACAAGGAGATGCAAGTGGTCAAGATTCAAATCGCATTGTGTGTCAACGATCAAGACGTTAGGGACCAGTTTTTGATATTAAGAAATTAGTAACATTCTTTTAGCACCAGCCTCAGAAAGAGACCGAAGATTGTCAAGCACTCAGAGGGATAGGATACAGTCCAGCAAAGAAAGGAACCTGCTTAAACAAAGAGGTGGGGCTACTGTTCGACCTAACAGTTTGAGCAGCCAAGCTCTTTGCCAATGGGACATAACCACACCTCAATTACAGCTAGGCCTGAGACCTGCTGTTGTAAATGGGAAGCCACTATGAGTTCATAACTGAAAAGAGGACCACCAGGCCTATACTAACGCTTCCAGCAACTATTTTTAAAGTTTCAATATTGACTTTATGAACTTGTTAAACAATTTAAATTCATGTTACGCGCGCGCACGTGTGCGTGTGTGTGTGAATGTGTGTGTGTGGGGGGAGAGGGCCTGCGTGCATGTTGAGTGAGTGTCATTGCGAGTATATTCCAGGTTTTGGAAAATAAACATTCAAAAACTTTCCTTTAATCATATCTTGTTATGATCAGATGCGAAGTGAATACAGGGAGAATCATCCCATCCCTCTGTTGTCTGTCACCACCCAACTATGACCCTAGAGTCAAAAACCATCTACTGATTAGTTCAGTGGGAAGTGATAGATTGGGACAATCTATTCAAGCACAACCTAGAAATGTTTAGGGTTCAAAAAATCCAATAATGTTACCGGAATGGTTCCTGTTTTGTCTGATGAGCATCTCACCAGTAGCAGCATTATCTAGGCCCTCTTACCCATCCACTCCAACCTTCACTGTCCCATGTGTAACACATCCTGAAACATCTCAGTACACTGGCCTCCAATCCCCAGTCTCATCACTCAACTGCTTCTCTGACCTCGCTTACTGTCTTCACCAGGAGATCCTCACATATAAGGTCAGGCAGAGTCCAGAACAATATGTCTACTAATGCTGGCATCTTCACCTTGTTCTGTAGAACACAGCCACACACTGTGTCCAGCCTCTGATTTTATTTATATATAATTTATTCTCATGAAGATCTGGTATGTTAAGCCTGAAGACCGAAGACTGAAGTCTGCAGCCAGAGTCAGCAGCAGGTCAATGACAACAGAGCCAATGTGAATACATTCCTTCTACTCTCCTCCTATCTGGACTCCATGAAGCCTGTTCTCAGAAGAATGGCCCTTCTCTCTGCCAATAAATACAGAAACCACTCCCAAAATTATCCCCCAATAAATATCCAAACCACCCCAATAAATATGCAAACCATTCTCAAAATAAACTCCCTTAGATGTACAAACTTTCTCCAAAATAAACCTCAGTAAATTCATAAGCCATCTGATAGATAAATAATCTATCTTCAGAATAACCGCTCCTAAAATAAAATCACAATAAATACACAAACCAAAACACAAATAAACTCCTAAATAACCCTGTTAAAATAAAAAGAACACTAAATAAACCCCAAAACAAATCCAAATGAATAGACAAACTACACCCAATAAAAACAAAAAACACCCCAAAAAAAACCCCAATAACTATACAAACCACACCAATATAAACCCCAATAAAATGAGGATTAGTTATTTATTCTTTACTTGGGGATGGTTTGTAGATTTATTGAGGGTAATTCTGAGGGTGGCTTTTGTATTTATTGAGGATAATTTTGAGAATGTGATTGTGTCTATTCAGAATTATTTTCAGGATGGTTTCGTGCATGCAACACCCCAAAATAAACCCTGTTAAATACAAAAGTCATCCCAAAAATAAATTACAAGAAATGCACAACTCACACCCAAAAATACATAACAAGATCCTTGAAATAAACTGCCAAATACTCGAATAAGTACAAAAACCATCCCCCAAACCCCCGATAAATGCACAAACCACACCCAAAATAAACACCAAATGGATGAAAATCTCCAAAATAAACTTACAAATAAACACCATTAAATACACAAACCATTCTGAAAATAATCTTCAATAAATACACAAACCAGCCTCAAAATAACACTAATAAATTGAAACACCACCTCAAAAACCTCTTTAAAAATTAACACCAATAAATAGACACACAACCTCCTAAAATAATCCCAAAACAATCCTGAATAAACACACAAACCATTCCTTTAGAGTAAACCCTAATAAATACTCAAACTATCCACAATATAATCCCAATAAATACTCAAACCTAATCCAAAATAAGCCTCAATAAATACAAAAATCACCCTCAGAATTACCCTCAATAAATTACAAACCAATACAATAAATACAATAAAGAACAAGTACATAACCAATCTACCAAATACTCCAAAAAACAGACAAACTATCTACAAGACATATCTGCAACACCAGCAAATTAGATTCTTTTAAATACGCAAAGTACCCACAAAATGAACATCAATAAATACACGGCCCCTACCCAATACAATCCCCAAAATAAACCCCAAATACATAAACTACTACAAAAATAAACATACAATGAAACCCCAAATAAGCATAACATCTACACAAACTAACTGCTAAATGAAACTCAATAAAGACCACACCACCCTAAATAAATAATTGCACAAATTATACCCCAAATTAGCTCCAATAAAAACCTAAAATGCCACTTAAACCCCAAAACACATTCAAAGAAATAGATAAACTTCCCATAATAACCTTCAATAACATGACCTTCAATAAACCATAAAGTTAATCCTCATAAATACACAAACCACCTCCAGAAACCGCAATAAATGCACAAACCATGGATTAAATTAGCCCCAGTAAATGCACAAGCCATTTCCAAAATAAAGCCCGATAATTACACAAACCATTGATTTGCCACTTCTTTGTTTGCCATTATGTTTGCCTGTTTCTGTCTAAGAACATAAGATGCAGGAGCAGAAGTAGGCCATTCAGCCCATTGAATCTGTTCTGCCTGCAAGAAGATCATGGCTAATCTGATCATCTTCATTTCCACTTTCCTGCCTTTTCCCCATAACCGTTGATTGCCTTACTGATTGAAAATCTGCCTATTTCAGCCTTAAATTTGTGAATTTGTTGGTGTTTATTTTGGGGTGGTGCCTGTCTTTATTGGCATTAATTTTGTGTAGTTTGTGTATCAGGTGTTATTTTCGGGATTGTTTGTGTACTTACTGCAAGTTTTTTTGGAGACGATCTGAGTATAAATTGGGATTTTCTTTAGGAGTGGTTTGTGTGCTTTTTCAGATTAATTTGGGTTTTTAAAAAATGTATTCACGTGATGTGGGCATTGGCTGGCTAGGCCAGCATTTATTGCCCATCCCTAATTTCCCAAGGAACAGTTAAGAGTCAACCACATTGCAGTGGGTCTGGACTCATATGTAGACCAGACCAGGTAAGGATGGCAGTTTCTTTCCCTAAATGATATTAGCAAATCAGTCGATTTTTTTCCAACAATCAACAAACCATTGACTCATGATCATCATTAGATTCTTAATTCCACATTTTTATTGAATTCAAACTCCACTATCTGTCATGGCAGGATTGGAACCCAGGTCCCCAGAACGTTAGCTGGGTCTCTGGGCCGATAGACATATTACCACTAAACCATCGCCTCCCCTTAAGTGGTTTACTTAATTGGTTTTTTATATTTTTATGGTGGTTGCTTTGGGTTTATTTGGAGTTTGGTTTGGATATCATTTTTGAGAGGGTGTTGTGCATTTATTTGGGATTTTAGAGATTGATTCTATAGTGATTGGAATGATGTCAGCCAGGTGGATCTCATAGAATATGAGTTCCCTGGTCAGGGACGTCAATCTGGACAGCCAGATATAAATAGCGTATCAGGGGTTCTGCTCACTGTAGGATCCAGATCAATGCTAGCTGAGTCAGTGTCATGCACTATGCACGTGTAAATAAAGGGTGACTTGGTGATGGGATACCTGCCTGTTTGGAGTTATTTCAGTGGCGATAAGAAAATAACATGCACCAGAAAAGATTTGCTCGCAATAGTCATCCTTGAGTTGGGGTAAGCATTTCTGTTGTCATGCGGCTGTTTGGGGAGCTTGATTCATTTGATCCGGCTGTTAGAGACTGGGCCCTGTATGTGGAAAGAATGTGTTATTTTTTCTGGGCAAATGACATTGGGGCAGTTGAAAAGCAATCAGTAATTCTTCTGACAGCATGTGGACTCTCAGTTTTTTCAGTTATTAGGAGCCTAACGTTCCCAGAGACACAGGATACCAACATCTTTCAAGAGTTGACTGATTTAGCTAAGGAATATTACAACCGCAAACCTCCTCTAATTCTGAGATGGTATTGGTTTTACTTGACAGTTCAAGAACCAGGGGAGTCCATTTTGGAATTTTCGGAATAAGAGTAAGATGACTAGCCAATGCATGTGATTTTGGTTTAACCCTTAATGAGATGCTGAGAGACCATTGGAATGTGAAATTAATGATGTGACCAGCCAAAAGCATCTAGTAGCTGAAGCCCAATTGGACTTCAAACAGGCACTACAACTGGCTTTGTCATTAGAATATGCGGCAAGTGGAGCTTATGAGTTACAAACTATACCGATAGAAGTGGACACCCTTGCCAGGCCGACTGAGGTTGGGGAACACCACTTGAGTGAAGGCAATTGCATAGTCTCACTCAGGACACATCCTGAACAGAGGGGTCCTAGGTCAGCCCACAAGAAAACCCCAAAATAAAGCCAAGCCTTAGCCAAATGGCTAAAAAGGTTTTTGGGATCTCGGTCAGCAAACCTTTGTTGTTGCTGCTGTCATGCAGACTCGAGACGGCAAAAGAGTTCCACTAGGCCTGAATTGAGTAAGAAGATCTCATAGGCTGGTATCCAGGAGAGTGCACACCCTGGAGAGTCCACCTACAGCTGATTTGGAACAGTTAAATTGTTTAGTAATATCCAAATCAGAAACAATCAAAATAAACTGGTTAATGGTCACCCAGTTCTAATGGAGGTTGATACCAGCGTGGCAGTATCACTGATTGCGGAATCAGTCTTTACCAAAATTCACTCTGGACTCCAACTCTTAATTTTGCATTAGACCTCGGCCAGGCTGAGAACCTATACTGGGGTATCTGTATAAATTACGGGTACAAGGTATAAGGGTTCTGGTCTCTAATGAGAAGCAGCTGGTTCAGTCGCCACTGATAGGGGGTGAAATTGGTTGAAAAAGATTAAATTTGATTGACTCAACATTTTCTATTAGAAAATGGCTGCCTGAGTGAAGTCCTAATTAAATACACAGAAGCTTTTCACAAAGGTCTAGGGACTATCAAATGGCCAAGGTCACCATACATGTTGACCAAGAAGCATTTCCACAATTCTGCAAGGTCTGCCCAGTGCCATTTGCCTTACGAGCAAAAGTACAGGCAGAAGTCAGGAGGCTGGGGAGTGAAGGAAAAATCAAACCAGACAGTTGGCGGAATGAGCAGCACCAGTCGTACCGATTGTGAAGCCCGACGGATTGGTTCGCCTTTGTGGGGATTTAAAAGAAATGGTGAACCGCTTTTCGCAGTTGCATATATACCCAATCCCTTGCATAGGGGATTTATACACAAAACTAACGGGGGATGGGGCTGTCCTTCACGAAGGTGAACATGAGCCATGCATACCCGCAATTGTGGTTAGATGAGGATTCCCAAAGGTACGCTACAAATAATACCCATAAGGGTTTGTACCAACATACAAGACTACCTTTTGGAGTATTATCAACCTGCACTATTTTCCAGCGCACGATGGGAGCATTTTACAAGGTCTACCCCAGGTCACGATTTATCTGGATGACGTGCTAATCACCAGGAAGACCAATAAAGAGTATTTAGAGAACTTGGACATAGTGCTTGAATGTTTCTCCCAGGCAGGCATATGCCTTAGGAGGGAAAATGTGTGTTCCAGGCATCCCAAGTGACCTACTTCCGTACAGAGTCAACAAGACCATGTTACACCCTTTGAAAGATATAAAGTGAGGGCTATCAAAGGCACCCCAGCTCACATGTATATACCAGAGCTTAGGTCTTTCCTTGAGTTGGTCAATTATTACAGAAAATTCATACGTAACTTGGTCTCCATCCTGGCACCCTTACATCTGCTATTGAAAAAGAGTCAGCCTTAGAAATGGTCTCGTAGCCAAGATGTAGCTTTTAGGGAAGTGAAGAAGCAGCCATTGGCTTCTAAGGTGTTGGTCCAATATGATTTCAAGGGAGATGTGGTGCTGACATGTGATGCCTCCCCACACGGTATCAGGGTAGTGTTGGCTCACCGGTGGCCCAGAGGAGAGGAACGCCCAATAGCATATGTTTCCCAGACTTCGGCTGATGCCAAATGAAGACATGCCCAGATGAAGAAGGAAGGTTTGGCGGTCATCTTTGGTATGAGGAAGCTCCCTAATATCTTTATGGGTGTAAATTTATAATAGTAACAGATCACAAACCCCTGCTAGGGCCACCCAAAAAGGACAGAGCCATGCCGCCCATAGCTTCAGGCTGAATTCAGCACTGGGCTCTTATTCAGAGTACAAGTTGGAACACCGTCCAGGAGGCCAAGTGGCCTTAAGCCATCTCCCGCTGGTGGATCCACCACTAGTGGTGCTGCCACTGAAAAAGTCTGTTCTGGTTTTAAACTTTCTGGGCACATTTCTGGTTACCACTATCAATATCAGACTGTGGACACAAAAAGATCCCATCCTGGCAAAACTAAAACAGTTGCTAGTGATGGGGGAAACAAAAGGGCCATCACTACAAGAAGTGAAACATTTCTGGACTTGGCGAGACCAGAACACTATAGAGGATGGCCTATTACTATAGGGAGCAAGAGTGACTGTCACGATCAAACCCACCACCAGATACTGGTTGAACTCCAGCAGTGTCATCCAGGGGTTTCAAAAATGGAGATGTAGGCGAGAAGTTATGTCAGGTGGCCAGGACTGGATGCAGACATAGCTGTGTTGGTGGAGCAATGTCCAGAGTGCCAACAAGGACAAAAATTACTGCCAGCAGCTTTTTTTCATTTCAAAAATGTATTTTATTCATAAAAATTATCAATGCATATAGTCACAACTGCAGTTCAGTTCCATACAGTAGCATATCAAGGAAATGGGGAGGTGATGGCCTAGTGGTATTATCGCTGGACTGTTAATCCAGATACCCAGATAACATTCTGGGGACCTGGGTTTAAATCTGGCCATGGCAGATGGTGG
Organism: Rhincodon typus; assembly: GCF_021869965.1. Taxonomy (NCBI): domain Eukaryota; kingdom Metazoa; phylum Chordata; class Chondrichthyes; order Orectolobiformes; family Rhincodontidae; genus Rhincodon; species Rhincodon typus. The sequence continues at coordinate 548,117 of NC_063351.1, forward strand.
AATTTGCATTCAATAAGTATCTGGAATTAAGAATCTACTGATGACTATGAATCCATTGTTGATTATTGGAAAAACCCATCTGGTTCACGAATGTCCTTTAGGGAAGGAAACTGCCATCCTTACCTGGTCTGGCCTACATGTGACTCCAGACCCACAGCAATGTGGTTGACTCTTAACTGCCCTCTGGGCAATTAGAGATGGGCAATAAATGCTGCCTAGCCAGCGATGCCCTCAGCCTGTGAATGAATAAAGAAAAAAAATCATTGGAGTTTGACTCTATCCCAATAAACCAAAGTTATCTCTTACTTGAACCAAACTATATTTACATGCGTTTGAAGCACTGGGAGTGTCTGAACAGGGGCCTCTTTTTTTTAATTTCAAAAATATCACAAATGCATTTCAATTTTGTACAGTGGTGTATCAAGGAAACAAAAGTATTGGAGTTTGACTCTATCCAACAAACCAAAGACATTTCTTCCACATACAAGCCTATATTTACATGCATTTGAGGCACCTGAAGGGTCCGATAACTGAATGGATAGCCATTTAACTTCAGCAGGAAGATTCTAGACAATGGTTTTTCCCCACTGTGCCTTGGTGGCAGCTGTCCCAAGCTTTACTGTGTCCCTCAGCACGTAGTCCTAGACCTTGGAATGCACCAGTCTGCAACACTCGGTCAGGGTCAACTCCTTATTCTGGAAGACCAATAAGTTTTGGGCAGACCAAAGAGCATCTTTCACAGAGTTGATGGTCATCCAGGTGCTGTCAATGATTATCTTGGTGTGTGTCCCCGGGCACAGACCATAGAGCACAGAGTCCTGCTTCATGGAGCTGCTCAGAACAAAAAATACCGCATCTTTCTTCAGACTTCCTTTGCAAAGGCACATTCCAGAAGGAGATGAGTGACAGTCTCAACACCACCCTTCTCACTACCAGCCAAGCAATGTCTTGGTGCTTGTTGGGAAGTTCTGGCAATGAGGCATTTTGCCAAATGACTTTGACAGCCTGCTCAGGGAACCACGTGACAGGATCCACCCTCTCTTTTTCCAACAGAATCTCAAGGACATGACACGTTGACTACTTCCTGATGGACTTGTGGTCAAAGGTGTTTTTCTTTGCAAATTTCTCCACAAATGAGTGGTGATATGGAACAGTTTAACTACTTGGAGCATTCTGCAGCAATGAGGCCAGTCCCAACACTGCAACACTGGGGACAGGAAGAACCTCAGTACTTAGTGATATTTGGTGTTTGCATACTGAGGCTTTATGCATAGCTTGATGCAGCTACACACAAAGATGACAATCAGGATGAGGATGGCATTGGGTACGTTCTTCCTCCCCTTATCCAGAGTTTTGTACATGGAGTCCCTGCAGACATGGTCCATCCTAGACCTCCAGATGAATTGGAAGATTGCTTGGATGACTGCAATGGCGCAGTTTTGGGGAGTGGCCAGACCTGTGCAATGTACAACAACAGAGAGAGTGCCTCACACCTGATGGCCAGCTTTTTACCCGCAATGGAGAAAGAGTGGTGCTCCCAAAACAGTGGTTCCTGCTTCACTTTGACAACGCGCTCCTCACAAGATTTTGCGCATTCCCCAGCCCTCCAAACCATATTCCCAGCATCTTCAGGCAATCTGCCCAACGGTGAAGGGGATAAGGGATCTGTCAGCCCTGTTCCCAAGAACACAGTCTTGCTCTCGCCTCGTTTTACCTTGGCTCCTGAGGCCAGTTCAAAAAGGTCGCACACGCTCTTGAATCTATGCACTGATATTGATTCAAAGCAGAAAATGACAATGTTGTCCAGGGAGGTTTTGACATAAGGCCTCCACAGCCTGCAATAGTCATGCCTCACTGGCTCGCATCCTTCCTGATGGACTCAGCAAAAGGCTCTATACAATAAACAAGGCAAGAGAGTCTGGCTCCAGAACTGATTGGGAAGCTTTTTGGTCCCCACCCATTGACTGAAACTGAGCTAACAATGTTGGTATAGAGCAGTTGGATCCAATTGCAGATTCCCTCCTCAAAGCCCATTTTAGAGAGCACACTCCACATCTACATGTGCGATATCCTGTCAAAGGCCTTCTCCTGGTCCAGGCTGATGACGCAGGCATCCACCCCCTTGTCCTGCACGTAAGTGATCATATCCCAGAGGAGCGCAAGGCTCTGAGATCATCCTGCCCGGTACAGCACAGGTTTGGTTGGAGTGGATCATCGATCCCAGAACAGATCTGATCCGGTTGACGATGACCTTTGATAGGATTTTGTAGTCTGTATTCAGCAATGATATCGGCCGCCAATTTCTAATTTCCTCCCTCTCCCCCTTTAACTTGTAGATGAGGGTGGTCATACCTTTCTTCATGGATTTGCACATGGTACCTGCCAGAAGCGTACTGTGATACAACTCCAGCAGGTTGTGGCCAATCAAGTCCCACAGAGCTTAAAACAAATGAACTGGTAAGCCGTCACTTCTGGGAGTTTTATCTTTTTCTAAGGACTGAGGTCTGAACACCTTTGAGGATAAAGGACCTCTTGATGTTCCCCTTGACTGTTTCCCACCAATCTGATGGGTACATAAAGCGGGGCTTCACAGTTCTCCAACCTGTGAAACCCTCTTTAAGCTCCTCAATGTTTACTGGAGTCAACAGTTTCACCTTCAACTTCCATGTACCCCTGCCGGCTTACAGGTCATCCTGTAGGTGACAGTCAGACAGCAGGAGGCAATGGTCAGAGAAGAACACTGGCTTGACATTGGTGGATCTGACCATGAACATGTGGAATGCGAACAAGAAATCTATCCTTGAGTGGATAGACCTGTCTGGCTGTGACCAGGTGTATCTACGCTGCACTCTGTTTGCAGGGATGCTGAAGACATTGTGCAGCTTGTCGACTTTAACTGTTTCCATCAGGAATCTGGACTTGGCGTCCAGTTCACTGTCAGCCCTTCCAGATCGTCCATCTGCTTTAATGATGCAGTTGAAGTCTCTGGACAGAATGACCAACCTGGATGTTGACAGCAGCAGTGGGAGCTGCCGCAAGATGGACAGCTGCTCACTCTTTACCACAGGGGAAACATGTCAATTAGTCTCAAGGGAGCATTTCTGTATATAACATAACATCTGGTATGAGGAAGCGCCTGCCCACCGCCTCCTTAACTTCAGAGATAGTGAAATTACCTCCTCATTGTAGAATACCCAGGGCAGAGGAACGGCTATCATTTCCACCCAACCAAATCAAAGGCCCATAGGTCCATAAGCTCGACTATTTCCTGTAGCTGCTGAGATGCTATTTCGCCCACACACCAACAGAAACAAGAGGTCCGTTCTGATGCTGGCCCGGTAAGCCAATGTGGAGATATACTGTGTAGTGGATTTAATACTATACACATTAATACTGGCAGTTTTAAGACCATTTTAAGAGTTTATAGAATAACCCAATGCCCATTCACCTATGATCTTGTCACTAGGTCACTCCCTCCATCCCCACGGGTGAACTGTTGGACACTCTCTGGAATGAGGTAGCCGTCCTGTTCCTCCCTAGGGGCACTGGTCTGATCCAGTGTCGTTGGGGCAGGAATGAAGCCAGAAAGGTCCAGTTCTGAGTCTGGCAGAGGGACTGCGGTGCTCTGCTCCTGATTCAGAGCATCAGTGCTGCCGCTTACCTGGAACTGTGGTGCTGTGGGTGTCCCTTGGTTCCCGAAGGTCGGATGTTGGGCTTCACCAGGCCGTTCGGGACGTCCAGTGTTTCTGGGTTGGAGGGCGCTCCTCTCCTTCTTCCTTGTGGTGTCTTTTTCTGTTGGTGGCCATGTCTCTGCATGTCTTCATCATCAGAGGAGCTGCTGGTGTGTCTATCATTTAGTTGCCTCTTTCCATTTTTCTGTGGGCCTATGGGGGAGCATTTTCCTTTTCCGGTTGTTTTTCACCAGTATTCACTCGCCTGCCTCCTTCATTTCCTCCTCCTCCATTGACTCTGTCTGTTCTGGTGGAGGTTGGGTCACTTGTTATGCCACTGCACTGGCTAACTTTCCTCCTCTCCGGCCTGTCCCTCCTTCTGGATGGCCCTTGTTTCAGTTTTCTTGCTGGAGGGTGGCACCGTACTGTCCATACCATCCATCATCCAATGGACTGGCAGAAAGAGCTTTGAAGGCAGGCTTACGACTTCACTCAATACCAAACTGTCCTGGTTCTTATTCGATTAAAGGACGACCTCTCACACAACTACAGGGATAGCTCCAGCAGAGTTGCTAATGAGGAGAAGACTCCACACCAAGTTAAATGTGATCTTCCTGAACCTTGTTTGGGGAGGGGGGGGGCGGCGTGAAACGGCAGCCAGACACAAGACTCCTCTCAGCAAGAGAGGCAGGTTACTTCAGGAGATGAAGTTTGGTGTCGAAACCATGGGAATGGCCCTGCATGGGTAAAAGGCGTGGTCAGCGCCAGGTCAGGTCCTGTGATATACAAATTTTGGGTAGGTGAGGTGGTCCAAAGCAAGTATGTGGACCACATGAAAGCTGCAACCTCACAAATAGGGCAGGAACAAACCAAACCCTGCCCCTCAGAACATCTGGCAAGGCTGTCAGAACCCATGGGTCCTTCCCCTCTGCCTCACGTTGAAAAAACCTCCGAGGATGAGACGGAGACAGCAGATGTCATGGCCTCAATGCTGTTACCACCTGAAAAAGAACATGAGTTTTAGCTAAGATGCTCCAGGTGCAAGAGGAGGGCTACGGTCTGGTACACGCCGCCAGTATCCGTGGCAGAGTCGGAGGAACTGGATCTGGTGTGAAAACACCCCAGGAGAAGCTACAGGAAAAGAACAGGCCTATATCCCAGGACTCAGAGGGGGAGGGATGTAATGATCAGAACAATGTCAGCCCGGTGGACTTCACAGAATATGAGTTCCTTGATTGGGACTGTTAGCCTGGTCCAATCAGTGAGTCCTGGCTGACAGAAATAAAGAGGAATGTCAAGGCTTCTGCTCACTCTCGGAGGTGGCTCTGTGCTAGCTGGGTCAGTGTCTTGCCTTTTGCACGTGTAAGTAAAGGATGTCTTGGGATACCGGCCTCTGTGGTGTTATTTCAGATTCTATTTTTATTGTGGTTGCTTATTGGAGTAGTTTGTCTATTTACTAGCTTTTATTTGGGGTATTTTGTGTATCCATTGGGATTCATTTTGATAGTGGCTTGTGTATTTACTGTGGTGTACCTGGGGGATTATTTTGCATGTGTTTTGGGATAGCTTGAGTATTTATTGGGTTTCATTTCCTATCAATTTGAAGGTAGCCAATGTAACTCCATTACTTGAAATGGAGATAGGGAGATGACCTTCATAGTAAGGAAAATGCTAAAGTTGATTATAAAGAGATGTAAGAGCAGAACACTTGGAAAATGGTTACAACATTGGACAAAGTCATCATGGATTTACGAAAGGGAAATCATGTTTGACAAATCTGAAAATTTTCAAAGGTTTAAATAATTGAGTTGATAAGGAGAAGCCAGTAGATATGGCTTGCTTGGACTTTCAGAGGCTTTCAGTAAGGTCTCACAAAAGATTATTAAAGTGCATGAGATTGGGGGTAGTGTACTGACATGGATTGATAACTAGTTGGCAGACAGGCAACAAACAGTAGGAATAAATGCGTCTTTTTCCAAGTGAGAGGCAGTGACTAGTAGGGTACCACAGGGATCAGTGCTAAGACCCCAACTACTCACAATATATATTCATGGTTGCAGATGATGCAAAGGTAGGTTGGGAGGGTGAACTGTGTGGAGGATACTGAGATGCCTCAGTGTGATTCAAACAAATTGAGCGAGTAGGAAAATGTTTAGCAAATGAAATATAATGTGGAGAAATAGGAGGTTAATCACTTTGGTAGCAAACCAAGAAGGCAGATTGTTTTCTGAATGGATAGCTCAGGAAAGAAGGAAGTAAGACCTAGGTGTCTTTGTACAGCAGGCGATGGTCTCAGGTTACAGTCTGATATTGATCAGCTGGTAAATTGGGCAGAGCAATGGCAGATGGAATTTAATCCTGATAAGTGTGAGGTGATGCATTTTGGGAGGTCTAATAAGGGAAGGAGATACACAATGAATGGTAAGTCCCTAGGATGTACTGAGGAAAAAAGGGACCTCGGTTTGCAAGTCCATAGATCCCTGAAGGTGTAAGCACAAGTAGACAAGATGGTGAAGAAGATGGTGATGGTGGTATGCTTGCCTTCATTAGCTAGGATGCAGAATGTAGCAGCAAGGAAGTCTTTATAACTTTACAACTTTATAAAACATTAGTAAGGCCACAGGTGGAATACCTGTGCATTTCTGGTCGCTACACTATCAGAAGGCACTGGAGAGGGTGCAGAGGAGATTCACCAGGATGTTGTCTGGAATTGAAATTCTCAATGATGAGGAGGGAGACTGGCTAGGTTGGGTTCATCTTTCCGTGGACCATGGATGCTGATGGGGGGTCTGAGATGTACAAATTATGAGGGACATAGACCGGGTAGGTCATGAGAATCTTTTCCCCATGGCAGACATGTCTAACACTAGACAGCATAAATTTAAGATGAGGGGTAAGTGGTTTAAGAGGGGATCTGAGGAAAATATTTTTCACACAGGGTGGTAGCAATATGGAATACGCAGCCTGAGGGGGTTGTGGAGGCAGGTACTCTCGCAACATTTAAGAAGCTTCTGAATGAGTATCTTAAATCCCAGGGCATAGTAGGCTACGTACCAAGTGCAATAAATGGGATTAGGATAGTTTGCTGTTTGTTGCTTGGCATCGACATGGTGGGCCGAAGGTCCTATTTCTATGCTGTATGACTCTATGACTCCCTGTGATTCTAAGTAAGCTCACTAGCACCTTCTCAAGGGCAACTTGTGACAGGCAATAAATGCTGGCCAGCCAGCAATTCCCATGTCCCACAATAGAATGAAAAAAAAAATCAGTGATTCATGCAATAAGGGTAAAACTGAAATCATGGGTGACTTTAATTTACATATAGATTGGGCAAACCGAACTAGCAATGGGAATGTAGTGGAGGATTTCCTGGAGTGCATACATGATGGTATTTTGGGCCAATACATTGAGTAGCCAACTAGAGAACAGGCTTTTCTAAACTGGGTCCTGTGCAATGAGAAAGGATTAATGAACAATCCCATTGTGTGGGGTCTCAAGGGGACATGTGACCATGACATGATAGAATTCGTCATTAACAAGGAGAGCAAAGTAGTTGAATCCAAAACAAGGGTCTTAAATTTAAATACATGGAACTACGTGGATATCAGGAATGAATTGGCAAGGACGGATTGGAGAACTTTACTGAAAACGTTTAATGGTGTATAGGCAATGCCTAATATTTAAAGATTGTACCCACGAATTACAATTATTCATTCATGTCTGGCACAAAAATAGAAAGGTGGTTTCACCAGGGCTTGCAAAAGAAATTAGGAATAGTATTAGATCCAAAGAGGAGATATACAAACTTGCGAGAAAAAGCAGCAAGCCTGAGGACTGAGGGCATTCTAGAATTTAGCAAAAGAGCACAAAAAGTTGGTTGAGATGGGGAAAATACATTATGGGAGTAAAATTGCAGGGTACATAAAAATTGACCATAAAAGCTTCTATAAATATGTGAACAGATAAAAATCAGTAAAGACAAATGTAGATCCTTACAGTCAGAAGCCAGGGAAATCATAGTGGGGAATAAGTAAATAACAGAAGAACTGAACATGTACTTTGGTTTTGTTTTCACAAAAGGGGGCAAAAAAACCTCCTTGAAATGCTAGGAAATCAAGGATTTAGTGATAGGGTGGAATTGAAGAAAATGAGTATTATAGTAATAAGACTGGTCAATCAGCAGGACCTGATAACCTACACCTCACAGTACCAAAGAAATCCCTGGAAATACTGGATGTTATCCGTGGTCATTTTCCAAAGTTCTACATAGACTCTGGAGCTGTTCCTGGAAATTGGAGAGTGGCAAATGAAAACACAGCTTTAAAAAACAGGGGGGACAGAAAAGACATGCTGAGGGTTATCAGTCCAAACTTTAGACTTGCTTCAGTTCAGATGAACAGCATTTGCTTTCCAACTATGATCTGGAATTCCAGATCCTTGTTCATGTCATTGTAATGGGCTTGCAGAGTAATCTATCCTCTCGGCACAGGTGTGGTATCATCATATAGACTTAGCTTTACTTTAGAGGGTTTCATTTTTGGATTGCCATGTTGAACCACTTCACACAGGTCTGTAAAGGTGTGTGACACTCTAGCGTCTACCTGTCAACCAGATTGTTCTCCTTCTGCAGTCCTCATTCCAATAGTCATCAACTGTGTCTCACCTTTCAACCTAACTAAACCAATCTGTTGTAAGGTGCAGAGTGAGTTGTCAAAATTTTGAACTGATATTGCTCCAGTGGCCATCTGTATCTCCTTGTTATTTTTTCTTCTACACATTGGTGTGCAAAATGATTCAACATCTTGCAGTGAAACACTGTTTTCTGCATGCTGGATATATCGTCTTCTTTGCTTTATGTCTTCTTTGTATTTGTATCCTGTCCTTTATCGTAAATGTTCTGTTGTTTGTACCTGAAGGATCCAATAAGCTTGAAGCAAGGCCTGGTCTGTTCGGCCATGGATATGTTCTAGCTGCTAATTCACTACTTCAGCGCTTCTGCACATATCAAGTGCTCTCCTGAGCATAAGTTTGTCTTCTTTCAGCAGGTGTACTTTCACTTCTAGGTCCCTTATGCTGAATATAATTCTATCTTTAATTAGGTCATCCTTTAAGTGTGCAAATACACAGATTTTTGACAGCTGAATTAATTATGTATTGAAGGTCTCTTTTTTACTTTGTTCCCTAGCATTAAATATGTAACAATCATATGTAACATTCACTTGGTGCTCAAATTGTACCTTCAAAGCCTTTAAAGTTTCTGCTGCATGTTATTTTGGCTCTTCAGAGAGATTTAAGATGGAAAATATTTTGAAGTCTTTTTCCGACAGTGATAAAAATGTAATTTTTGAAACTGTTCTGGTTTGCTCAAAAATCCATTGCTTTTGCATAATTCTGCCATTTTTCATGGAAGAAATTCCAGTTTTGCTTCAAAATATCTGTCATTTGAATAGGAGCAGAGAATGGAAAAACTGCAGCCATTTTCTCTTAAGCAGGAACTTAACTAAAACTTTGACCCTCCTCGAACTATACACAATATTCTAGCTGGTGTGAAGGGGGACAATTTCAAAATTTGTGAATGTCCCTGTCCTTGTACTCTATGCCTTTATTTATGAATTTGAGAACACTGTATACATTATTAACTGCTCTCTCTACCTGTCCATCAACCTTTAATGTTTTATATACATATACTCAAGTCTCTCTGCTCCTGCGCACACTTTAAAATAGCATCCCTTCTTTTATACCTCTCTCCATGCACTTTGTCTAATGCATCACATCATACTTCTCCATATTGAACTTAGGCTGCCACCTATCTGCCCACTCTGCCAACTTGTTAAAGTCCTTTTAAAGTTCTACACTGTCTTCCTTACAGTTTACAATTCACCAATGTTCTGTGACATCCACAACTATTGAAATTGTCACCTTACACTAAGATCATGATCATTTACATTAGGAAAAGGAAAGGTCCAATATGAAGCCCTTGGCAACTCCACTATAATCCTTTTTCTAGCCTTAAAAATAGCCGTTAGCCGTTACTCCTAGATTCCTATTACTCAGCCAATTTTCTATCCACATTGATACTGTCTCTCTTATTCCATGATCTATAACGTTACCCATTGTATCACACTTTAGGAAGTCCATTTAGACCACATCAACAGTGTCATCAACTGTTACCTCTGCAAAAAATCTGCAGAAAGTTAGACATGATTTTCCCTTAACATCTATGCTGACTCTTCTGAGTTAATCAACATTTTTATGAATTCTACCCCAAAAAATGGTTTGTAGAAGCTTCTCTCCTGAAGTTAAACTGACTGGTCTGAAGATGTCATCAAAGGTGCTATCAAGCAGCACCAGTTCAGCAATAATCTGCTCAGTAATGCTTAGTCTGGGTTCCACCAAGGCAACTCAGCTCCTGACTTCATTATACTATTGCTGTAAAAATAGACAAAAGATCTGAATCCTAGAGGTAAGGTGAGAGTGACTGCCTTTGACATCAAGACTGCATTTGACTGTGCGGCACGGTGGCTCAGTGGTTAGCACTGCTGCCTCACAGTGCTAGGGACTCAGGTTTGATTCCACCTTTGGGCGACTGTTTGTGTGGAGTTTGCACATTCTGCCCGTGTCTGTGTAGGTTTTCTCTGGGACTCTGGTTTCCTCACACAGTCCAAAAATGTACAGGTTAGGTGGATTGGCGATGCTAAATTGCCCATGGTGTCTGGGGATGTGCAGGCTGGGTGGGTTGGCCATGGGAAATGCAGGATTGCAGGGATGGGATGGGGATGGATGAGCCTAGGTGGGATGCCCTTTGACAGACGGTGTTGACTTGATGGGCCAAATGGCCTGCTTCCACACTGCAGGGATTCTATGACTGGGTGTTTCATCAAGGAGCCCTGGCAAAATGGGAATCACGGGAAAAGCTCTGGTAATTGGGGGCCACATAGGAAGATGATTGTTGGAGGTCAGTCATTTCAGCACCAGGACATCACTGCAGGAGTTCCGTAAGGTGGTATGTGAGCCCCAACCATCTTCAGCTGCTTCATCAATGACCCTTCCTCCATCGTAAGGTCAGAAGTGAGGATGTTTTCTGATGCTTGCACAATGTTCATCACCATTTGCAATTCCTCAGATAACATGTCAAAATGCAACAACATGTGGACTATATCCAGGCTTGGGCTGACAAGTGGCAAGTAACATTCACACTTTTCACAAATGCCAGGCACTGACCATCCCCAATAGGAGACAACATAACTATTGCCCCTTGACATTCAATGGTGTTAGCATCATTGAATCCCCCAATGTCAACATTGACCAGAAACGGAACTGGACCAGTCACATAAATAGAATAGCTTTAAGAGCACTTAGAGGCTAGGATTACTGTAGTGAGTAACTCATCGTCTGAAATTTCAAAATCTGTACGCCCAAGTCAGGACTATGATGGAAGACTCCTCACTGGCCTGGATGGGTGCAGCTCCAATAACACCCAAGAAGTTTGACATCATCCAGGAATAGCAGCCCACTTAATTGGGACCACAACCCAAACATCCACTCCCTCCATCCCTAATGCTCAGTAGTAGCAGTGTGTACTATCTACAAAATGCACTGCAGAAATTCATCAAAGATCCTGAAACAGCACTTTCCAAAGTCACAACCACTACCATCTGGAAGGTTAAGGACCGAAGATACATGGAAACACAATACCTAAAAGTTCCCCTCCAAGTTACTCATTATCCTGATTTATAAATATATCACCATTCCGTCAGTGTCTCTGGATCAAAATCCTGGAATTCTCTCCCTTATGCCATTGTGGGTCTACCTACAGCACATGGACTGTAGCAGTTCAAGAAGGCAGCTCACCACCACTTTCCATACATGTCCCATTGGTGAACAAATAAAAATTGCTGGGCTAATCTTTATAATCTTTTTCGAACAAGGGCATAATGTTTGCAATTCTCCAGTCGTCTGAATTCATCCCTCAGTTCATTGAAGACTGAAAGATTGTGGCCAGTGCCTCTGCAATTTCCACATTCACTCCCTTCAATATCTCTGCTTGCATCTCATCCAGTCACATTGCCTAGTCAGTTTTAAGTACAGACAGCCTATCCAATACCTCCTCATAATCCATTTCAAGCCCTTCTCATGACTAAGTTTTCTCCTGTCACCATGGGCTAGGAAAGATCTAAAGTCAGGTGCAAACTAATAATTTAACACCTCAGCTGAGCATCTTGCCTCTAAGTGAAAATCATCTTTCTGGCCCTAATCAGCTCTCCTCCACCTTTTTCCATTGTTATGGACCAGACAAAACCCTCTTCAAATATATCAAGGAGACAACCTAGACCATTACTTTTATTTTATTTAAAGGCAACTGAAAGGTGCTGTGTTCCAGATGTAACTTGATTGGTCATGCTTCTTGGCTTTAAGTAAAATACATTTTATTCTTACATCCAGTTAAAATACAAACAAAGGAAGAATTGATATAATTTTAACTCTATTGGAAAATTTAACAGAACAACAGATCTTTAACTGTTAAACATCTACTATTCCAATATAGGAATATCCCATAAACACACCCTTAGCAAAGGCAAATTCAGTAAAATAAATTGTCTCACGAGTGATGTTTCTTCAGTCCAGGAGAAAAGAACATCAAGGTAAACTCAGAGATAGTAAGAACTGCCAATGCTGGAGTCAGAGATAACATAGTGTGGAGCTGGAGGAGCACAGCAGATTTCTGAATAAGGGTCCTGACCCAAAACGTTAACTTTCCTGCTCCTTTGATACTGCCTGGCCTGCCGTGCTCCTCTAGCTCCACACTGTGTTATCTATTACCAAGATAAACTTCTGACAGAGAGAGAGAGCTCAAGCTGTTTACTGTAGCCGAGAGATATATAGCAGCTTCCACTTCAAAACCCCAACAACTGAAAGCTAAACTAAATCCCTGGCTCTGTGGGAGCCTGACTCCACACATTTATGCTACTTCTATTATTCTAACTTAAAAGAAGACAAAATACACCTCTTAAAACCATAGTATTGTCACATTCCTCCCCCCACCCTGCTTAAAACTGAATCATCAATATACAAAGATGTCTTCATTAAAAATCTTTAGCCTTACACTATTAGTACATTATAATACATATACATCACATTGGATCTAAACATCAAACTTTCAATACTACAGTACATTTCAATTTGTTTCTTCTGTCACTGAACACCTTCATCCTCCTTCAAAGTTGTGACAATGCATCAGTAATTACATTCTCTCGGCCTGCCCCATGTATAAATTTCGAATTGAATGGCTATAACAATAAACTCACTTAAGCAGTCTGGTATTTTTATCATTACTTTTTTTCAAAAACATTAAAGGGTTATTATTAGTATATACAATTGTCTCAGACACATTACTGGCAACATAAATGTTGAAATGTTGCAAAGCCAACACCAAACTCAAGGTCTCGTTCTCAATGGTGGAATATTTCTGTTGATGAATATTCAACTTTCAATTCAATATCTGCAGGAGGACTGCAGCGGTTCAAGAAGGCAGCTCACCACCACCTTCTCAAGGGCAACTAGGGATGGGCAAGAAATGTTGGCCAGCCAGTGACGCCCACATCCCACAAAATGGATAGGAAAAAAACTTTCTGGAAAAATACCCAATAGGTCTTTCTATCTTCTTGTTGTCTTCTTACAAAAGTACAATACCGACACTCACATCACTCGCATTGATAGCCACCTTGAATAGTTTTGAGTAATTAGGTGTGCTTAACACCGGGGAAATGGTTAACACAGTTTTCAGGCTGTCAAATGCCTTCCAACATTCCTGCATCCACTGGATGTTTCTGCACTTCTTCAACAAGTCAGTCAGTGGAGCAAACAAGCTGCTAAAATTTAGTACGAATTTTCAATAAAAGACACTCAGTATCAGGAACCATAGAACATCCCCTTCATCGATGGTATGGGAAACTTGTTAATAACCTTTGTTTTCAAATCCCGTTGGGCCATCTGTCCATGTCCAATGATATGGCCTATGAATGTGATTTGAGCTATTAGCCAGGTTTACCACCAAGCCCACCTTCTGCAGTCGATTGAACAATTATGATAGATCCTGCAAATTTTCCTTCTATATATATGACTAAAAATCACTGGCTTGTCGATGTACACCACACAATTGGGTAATCCTGAAATGACTTTATTGGTTAGTCTTTGAAATGTAGCTGACATGTTTTTCCGTAACTTTAAACTGGTAAAGATTTTCAGTGTCACAAGAGCCGAGATTTCCTTTGCTCTCTCAGGTGAAGGTATCTGCCAGTATCCTTTCAGTAAGTCCAGCTTTGAAATAAGTGGCTTGTTCCTCCTTCTCAATATAATCTTGCAGCCGTGGAATAGGATGTGAATCAGATTTTGTAACTGCATTGACTTTGCATTAATCAATTAAAATGTTTTAGATACCATCTTGTTTTGGCACCATCACTTTGGGTAAGCTCCATTTGCTGCAACTTGCTTCAATTATATTGTACTTGAGCACGTTTTCAATCTCTTTTTGAACCTATGCCAATTTTAGAGAGTTACATCCATAAGGATGTCGCTTAATTGGAACAGCATTTCCCACATCTATATCATGTGTAACCATGTTAGTACTTCCCAGGTTATTCACACATATTTCTTCATGTGATTATAATAACTCTTTCAGGTCAGTTTGTTTTTCCTCTGGAAAGTAACTCAATAATTTTTCCTAATTTTTGAAAACTTCCAATTTATCCAATTTATATTATCCAATTTAATTTGAGGAATATCAAGTTCAGAATCATTTGGATTTTGTTCACTACTCCAAACTGTAACCCACATTCTCCTTTTGCTTTCCTTCCCTATCAAAATACTGCTTGAGTATATTCACATGATATACTCTGAGTTTTCCTTCTATCTGGCATTCTTATCAAATAATTCACCTCACTCAATTTCTTTTCAATTTGATAAGGCCCACTAAATCTTTCTTTTAAAGGTTCACCTACCATAGGTAGTAACACTAATGGTTTATTTTCTCTAGCAAAACTATGAATTTTCAGTCCAAATATGTGGTCTCTGAACTCACCAATTTTTCCATAATTAATCTCAGTAATTCTCTCACCTCATGTCCAAAACAAATTGAAATGGTCTGAATTTTGTTGATTCATTAGGTCCATCTCTAATTGTAAAAGAACAAATGGAATTCCTTTATCCCAATCCTCTGGATAGTCATGACTATAAGCCCCCAGCATGGTTTTTAAAGTTGGTGCCACCGTTCCATGCTCCCTGCAATTCCATATGGTATACAGTGAATTCAATTGTTTTATTCCTAACATATACATAACTTCCATGAATAATTTTGATATAAAATTTGATCTTTGATCTGATTGTATCTCTGTGGATTATCCATATCTAGTAATAAATTTGATTAGCTCTTCTGTATTCCTTTGACTTTGCATAATGGAATAGCCTCTGGAAATCTAGTAGACGCAACAAATACTGATTCCCACTTTTTGTTTTAGAGAGGGATCCAATGCAATCAAATAAGGCTCTTATAAAAGGCTCGTCAAATAATGGAATAGGTATTAATGGTGCTGGTTTTATCTCTGCCTGAGGTCTTGCTATTACCTGACATGTGTGACATGTCCAGAAAATTCAACCACATCTCTATGAAGTTCAGGCCACTAAAAATGTTTTTATATTTTAACTTGAGTTTTCTTTACTCCCAAATTACCTCATGTGCTACTTGCAACACCTCCTTTCTATAACCCACCAGTAATACAACTTGATGAACTTCTGCCCATTTCTCATCTACCCGAATATATAATAGTCTCCATTTCCTCATCAGTATTCATTTTTAAGATAGCATCCTTTTGGGATACACTCAGATTCTTCTTCTTTGTATGCTTTTTGACACAGCTGCTTTTTTTTGTCTTTCTGTTGTAATTCAACAGACCTCTCTGAACTAAAAATATCCACTTTTGTCTTCCACCTGTTCTTGTTTTTTTCTCAACTATTTGATCAAACGTAGTTTCTGATAATTGAATATCAACTTCCTTATCTTTATTCTTTGATTTCTCCTCCTGTTTCAATCTATGGCTTTGCAATCATGTTACCACATAGTCAGGAAAAATCCCAGGATATACTTCCTATAACACCTCAGTTGCCTGATTTTCCACTGGCTTTTCAACCTCAGTAGGCTTCACTCCCACCTGTGATCCAGTTATATCGTTCCCAGGGATAATCTGTATCTCCAGAACATAGAATTTCTCTATTAACCACTGTTCAGTGGACTCTCCAGTTCCGTACAATGGAATACTACTCTTCTCACCATGAATTCTACATATTACCACCTTTTCAGGCAATACTCCTTCCAAAGTACACACCTCATTTCTTACCATTAAAGATTGACTTGCTCCTGTATCTCTTAAAATTTTAATTTCTTTACCCATTCTTCCTGGTACACATGAGTAAACCTTGCCCACACAGGTAAATTCTTTAAAGAGATCTGTTTTTTTTCATTAACCAACCCCTGACCAGGGTATACATTCTTTTGCAGCTCTTTAGTTTCGCAGTGATCTCCCTTATCACTTTAATAAATCCCAATGGCTTATCCTATTTACCA
Source organism: Rhincodon typus (assembly GCF_021869965.1). Lineage (NCBI taxonomy): Eukaryota > Metazoa > Chordata > Chondrichthyes > Orectolobiformes > Rhincodontidae > Rhincodon > Rhincodon typus. Next base: position 564,404 of record NC_063351.1, read on the forward strand.
CATGTGCTTTCCCAGCCCTTTTCTTAAACCACCAACACTGTAACTTCATATGTCCGACTTTATTACTGGGAAAAACACCTGAGGTTTTTTTATACTCTTTCCCCTACAAGGGTTTCGTTTTTACCCTGTGGTAAACTATCGTTACTATCTTCAATGAGATCTCCTTTTCCTTAATTACCCAAGGATTTCTCTTTTCCCCAAATTTCTATACCTTACAGATTGAAATTGATGTTGGAGGCCAAACTTTGATTTATGAACTAACTCATAATCATCTACCATTTCTGCTGCTAATCTTGCAGTTTTGACTTTCTGCTCTTCCATATGAGTTTTCACTATTTCAGGAACTGAATTTTTGCACTTCTCCAAAACAATAGTCTCTCTAAGAGCATCATATGTCTGATCTATTTTCAATGCCCTTATCTTTCATCAAAGTTACTTTGTTTGATCCTTTCAAACTCTATGTTGGACCAGGATCCCTCCTCAGCCTCCTAAAATGATGTCCGTAGGCATCTGGCACTATTCTTATGCACTTACAGTGGCTTTCTTCATCTCATCATACTCCCCAGATACCTCCTCTGATGGTGTTGCAAATACCTCATTAGCTCTACCTACCAATTTTGTTTGAATCAACAATACCCACATGGTCACCAGCCATTTAATTTATTTAGCTACTTTCCCAAATGAAATAAAAAAGGCTTCTACGTCCTTGTCATCAAACTTTGGTAACCCTTGAACATATTTAAACAGATCCCCACCAGGCTTTTAGCTATGATGGTTTTGCTCTTCATCACTGTCATTATCACCACTCTGACCTTCCACCTTCATTATTTTAAGTCAACTTTCCTCTTTCATTATCAATTTCTGTGGTTCAAAAGCTCTCACTTTCTCCCAGTCTTCTCTCTTTGCTTTCTTCTGCTAGGGCTATCCTTTCTTTTTCTTTTTCTCTTGCCATTGCCTCTAATTCAAGCAGCTTCATTTGCAATTAAATTGTAACTATTTCCAATAATTCTGATTGCGTTCCTGGCAATTGTGAATGCAGAGCTATTGCCACAATTATCTTCCCTTTCCTCACAGACCCAGGCAACTCCATCCAAAAGCTTTGCTTTGCTCACTTTCTGTAAAATACCTGAACAATTTCTTCCACTCAGGGAGTTCATAGCTACTGAAAGGGCCGTTCTTACACAAGGCACTCCCCAAACAAATTAACTGAATACAACACACGTGAAAAAAAACACTAATACTCACCACTCACTATCTTTGAGTCCAAAAATCCTAAACCCAATCTGGAATTAGAATTGTAGTCCCAACAAGAGCCCCCAATTTGTTATGGACCAGACCAAACCCCCATTCAGATAGATCAAGGAGACCCTAACTTTTATCTTATTTAAAGGCAATTGTAAGGTGCTATGTTCCAGATGTAATTCGATTGGTCACGCTACTTGGTTTTAAGCAAAACACACTTTATTCTGACACTCAGTTAAAATACAAACAAAAAAAGAATAATTTGTATAACTTTAATTCAATTGGTAAACTTATAATAACAGATCATTTAACTATTAAACAGACACTATTCCAATATAGCAACATCCCATAAACACACCCTTGGCAAAGGCAAATTCAGAAAAATAGATTGTCTCACATGCGATATTTCTTCAGTCCAGGAGAAAAGAATACCAAGATAAAATTCTGGCAGAGAGACAACTTAATCTTTTTTGCGGTGACTGAGAAAAATGTATTGCAGCTTCCATGGCCAATTTCAAAACCCGAACAACTGAAAGCTAAACTAAGACCCTGGCTCTGTGGGAGCTTGACTCCACCTATTTTTGCTACTTCTATTGTTCTAACTTTAAGCAAAAAAAGGACTTCACAAGCTGTTTATTTTATTGGCTTGGAACAGACAACTCAGCATCTCTGTCTCAAAACTTCTCTTAAAAGAAAAACACAGGAAAAAGTACACCTCTTAAAGCTAAAGTATTGTCACACCACCCTTTACTATTGACGTGTTTTTAGTAGACTTTGGGATTTACCTTTATGTTAGCTGACAGTCTTTTTTTATACCCCACTTTTGCTTCCCATATTTCCTTTCTTCCAGCTTCCTTCTGAATCTTCTGTAGTCTCTTTGGTTCTCAACTATACTTACTCCCTGACACCTACCATAAGCATACTTATTCCTCCTTATCTTAATTTGTATTTCCCCTGTTGCCCAGGTAGCTCTGGATTTTTTGACCCATCTTTCCCTTTTGGCTAAATATACTTTGAATGTACCCAAACCATCTTCTCATTGAAGGTAGCCCATTGTTCATCTATTGCTTTTCCTGCCAACCTTTGATTGCAGTTTATCTGGCCCAGCTCCATACTTTTTCCCCATGAAAGTCAGCTCTCCAATTAATTATTCTTACTCTGGATCAACCGATATCAGAGTCTACCATCATCCTAAAACTGATGATACAGAGATCACTGTTCCCTCAATGTTCCAAACTCAAAACATTAACTGTGTTTCTCTCTCTGTAGATGCTAACAAACCTGTTGAGTTTCTCCAGCATTTTTTGTGTTTGTTTCAGATTTCCAGCATCAGCAGTATTTTACTTTTATTTAAGTGTCTCCTTCCATGTTGAACTGAATACATACTGCTGTAGGAAATTCTCCTGAATACAATCTAGGAACGCTTGTCCCTCATTACTCCTTACACTGCCACTATCCCAGTTCACGTACAGGTAATTAAGGACCCCATTACATCTACTCTAAGATATTTACACCTCTCTGTAATTTCCTTGCAGCTTTATTCCCCTATTTCCTTCCCACTAACTGGCCATCTATTATACCAAGTAATGTAATTTCACCCTTGTTATTCTGTAGCTTCATTCAAATTGACCATTTGAACCCTCTAAGAGGGTCCTCCTTTCTCTCCATTACTGCAATGCTTTCTGTAACCAAAAACTAAATCCTTTTTTTTGTCTTTCCAATCTCTTCTGAACACCTTGTAGCTAGAAATATTTAACACCCAGACTGCACTTCCTTAAACCAGTTCTCTATTATCTCAATCTGTGCCTGTAACTCCCCAGTCTTATTAACTATATTCCATGCATTCGCATACCTGCAGTGTAACATATGATCTAGGCTTTGTTATTCATATAACCCCTACAGTGTAGAAACAGGCCCTTCGGCCCAACAAGTCCACACCGACCGTCAGAGCACCCACCCAAACCCATCCCCCTATAATCCACCTAATCTACACATCCCTGAACATTATGGGCAATTTAGCATGGCCAATCCACCTAGCCTGCACATCTTTGGACTGTGGGAGGAAACCGGAGCACCAAGAAGAGAATGTGCAAACTCTACACAGACAGTCGCCTGAGGGTCGAATCGAACCCAGATCCCTGGCGCTGTGAGGCAGCAGTGCTAACCACTGTGTCACCGTACCGCCCTTACTTTCTCTCTTACTTCTACTCCACCTTTTCAGTAACTAGTCTCTTCTTTAGCGCTTTATGCTCCTTCCAGCAATTTTTGCATCCTGACATTGTTTTCTAATGCATTCTCCTGGTTCCCATTTAAACTGCCAAATTTAATTAAACCATCTCCACCAGCACTAACAAAATACCCTGCAAGAAACTCAGTCCCAGCACTGTTCAGGTCTAAACCAACTGGTTCATACAGCTCCCCAGAGACAGTCCCAGCAAGTGTCCCACGAACCTAAAGCTCTCTTTTGTGAACTGATATCCAAAACAGAAAATTGCTTAGTGAGCAAGACCTCTCGGAGCTCCCACATTACCTTCGTGTTTCTCTTCAACTGCTCCCACTCTCTATCTGCATACATGAACCTAACCTGCAGCTACCTATCTGAACGTTCTCTGCCTCATGTATGCACCTCAATGACTTCAGCTGCTGCCTGAGCTCTGAAACCTAGCACTCAAGTTTGCGTACCCGTGTACATACTTTCTGTACATGAGCTTGTCTAGGTCACAGGAAGTACCAACAACTCGCCACATGCCCCAGTGTGGGCATTCCACTTGCCTCAGCTGCTCTGCCATACCTTAACTTATACTTTTAAGTTATTTATTGTAACTCTGCTGTGCCTATAAAAATGAATTTCGTTGGGATAGTTTAGAAATTTATGACTTTCAAAACTACTGGTGCTTAAAGTACCTAACAGCAGGTGCTCAGCAAGCAATCAACTCAAGACTTTGCTGTGATGTTACACTGAGATCTTTCTTCTCTTCTCCTTGAGAAGTTCCTCATTTCAACTAAAGAAAATAGACTGAGTGATGACAAGGAACCAAATACAGCTGCCAATTAAACAAGGCAACAAGGTAACCCTTCACCGAGCAAAAACAGAAGTTGCTGGTAAAGCTCAGCAGGTCTGGCAGCATCTGTGAAGAAAAAATACAGAGTTAACCAGAATCCTGAGGAAGGGTTACTGGACCCGAAACGTCAACTCTGATTTTTTTCTTCACAGATGCTGCCAGACCTGCTGAGCTTTTCCAGCAACTTTTGTTTTTGTTCCTGATTTTCAGCATCCGCAGTTCTTTCAGTTTTTAACCCTTCACTGAGGTTTGAATGCCTGTTGAGGATAAAAGAGTTGGATCTTTAATTTTTGATATTTGTGACAGGACAATTTCAAATAGTATTTGTTTGGTGTAATGTGCTTATTTCTTTTGTGTAATAAATGTTTATGTTCTTCTCTTAAAAATACATCAGCAGCCTCTTGTGAATACGTTCAGTGATTGACTACCATAAACAAATAGCAAGAATAAAGCTTATAGTAATCAAACTAGGTTACACTCTAGGATCTGACTTGTATTATCATCAGCTGCGATGATAACATTAGAAACAGGTAAGCATTTAAAATTCTTTCACTTACTGAAATTCTCACGCTTAGAATATTCTGGAGTTGTACTTTGTAAGGAGCTTTGTGTGCTTTTGCGTGTTTGACTTTGTGCACTTAGCATGGCCACCTACAAACTCGCTGAATACTAGAACATAAGAAGCAGAAGCAGTAGGCATTTCAGCTGCTCAAACCTGCTCCGCATTTAATACGAATATGGCTGATCTCAACTCCGTCTCAATTCTATTTTCCTGCTTGCTCCCATAATGCATTCTTCTAATTAAAAATATGTCCTAAAGTGTCCACTGCACTCTGTGGTAGTGAATTCCAAGATTCAGGATGTTTCGAAAGAAGTGGTTTCTCTCTGCCACCCCTCAGCTCATCATCTCTATATCTGCTTTGTCAATTTCCTTCAGCATTTTATGTACCTCAATTAGATCTCTTCTCATCCTTCTAAACTCCAGCAAGTACACACCTAAACTGCTAAATCTCTTGTCATAAGACAAGCCCTTCATCTCTGGAATCAATCTAGTGAAACTTTTCTGAACTGCTTCCAATGCATTCTCTCTCAAGTAAGGGGACAAAAACTGTATGTAGTACTTTAGATGCGGTGTCACCAATGCCATGTACAATTGCAACAACACTCACCTTTACTTCATTCCTCCAGCAAGAAATGCCAAAATTCCATTTGCCCTCCTTATTACCACCTGTGCCTGCATACTAGCTTTCTGTGACTCATGCACGAGGATATCCAGATCCCTTTGCTCTGAAGCATTTTGAAGCTTCTCTCTATTTAGATAATAAGTTACCTTTTTATTCTTCTGACCAAAATGGTTAACCTCATAGTTATCCACTTTAAACTCCATCTGCCAAATTTTGGCCTGTTAATCAATATTCACTCGTAAATTCTGTATTTCTTCATTGCAACTTACAGCCCTTGCTGGAATGACCTAGCCTATAACTGAAATGTTTTCCTTAACGATTACCCATTGTTCAGTCACAGTTTGGCCTATCAGTCTTTGGCTCCATTTTACTTTGGCTAGATGCACACTGGTCTCATTGAAATCTGCCCTATTCCAAAGTGGGAGTTGTTAGATTCATAGAGATGTACAACACAGAAACAGTCCAAGTCTTCAGTCCAACTCGTCCATGCCGACCAGATATCCTAAATAAATTGAGTCCCGTTTACCACCATTTGGCCCATATTCCTCTCAACCCTTCCTATTCATCCAGATGCCTTTTAAATGTTGTAATTGTACCAGTCTCCAAAACTTCTTTAGATTGCTCAGAGATAGTAGGAACTGCCGATGCTGGAGTCTGAGATAACAAGGTGTAGAGCTGGATGAACACAGCAGGCCAGGCAGCATCAGAGGAGCAGGAAAGCTGACGTTTCGGGTCATCAGCATTCCTGCTCCTCTGATGCTGCCCAGCCTGCTGTGCTCATCCAGCTCTACACCTTGTCATCTTCTTTAGATTGCTCCCTGTTGTTCTCTGTTATTGATTTAAACCCTATGATCCAATGATCACTTGCAACAAAATGTTCCCCCACAGTCATCCAGTTCAGTTAGCCTATCTCATTGCCCAGTTATAGACAAATTTGCAGTCATACTAAATTAGGTGACCTAGTAAATTGAATCAACGGCAGGAGAAATTACAATGGACTACACACAAACTAAGTTGCTGGGCAGAACTGATGCAAATGAAGTTTAGAGGCGGTTTCAGGCCGGGTGATGGTAAGTAACAGGAATGTTCGTGGACAAGTAATCCAGAGACTTGGACTAATACTGCAGAGACTTGGGTTCAAATCCCACCAGACCATCTACAGAAATTAACATTCAATGGATTAATAAACCTGGAAGAAAATGCTGAAATAACTGCACAGAGGCTGGTATCCTGTCACCAAGTCTCCCTTTATTTACAAGTGCACAGTACATTGGTTGCAACCAGCCAGCTTCAAGTCAATCTCTGAAGTCAGGAGACGCTCTGAATCCCCAGTTTATATCTGTCAACAAGGGCTCCCTGATTGGCCCAGGTTAACAACCCCAAACAAGAATCTCATGGTCCATAAGATTCTCTTGATTCCAATCACTACAAATGCAAAATGTATTTATAACAATTTAAAAACTACTGACTTGCCGTGAAGAACATATCTGGTTCAATAACATCCTTTAGAGAAGGAAATCTGCCATTCTTACGTGACCTGGCCTACCTACATATGACTCCAGACCCAGAGCAATGTAGTTAATTCCTAACCATCCTCTAAAATTGCTATGTTGTAAAATGAGGAAGTCCAGGAGTATAGGTATCATTGAGTTTAGAATGGTTTCATGAAGAAGGAGACAATTTGACTAGTACCTGTGGCCAGCTCTCAAGAACAACTCACTCACTCCTACTCCAGGGCCTTTCCCCAGCATCCTGCAAAGCTTTCCTTTGTAGATAATTTTCCAATTCCCGTTTGAAAGCCACAATTGATCTGTCATAACAACACCCTAACCACACTACAAAAGAAGCTTTTTGTCAAATAACCATTGCTTCCTTTGCCAATCAATTTAAATAGGTCCTCAGTTCTTCCACCAACTGTTTGCCTCTTATAATCTCTGTCTAGACTCCTCAGGATTTTGGATATCTACACTAAATCTCCTCTCAATCTTCTCTTCCCCAAAGAAAACTATCAAAAATTCTCCAATTAATCCAATTAACTGCCTCATTCCTGGAATCATTCTCTTGAACCAGTTCATAGAATCTCTACAGTGCAGAAGCAGGCCATTCAGCCCATTGAGCCATTCGAACATCTGAAGAGCACCCCAACCAGACCTACCCCGCTACCCTATCCCTGTAACCCTGCATTTCCCATTGGCTAATCCACTTAGCTTGCACATCCTATGGGAGGAAACTGGTGCACCCAGAGGAAACCCACACAGATACAGGGAAAATGTGCAAACTCCATACAGACAGTCGCCTGAAGGGAGAATCAAACCCAGGTCCCTGACACTGTGTGGCTACAGTGCTAACCACTGAGCCACCATGCCGCCCCTGTTCTGAATCTCCGCTATGCCTTCACATTTTTCTTAAACTGTGGAACTGGGTGCAATATTCCAGTCAAAGCAGAAACAGTGGGTCATTCAGGATTAGCATAGCTTCCTTCCTCTTGAACTCTATGCCTCTATTAATAATAGAGTCCAGGAGACTGTATGTAAGCATACAGTCAAACAACAAAGAAAGAGGCCCTTCGGCCCACCATGTCTATGTCAACCAACAAACACCAAACTGCACTAATCCCACTTACCAGCACTTGATCCATGGCCTACTGTGCCCTGGCATCTTAAGTGCTTGACCAGATGTTTCTTAAATGTTGCAAGATACCAGCGTCTACCACTCAGGCAACACCATTTCTACCATTCTACCACTGGATGAATTTTATTTTTTCCTCAGAATCCCTCTAAATCATTTATTCCTCATCTTAAACTTATGCCCTTTGGACTTAGAAACATCTGCAATGGGGAAAAGATTCTCATGATCTACCCTATCTGTGTCTCTCATAATTTTGTATACCGCAGTCAGATTCCCCCTCAACTTCCTCTGTTCCAGGGAAAAAAACTCAACCTATCTCGTCCCTCCTCTTAACTGAGACTTTCCACCCCAGGCAACATGCTGGTGAATCTCTGCTGCACCCTCTCCAGTGCAATCACATTCCCCAATAGTGCAATGACCCCCCAGAAATACACATAGTATTCCATCTGTGGCCTAATCAATGTTTTATAAAGTTGCAACAAGACTTCCCTGCTCCTATCTTTTACATCTGGTTAATGAAGGCAAGCATCTCCTTCTTCACCAGCCTGTCTACCTCTGCTGACAACTTCAGGGATTGGTGAACTTATACACCAAGGTCCCTTCATTCCTCAGTACTCCTTAGGGACCTACTGTTCATTGTGTATATCCTTCCCTTATGAGACCTCCCAAAATGTATCACCTCACACTTATCAGGATTAAATTCCATTTGCCATTGCTCTACCCAATTTACCAGCTGCTTAATATCAGACTGTAGCACAATCCTCACAATCAACAACACCACCAATTCTTGTGTCATCGCAACATACTAATTATACCTTCTGCTTTCATATCAAAGTTGTTAATGTTCATTACAAATAGCAAGGTTCCCAGCAGAACCCTGTGATATACCACAGGCTTCCAATCATAAAAACAACCCTCCACCATCATCCTTTGCCTCCTATCTGCAAGCCAATTTTGGATCCAATTTGCCAACATATCCTGCATCCCATAGGCTCTTACCTTTTGGACCAGTCTTCCACTTGGGATCTTTCAAAAGGCTTTACTGAAGTCCATGTACACAACTGCACAACCCTCATCAATATAATTAGTCACAAAAACACTATCAATTCACTGGACAGGATCTCCCTCTAACAAATACATGCTGTCTATCTCTGATCAATCCCTCCCTTTCCAAGTGCTGATTAATCCTGTCCCTCAGAGTTTTTTCCAATAAGTTCCCTGCCAAAGATGTCAGACTAACTGGTCTGTAATTATCTGGCCTATCCCTGCTGCCCCTCTTGAACAAAGGAACCATGTCAGCTATCCTCCAGTCATCTGGCATGTCACCTGTGGCTAGCTAAGTATTAAATATTTCCGCCAGGGCTCCAGCAATCTCCCCTCTTGCCTCCCATAGCAGTCTGGGATACATGTAATCAGTTTTATGCCCGATAAAAGATCTAAAACCTCCTTCTCCTTATTAAACTTAACCTGTTCTAGAACCTCACCATACCAACTGAAATCTCTAGCTACAATGTGTTTCTCCCTTGTGAGTACAGATGAGAAGTATTAATTTAAGATCTCAGCGACGTCCCGATAACCACAATAGGTTGTCCTTTAGGTCTCTAATAAGACCCACTCTTTACCTGGTAATCTTGCACTTAATAAACTTTTAAAATACCTTGGGGGTTTCATTAATCCTGTGTAAGACATTTCATGGCTCCTCTTTGCCCTCCAAATTTCCTGTACACTGTCTATGGTCCTGAAGGACCCCCAGTTTTTAATGTGCTGTACATATGAACATGTATTTTGTTCGTTTTCTTTATCAAACCAGGATTCCCTGGATTTACATAGACACATTTCATTCATAATAATTATCAGGTAAGGCCGGGGGGGTGGGGGGGTCTTTTCTTCAGAAAAGTGAAAGCTATTAGCAAATATGATAGGCCTTGCATATGGATGAGTGAACTGATACTTTAATGGGGAGAAGAACGCTTCACGTAATTGGACAGGTCAAATCTAGGAGTCACTAATGGAAGGTGATGCATAGAAGATGCGGTCAAGATTTCAAGAGAAACCTTAGTTAGGGTGGTTAGGATGAGAAATTTGACATAAAAAGCACAGATGCATTAAAAGGGGGAAATTGGACTTAAAATGGCATTGTCACTTGGATCTGTGACGTTTTTAACCAGTTTTCAAGGTTTACCTATGACCCTATCCCAATTATACACTGCTTTCATATCTCTGAAACATGACTATCCATCAGCTTAACTAGGGGTTAGAGAGTGGCCATCTTTGAACAAACATCCATTCTCGGTTACTGGACCCGAAACATTAACTCTGTTTTCTCCTTCACAGATGCTGCCAGACCTGCAGAGCTTTTCTAGTAACTTTGTTTTTGTTCCCGATTTACAGCATCTGCAGTTCTTTTGGTTTTTATTCAAAACACTACATCTGTTTGAGTGGGCGCTGGCCACAGGGGACTCCTGCACTGCCTGCCCACACTTACTGGCCTTGATGGTCATCACCCAATGCTTTTCTATCTGTGTAACCCTTACTTGTGGTGTGACCAGCTCACTAAACATACTATCCACAACATTTTCAGCTTCATGGATGTTCCATAGTCAGTCCATCCACAGCTCTAGCCACTCCGTGTGGTAAATCAGGAGCTGCAGCTGAACACCACTACCTGCATACGTAGTCACCATGGAGAATGGAAATGTCCCTGATTTCACACATATTGCAGGAGGAGCATTCCATGGGATCAAGTTCTCTTGCCATTGTGTTCCTTATCAATTACTCACCTAATCAGATTTCCCATTCACTTTCTTCCAATTCCTAACAAACTACAAACCACAAAAATTAAGGACTTCACACTTGGTTTCCCTCCCGGTATTATTCTCTCAGTCCCTATAGCTGGTTGTTAAGCAAACAATCACTTCTCAGCTTCTGAGGAAGGGTCACCGGACCCAAAACGTTAACTCTGTTTTCTCCTCCACAGATGCTGCCAGACCTGCTGAGCTTTTCCAGCAACTTTGTTTTTGTTCCTGATTTACAGCATCCACAGTTCTTTCGGTTTTTACTTCACTGCTTCCCTGTGCCATCACCCTCAATTGTTTCTTTCTGTTAAGAATGAAGTCTATTTTAATTTTTATGACACCTCCCCCACAGGCTCCGCTGCAAAACTTTGTTTCCCAGTCAGTAGGCCTCACAGATTTTAATCTAACCTTAATCACCCAATCAGCTGCTTCCTCCTGTCCTGCATCACGTTTTGAACCCTGACATCTCCTTAGGAGCTCTTCTTCTGGATTCAGTGAAGGTTCGCTCTGCTCCTCTCCATTATACTCCATTTTGCCATCTTGTTGCCTACTTTCTTCACCTGTCTGTACCTCTTTGTAGCATCTATATCCTCCTCACAAGCTACATTTAGACAACTTTATAGTACTTGCTGACCTTTCTAAACCATTAATACAGGCCATAAATAGCTGGGAACCATCACTGATCACAGCCTGTCAACTTGAGAATGCCCCATTTATCTGTCTGTTAACTGATTTTCTATCCCTGCTGATATATTGCCCTCAACTCCATGAATCTTTATGTTTCCTTTTGTGTGGAATTTTATCAAATTCTTTTTCAAAATCCAGGTATCTGCTAATTCCACTCTATCTATCCCATTGGTTGTGTCCTCAAAAAATCTTTAATAAATTTGTTAACTTTGTCTGATTATACTATAATCTTGTTAAGATGTCCTTAATACATTCCAGCACTATCCTGACTAATGTCAGGCTAACTGGCCTGTAGCTCTCTATTTTCTTTCTCCATCCTTTCTGGAATAGTGGAATTACACTTGCTGATTTCCAATCTCTTGGGACCGTTCCAGAATTAAGGGAATTCCAGAAAATAATAGCTAGAGCATCCACTATCTCTGCTACCATTGCTTTGAGAAATCTGAGATCTTAAACCACCAGGTCCAGGAGTTTTGTTGGATTGTAGTTCCTTAAGTTTTTCCTGCCAATACTATTTTCCTTTATTTTTAAACACCTAGTATATTCTCTATTTCTGGTATGTGACTGGTGTATTCTGCTAAAAGACACACATTATTTGTAAAATGGCAAATACCCATTGTTGAACAAGGTGCAATTATTTGCAGAGACAACAACGTGCAGAGCTGGATGAACACAGCAGGCCAAACAGCATCATAGGAGCAGAAAGGCTGACGTTTCGGGCCGAGACCCTTCATCAGAAATGGT
>NC_063351.1:577145-603343 GCF_021869965.1 Rhincodon typus
CTCCGCTTGGTTTCCCCGATGTAGAGGAAGCCACACCGGGTACAGCGGATGCAGTATACCACATTGGCAGATGTGCAGGTGAACATCTGCTTGATGTGGAAAGTCTTCTTGGGGCCTGGGATGGGGGTGAGGGAGGAGGTATGGGGGCAGGTGTAGCACTTCCTGCGGTTGCAGGGAAAAGTGCCGGGTGTGGTGGAGCTGGAGGGGAGTGTGGAGCGGACAAGGGAGTCACGGAGAGAGTTGTCCCTCCGGAAAGCAGATAAGGGTGGGGAGGGAAAGATGTCTTTGGTGGTGGGGTCGGATTGCAGATGGCGGAAGTGTCGGAGGATGATGCGTTGGATCCGGAGGTTGGTGGGGTGGTACGTGAGGACGAGGGGGATTCTTTTTTGGTTTTTATTGCGTGGACGGGGTGTGAGGGATGAGGTGCGGGAGATGTGGGAGACACGGTTGAGGGCGTTCTCGACCACCGAGGAGGGGAAGTTACAGTCCTTGAAAAACGAGGACAACTGAGATGTACGGGAGTGGAATGCCTCATCCTGGGAGCAGATGCGGCGGAGGCGAAGGAATTGGGAATAGGGGATAGCATTTTTGCAGGAAGGTGGGTGGGAGGAGGAGTATTCTAGGTAGCTGTGGGAGTCGGTGGGCTTGAAATGAATATCGGTTTCTAGGTGGTTGACCGATATGGAGACAGAGAGGTCCAGGAAGGTTGTCTGATTCTCCCCTCCTCCACTCTCTGGTGAATTGCACACTGTCCCTTTAAGGGTGAGTCACGCGACCGAGCAGGACCCTTTAATCGGGTCACGTGAGCGCTCGAGGCTGCGAGAGAGAGAGAAGAGTTGGAGGAGGAGGGATGGTGAGTGTTTGATTAACTGACTGAAGGAGCTGCCGTGGTTCGGGCTGTCTCCATGACAGGCCGATGTTTCGCTGCGGCCTCCACACCTTGTCTCTTCGGGCCCCGTTCAGAGAGGGACAGCGGCCTCCCTGCCGGGCCTAGGGGAGTGGGCTGCTGTGTCGGCAAGTCAGGGTCCCGGCGGTCCCTGCCCATTTGTCGTGGTTCCCGGGCATTGGGAAAGTGGCTGCTCCTTGTTGTTGTCCCAGTGTGGAACCAGGGATCCTCCTCATTTGGTTTAGAGAGTGGCCTCAGGATAGTGCCAAAGTGGAGCTGACCCGCCTCTTGCATTGGGTCAGTTAGAAGCTCCAGAACCGTAAGGGGATATTGTAGCAAGGGACTGGCGTTTATTTATTGCCCATCCCATGTACCTGCCCCCCCCCGTCACTGCAACTGAATTACTTGCTGCACCAACGGAGCAGAGGATAGCTAATTGTTGATCGCACTGTTCTGGGCCTGGGTTCGCCTTTAGCTAGATGACAGCTTTCCCTTCTGTAAGGGAACATGTTTGGTCAATTCCAACATCGTGGATTTCAATGCTGGGATTAAAGCCAGCAACAAAAACAGAAGTTGCCGATAAAGCTCAGCAGGTCTGGCAGCATCTGTGGAGAAAAATCAGAGTTAACGTTTCGGGTCCAGTGATCCTGCCTCGGAACAGTGATTAAAGTGTCTGAATTTGTAATCTAATAAGAAGCACTGCAGTAACACTAAATCCAATGCATGGTGGGAGATTCCCTAGGTTGGATCAGTGTGAAGCTCTGAACATAAGCTTTGACGTGCACGAGACAGTAGTGAAAGAAGTAGGGACACTGCTTACAAGTGAATTGTTAGAGTAGAACCGAGAAATGAATGGCATAACATTGATAAGACCCTGAAAAGTAGTGGAACAGCTGAAAAGGACTGAGGCACTTGATAGATTTCTGCTTTAAAAAGAAACTTGGGTGCAGTAAGGAAGGTGTAATCTGGGGTTACCTTTACAAAAATAACTAACTTTTGTTTTATTCATTCACCAGACATGCATGTTGTTGGCCACGTCATTATTTATTGCCCATCCTGAATGGCCCAGAGTCAACCACATTGCTGTGGGTCTGGAGTGACATGTAGGTTATTAGCAAACCAGATTTTTTTTCCTGACAATAGGTTCATGGTCATCTCTAAATTTATTAATTCCAGATTTTTATTGAATTGAATCTAAGTCTCCAGAACATTACCCATGTCTCTGAATTAATAATCTAGAGATAATGCCATGAGGCCATTATCTCTTCATGCTGATTTGATATGTAAGTGGAGGCATGTTCCATCTGTACTGCCAGATGAATTTCTTCCTTGTCCTTTTGGGTGGGCAATCTAAGTGGCAGCTCCTCGCCTTGGACAACAGAATGCAGGAGGATTATGACCTACTTAAAACCAAAAACAAACTAGCCAGCAATGACACACCATGGACAAATGAAAACATGAGGGCAAAATCATTCTAAAGGCAAACACGAAGTACACTTCGAGGCGTTCAAGAGGGTGTTGGATGGTTATTTAAATAGTAGGGGACATGTTTCTAAAGTGAAGGGAGAAAGATTTAAAATAGACCTGAGGGGCAACTTTTTCACAATGGGTGGCTTGTATGTGGAACAAACTATGCAGGCACAGTTACAACATTTAAAAGATGTTCGGAGAAGTACTTGATAGGAAGGATTTCGAGGGATATGGACCAAATGCAGGCAAGTGGGACTAGTTTAGTTTGGAAAACTTGGTTAGCATGGACAGGTTGGACCGAAGGGTCTGTTTCTGTGCTGCCAGACTCTCTAATGGTGCGCAAGGATGCGATGAAAAGGTGGGATATTTGCACTGGATAATAGAGCTGGTGCAGACACAGTGAGTGAATGGCCTGTTTCTGCACTGTAATAATTCTGTGATTCTTTGATTCACTAGGTATACAGGCAGCAAGGGAGAACATGGCAATATTGAAAAAGATGGGAAAGAAGAGACTGAGAAATAATTTATTCTACTGACACACAAAAAGGAAAAGAAATATCAGGATAGTGATTAAAAACAGAGGGATTATATATAATAAACTCACAGGCTTCTGTATTTATTAAGGAATATAATATCTATTCAACATTAAAAGAAAAAAGTCAAAGATATAGCAAACATTTAAGATAGAATAAGCATAGATGTTTAATAAACTAGCAAAGCGTAAAGGTGTTAAATCCCTGGGTCAAATGGATGGCACGAAAAAGAAAGCATTATTACACATCTATTGATATCAGGTGTAATGTGTGTATGTATTGATAATATGTGTATATAGAAAGTCATTAAAAAAGTGAATAGTTCCAGAGGAATGGTGAATAGCTTATATGATTTCACTTGGCTCAAAGTTGGTGGTAGAAAAGACAATGGAATTATTTGTCAAAAACGTGATTGAAGACATCTTGAAACAAAAATTGTAAAGAATAGTCCACGTGGATTACTGAAAGGAAGGTCATATATGACCAGCCTTATTGAATTATTGGGTGAATGTATAGTGAAGGCTAATGTAGTACATGTAATCTATTTGGATATTTGAAATGCCTTTGAGGTATTTCTCATACAGACTTGTGACGAAGGCGCTGCCAGGGGACAAATAGAATGGATAGTAACTAGTCTGCAAAGCAGAAGACATGAGTAAAGGTAGTTACACAAACAGGCAAAAGGTGGGAAATGGTGTTTCCACAAGGATCAGTGAATGAAATGAAAATTGATATAACTGGAAAAAACTCAGTAGGTTTGGCAGCATCTGTGGAGAGAAAGCAGAGTTAAGACTTCAGAACTAAAGAATGTATTCTGAAGAAGGGTCACTGGACCTGAAATGTTAACTCTGTTTTCTGTCAACAGATGCTGCCAGACCTGCTGGGCTTCTCCAAGTATTTCTGTTTTTTCTTTAAGTGCTGTTTATTTCTCGAGGTAAATAATATAAAAAAAAGTGTTTTTTTTTATTAAATTTTTGTAGAAATGGAGATAGTGGTGCTGCCTTGTCCAAGGTTCAGTGCTGAGCTGAGTCCAATGCTTTTATGTGATCTTTAAGAAAGATGTTTCACGTATAGACTGGTACATTCCAACAATGGCAAATGGTAAGGGAGCCAAAATCAGAGCTGCTCAGCTGATGAGTGAGATAGAGATTATGATGAAACAAAGACCAGGTGTGTAATGTACTTTAGGTGGATTCTTCAAATGGGAAGCTAGTTAACTACAATCGCTTGAGAGGGGAAGTGAAAATAAAAAAAAAACTGTTGAATAAATTGTGATAATAGAAAAGCATTCAACGTTAAAGAGGATACAAATATTATCTACTGTCTTGTAAAAGCAAAATCTGGTTCACTAATGTCCTCTAGAAAGGAAATCCATTGTCCTTGACTGGTCAGGCCTTCATATGACCCCAGACACAGTAATATGATTGGCTCTTTCACTGTCTCATGGGCAGTTAGGGGTGGGCAAAAATGCTGGCCTAATCAGTAGCATCCACATTCCATGTACAAACACAAAAAAGTTGTAAATAGTAAATGGGTAGCGAGGCTGTGTGGAACCATATCAGGCACACGGTGATGTGTGCTGAGGGGAGCAGGGCAAGGCTAGCATACTTTGTGTCAGGATTTGCTAAAAAGAAATCTGACAAAATATCAGTAGAAGTAGTGATAGTGTGAAAATTAAGGTGCTGGAAAGACTAGTTATATATGGGTGGATTGGCACTGGGTGACCGATGGATGTGCATGTGCCTAGGTTCTTGAAGATGGCAGGACATTGAGAGAGCAGCAAGCAAAGCCTAGAGGATATTAGGCTTCATAAATAGACGTATTGAGTACATACATAGATAATTGTATTGCCATTGTTGTCGTTTATCTCGGTTTTCAAAGGAACTTTGATAACGTTCCCATAATAGACTAATGAATAAAGTTAGAGAATGTGGTGTCGGGGCAAATGGAAGAAGGGATTGCTTGCTGGCAGCAGTACAGAAGAGAAATAGAAGTAAAAGGGAATTATTTAGAGAGGAAGAAGGTGGGAAGGGGTGTTCCACCAGGATCCGTACAGGACCACTGCTGTTCATTATTTACATCAACTGTTTAGATTTGAATTCAAAAACACAATTTCTGAATTCACAAATAATACCAAATTGTAGAGACTATAGACGGTACTGAGGAGAATTACAACAAATTGCTGAAGGAAATTAGTAAACATTCAGAATAAGCAAATACTTGACCCGAAACGTTAACTCTGTTTTCTCCTTCACAGATGCTGCCAGACCTGCTGAGCTTTTCCAGCACCTTTGTTTTTGTGTCAACTGATCTGCCTTCATCTGTTGTCTTGGTCAGCCTTTCAAAAAACTCAATTAAGTTAGTGAGACACGATTTCCCACACAAAGCTGTGCTGATTATCCCAAATCAGTCCTTGACTTTTCAAATGCATGTAGTTTCTCGGTATCTCCTCCAATTACTTACCCACCACTGACATCAGGTTCACCCATATGTAATACTCTGGTTTTCCTTGCAGCTTTTCTTAAGTCTTTAAATGTTTCACTAAAGGCAAGGCAATTTAAACAAAACCGATCAAACGCTGGGCATTCTTTCTAGAGCGGTAAAATTGAAAAGTAAGGCAGTGATACTAGGTCGGTACTGAACCTTGGTTAGACCATACTGAGGGTACTACATGCAGTTCTGAACACCATGCTTACAGCAAAGGCCGTAGAGAACAGGATGCAGAGAAGATTTATAAGGACAGTGCCAGAAAACTCAGATCTTTTAAATTTATGGAAAATTTTGATTGACCGGATATAGAACAGGGAAGGTGGTAAAAGAGGGGGAGGTGTGGCATTGTTAGTCAAGGACAGTATTACGGTGGCAGAAAGGACGTTTGATGAGGACTCGTCTACTGAGGTAGTATGGGCTGAAGTTAGAAACAAGAAAGGAGAGGTCACCCTGTTGGGAGTTTTCTATAGGCCTCCGAAAAGTTCCAGAGATGTAGAGGAAAAGATTGCAAAGATGATTCTGGATAGGAGTGAAAGTAACAGGGTAGTTGTTATGGGGGCTTTAACTTTCCAAATATTGACTGGAAACGCTATAGTTCGAGTACTTTAGATGGATCAGATTTTGTCCAATGTGTGCAGGAGGGTTTCCTGACACAGTATGTAGATAGGCCAACAAGAGGCGAGGCCACATTGAATTTGAATTTGGTACTGGGTAATGAACCAGGCCAGGTGTTAGATTTGGAGGTAGGTGAGCACTTTGGTGATAGTGACCACAATTCGGTTACGTTTACTTTAGCAATGGAAAGGGATAAGTATATACCGCAGGGCAAGAGTTATAGCTGGGGGAAAGGCAATTATGAGGCGATTAGGCAAGATTTAGGATGCATAAGATGGAGAAGGAAATGTGGAGCTTGTTCAAGGAACAGCTACTGCGTGTCCTTGAGAAGTATGTACCTGTCAGGCAGAGGGGAAGTGGTCGAGCGAGGGAACCGTGGTTTAGTAAAGAAGTTGAATCTCTTGTCAAGAGGAAGAAGGAGGCTTATGTAGAGATGAGGCGTGAAGGCTCAGTTACAAGTTAGCCAGGAAGGACCTAAAGAGAGAACTAAGAAGAGCCAGGAGGGGACATGAGAAGTCTTTAGCAGGTAGGATCAAGGAAAACCCTAAAGCTTTCTATAGGTATGTCAGGAATAAAAGAATGACTAGAGTAATATTAAGGCCAGTCAAGGACAGTAGTGGGAAGTTGCACGTGGAGTCTGAAGAGATAGGAGAGGCGCTAAATGCATATTTTTCGTCAGTATTCACACAGGAAAAAGACAATGTTGTCAAGGAGAATACTGAGATACAGTCTATTAGACTAGATGGGATTGAGGTTCATAAGGAGGAGGTGTTAGCAATTCTGGAAGGTGTGAAAATAGATAAGTCCCCTGGGCCGGATGGGATTTATCCTAGGATTCTCTGGGAAGCTAGAGAGGAGATTGCAGAGCCTTTGGCTTTGATCTTTATGTCGTCATTGTCTACAGGAATAGTGCCAGAAGACTGGAGACTAGCAAATGTTGTCCCCTTGTTCAAGAAGGGGAGTAGAGACAACCCTGGTAATTATAGACCAGTGAGCCTTACTTCGGTTGTGGGTAAAGTGTTGGAAAGGATTATAAGAGATGGGATTTATAATCATCTAGAAAGGAATAATTTGATTAGGGATAGTCAACACGGTTTTGTGAAGGGTAGGTTGTGCCTCACAAACCTTATTGAGTTCTTTGAGAAGATGACCAAACAGGTGGATGAGGATAAAGCGGTTGATGTGGTGTATATGGATTTAAGTATTGCATTTGATAAAGTTCCCCATGGTAGGCTATTGCAGAAAATACAGAGGCATGAGATTGAGGGTGATTTAGTGGTTTGGATCAGAAATTGGCTAGCTGTAAGAAGACAGAGGGTGGTGGTTGATGGGAAATGTTCATCCTGGAGTTCAGTTACTAGTGGTGTACCTCAAGGATCTGTTTTGGGGCCACTGCTGTTTGTCATTTTTATAAATGACCTGGATGAGGGCGTAGAAGGATGGGTTAGTAAATTTGCGGATGACACCAAAGTCGGTGGAGTTGTGGATAGTGCAGAAGGATGTTGTAGGTTACAGAGGGACATAGATAAGCTGCAGAGCTGGGCTGAGAGGTGGCAAATGGAGTTTAATGCGGAAAAGTGAGAGGTGATTCACTTTGGAAGGAGTAACAGGAATACAGAGTACTGGGCTAATGGTAAGATTCTTGGTAGTGTGGATGTGCATAGATCCCTGAAAGTTGCCACCCAGGTTGATAGGGTTGTTAAGAAGGCGTACGGTGTGTTATGTTTTATTGGTAGAGGGATTGAGTTTCGGAGCCGTGAGGTCATGTTGCAGCTGTACAAAACTCTGGTGCGGCCGCACTTGGAGTATTGCGTACAGTTCTGGTCACCGCATTCTTGGAAAGGGTGCAGAGGAGATTTACCAGGATGTTGCCTGGTATGGAGGGAAGGTCTTATGAGGAAAGGCTGAGGGACTTGAGGCTGTTTTCGTTAGAGAGAAGAAGGTTAAGAGGTGACTTAATAGAGACATACAAGATGATCAGAGGATTAGATAGGGTGGACAGTGGAAGCTTTTTTCCTCGGATGGTGGTGGCTAGCATGAGGGGACATAGCTTTAAATTGAGGGGTGATAGATATAGGACAGATGTCAGAGGTAGGTTCTTTACTCGGAGGGTAGTAAGGGTGTAGAATGCCCTGCCTGCAAAAGTAGTGGACTTGCCAACTTTAAGGGCATTTAAATGGTCATTGGATAAACATATGGATGATAGTGGAATAGTTTAGGTTAGATGGGCTTCAGATTGGTTTCACAGGTCGGCGCAACATCGAGGGCCGAAGGGCCTGTACTGCGCTGTTATGTTCTATGTTCTAATTTTGTGGGAAGTTTCTAAAAGAATGCAGTGCTGTGCAACAGAACAATATAGTTCATGGAACAAAAGAGGCAGAAGTGACATGAATATGCAATATGCTTGCTGACAGGAAAGTTTATTGGTTAATAGATGTCTTTTGGGTGGGGGGATGGTTTGTAGTGGAGTTCCGCAGATGTTAGTGGTTGAGACCCTTGCTTTTCCTGATATGTATTAATGATCTAATCCTTATTACAGGGCTCATTTTCAAAGTTTGCAGATAATATGGTATTGTGAATTGTGTGATAGTGTGGAATTTCAAAAAGGTGCTGACAAGCTGGTGGAATGAGTGGATGAGGTTCACTGTGGAGAAATGTGGCAATTCATTTTGCTAGGAAGAACGTGAATAGACAAAATTAAAATGAAGGAATTGCATGAGCAGAGACCCTCGGGTGAATACGTCATAAGTCATTAAAGGTGGCAGGTCAGGTGAAAAGAGCTGTTAATAAAGGATATATTGTCCTCGAAATTATTGATAACAGAGCAAGGAGATTCTGTTGAATTTGTTTAAGACATTAGTTCAACTCAGCTGGAGTATTGTGCCCTGTTCTGGACACTTTAGGAAGGCATTAAATACATTCAAGAGAGTTATGAAGATAGATTGGAGAAGTCTGAACTGGCTTCCTTTGTGAAGAGAAGGCTGAGGGAGAGTTTGATTTAAGGTATTCAAAATACTAAGGGGCTAGGACAGAATGCATAGGGAGAAAGTATTCATGTGTGAAGAGATTGAGAATGAGTGGGCACAGATTTAAAGTAATTGGTAAAAGAAACTAATAAGAGAAAAAACTTCTAGTGAGTCAGTTAAGGACTAGAATGTAATGGCTGACAGAAGTTTTCAAAAGGAAATTCAGCTATTATTTGGAAAGAAAGTTTTTAATTTACTGGGAGAAGGCAGGGAAGTGATGTTAAATGAATTACTCTGTTGGAGAACTGGTTTGGGCACAGTGAGTTGAATAGTATCCATTTGTGCTGTCACAATTCTGAAATTTTGCGACAGTGTGGTTGGAGGTTGTTAATATCATATAGTCACCAAGATCGCTGATCGTGAATTTAATGACACCATCGGGAGTAGTTGAAGTGAATAGCACTTTTTTGTTTTTATATGGCTTTTTCTTATTTATTTAAGAGGAGGCTGGACAAACATGAGTAGAGAGTTATGATGGTAGATTTAGATGAGAACAGGTGAGAGGAGGCTTGATTGGAGCATAAACAGCATCATAGACAAGTTGTACCCTGTATCTGATGTAAAAGCTGAACAATGATGATTAAGCATGCTGGCTCAGGGCTCCTGTCTTTGGAAATGGTATAGACACCCACTATCATTATATGTACAATCTCCCAGATAGAAGGCAGCAACACTTACTCTCTGTGTCACCTCTATCACCAAGTAGGATATGGAGGTCATGACATTTGTGTGGCTGAGACCATCTAAGCTGGGACTTGATTTGCTGTTCTACTGTTGTTGCTGGGTCAATAATCTGGAGTTTCTTAACCTAACCACATTGCCCCAAATCCCTCTGACCCAAGCACAGTGAACTGTTTAGAACTTCAGGCCCCAGCTACTGAGTCTGAGACCCCCTTGTCCTCGGCCTATGTTGGAACACCTTCACAACATGGATTGCCAGGTTTCATGGTGGTGGCTTATCACCACTTCTCAGTAGCTTTGATATGCAAGTGTTGGCCTTGCCCCCCAGATCAGAATAAAGGTAATTAGTACTTAGCATTTCACAAACAAGCTGATTACAAGGTTAAAGCAGTACTTTTATATAAGATTCAGCCACAGTTCATATTCTGTGAGTAGCTTGAACAGCCTAGCGTAGAATGGACAATTAAAGCTTTAAAGAACTAGGATGATAACAGCATTAGGATACTACAGTGACATGGAGGAGATTGAAATACTGGGACTATTCCCAATGGACCGATTTAAGGCCAAAAGAAGGTTTGAGTTTTTCAAAATTGAGCATAACTGTGATAGTTGAATCAGGGTGAGTGGGAGGAAGAAGGGACAGGGTTAGTATGAGTAGGAAGAGAGGGCCATGGTCCAGGCTGAAAGGAAGAGGAGAGAAGACAAAAGTCATCCTGGAAGCAAACAGCTCAGTACACAGCATGGCCATCTCAAATACAAGATGGTCCTGTAAAGTCCAGGATGGTTGGTCACCCTGAATGAATAGGAATAGATTTCCTTTGAGTAGCTGATGTGAACTTTCAAAATGTTTCTTCACATGGTTTCAGTTTGGCATGGCCTTTGTCATAGTGGTTAAGGTGCGAACCACTGCAGGAATGCTGAGCTAAGAGAAAAATAACAAATATTTAAATCTGGGAACATGACATGATATTGGATTTTTGATGATTCTTCCGCTGGATCTAGATGGTTGAAACTAAAGGGTGGATTTGTAAAGCACTATCTTCACAGTTTTTAAACAAAAAACTGGAAATATTGATGCTCCGTAAGCCTGACATTATCATCAATAAACATAGCCATTAAGTTGGGGGATTCCTGGTTGTAAGTGGGGTTGTTTGATGGAGACTTTGCCATTAACATCACCTGTGATAATATTGAGACAGGAAAACTTGCTAACAAATCAGTATCTTTAAATGAAAGGTCTGAGCACATATGTGGGCGAACTATATTCATATATGGACTCCAAATAAAGCAATGCCTTGATTTTAAAATTCTAATATTGTTTTTAAATTCATCCTTGGCCTCAACCCTCCCTATTTCTGTAATATCCTCCATCAGTACAATGCTCTTTAACAGTGTAACCTCCTCCAGCCCTTACAACCTTTCCTATTTCTCATTCTGCAACCCTCCCAAGATATTTGTGCATAGCTTATTTCTGGCCTCGAGCCTTTGATTTCAGTGGCTAAACCATTGCTGAGGCGAAAGCGCCAAAGTTTACTCCTTCCCATTTATCCTTTGCTCCTTAAATGCTATGTCCATGACTAAATATTTTATTTTAGTTTGCGCTTTTATGAAGTGTGATTTCTAAAATAAATTTATTCTTTCTACAAGATGTGGCCTCTGCTGGCTAACCAGCAGTTAGTGTCCATTTCTGATTGCCCTGTAGGAGATGGTAGCGAGCTGCCTTCTTGAGCTGATACGGCTTATGTGGTGTAAGAACACCCGCGATGCTGGTTGGGTGGGTGGGAGGGAGTTCCAAAATTGTGACCAATGGCAAAATGTTTTGTTCTGTATAGTGTTAAGCTCCTTGAGTGCTGTTGGAGCTGCACTTGTCCAGGTAAGTGCAGAATACTCCATTAGACTCTGGACTAAATGGCCACCTGTCCAAATCTCTCTACCTTTAATGCAATGTTGTGTTTTGTTGGATTCATTTTGTAGAGCAGTCCCTTGGCACTTAGAGTTGTGGATTCTGGGATGACTCAACAGTCATAGGGGGAAATGTGGCAGATTGGATTCAGAATTGGCTGACCCTTAGAAGACAAAGGGTGGTAGTGGACAGAAAACATTCAACATGGTGCTCAGTTACGAGTGGTGTACCACAAGGATCTGTTCTCAGTCCTCTTCTATTTGTGATTTTTGTAAATGATTTGGATGAAGGAGTGGAAGAGTGGATTAGCAAGTTCGCGGACGATACGAAGGTGGGTCACGTTGTGGACAATGCGGAGGGCAGTTCTAGGTTACAAAGGGACATTGATAGAATGCAGAGCTGGGCTGAGAAGTGGCAGATGGAGTTTAACCCTGAAAAGTGTGAGGTGATTCATTTTGGAAGGACAAACTTGAAAGCAGAATACAGGGTTAACGGAAAGATTCTTGACAGTGTGGAGGAGCAGAGGGATCTTGGGGTTCATGTTCACGGTTCCCTGAGAGCTGCCACCCAGGTAGATAGAGTTGTTAAGAAGGCGTCTGGTGTGTTAGCTTTCATTAATAGAGGGATTGAGTTCAAGAGCCGTGAAGTTATGCTCCAGCTATACAAAAGCCTGGTTCGGCCACATCTGGAGTATTGTGTCCAGTTCTGGTCACCTCATTACAGGAAAGATGTGGAAGCGTTAGAAAAGGTGCAGAGGAGATTTACCAGGATGTTGCCTGGAATGGAGGGAAGGTCTTACAAGGAAAGGTTGAGAGAGCTAGGGCTTTTCTCTTTAGAACGACGAAGGATGAGAGGTGACTTGAATTAGGTGTACAAAATGATCAGAGGTATAGATAGGTGTAGAGCTGGATGAACCCAGCAGGCTGAGCAGGAAGGCTGATGTTTTGGGCTTAGACCCTTCTTCAGAAAAGTCTAGTCTAGGCCTGAAACGTCAACCTTCCTGCTGCTTTGATGCTGCTTGGCCTGCTGTGTTCATCCAGCTTGTTATCTCAGATTCTCCAGCATCTGCAGTTCCTACTATCTCAGAGATATAGATAGAGTAGACAGCCAGAGACTTTTTCCTAGGGTGGAGGTAGCTTTTACGAGGGGACACACAGTTTTAAAGTGAAAGGAGGTAGATATCGGGGAGACGTCAGAGGTAGGTCCTTTATTCGGAGAGTGGTCGGGGCGTGGAATGCATTGCCAGAGAGGGTAGTGGAGTCGGCCTTGTTAGGGGCATTTAAGTGGCTATTAGATAGGCATATGGATGATAGTATAAGGTAGCGGTGGAGGTTAGATAGACCTTAGGTTTAGGTAAAAGTTTGGCACAACATCGTGGGCCGAAGGGTCTGTTCTCTGTTCTCTGTTCTCGTCCAGTTTGCCACAGGTTGGGCATGTAGTATTTGAAGAGGCAAGTGAGTAGGGTTAACACAGTGTGGAGCTGGAGGAACATTTTCTGAAGAAAGATCCCAATCCAAAACGTCAACTTTCTTACTCCTCTGATGCTGTCTGACCTGCTGTGTTCCTCCAGCTCCACAGTGTGTTGTCTTGGACAAGTGAGGTTGTTTTTGAAATCCCGTGTCAAAATATATGACCCGTCCGATGTAGGCCTGCAAGAGGATGCTGTTTGTTGGAGCACCCAATCTGTCAGTAGAATTCTAGGATTTTGCTGGTGATTTTTTTTTTTGGTAGGGGTTTGAGGTGTCTGCTGTACATCATTCATATGTCCAATGCGTACAGAAGGGCAGCCAACCTCGCTGTCCTGTAAACCATCAGCTTGAACTTCACATATTGTATGAGAGAATGGGCCTTAAGTGGGATATCCAGAAGACAAAGGTCCTGTTACTCCTGCCACGCAACATTGCCGCATAACCCCCATCTGACTGGATCCACAGTGAGCCACAGGACAATGTGGAACTTGTCCCATACCTTAGGTGCCTCTTCTCAGTGATTGTAGACATCAACAATGAAATTCAACATTGTCTTTGTGCCAATGCAGCCTTCAGCCATTTGAGGAGCAGAGTGATGATAGAGCTGGACCCCGACACCAAGCTCGTGGTATTGTTGGATTTGGCTCCTGTGAAATGCCTTGGAACATTTAGCTGTTAAGTGCTTTGTATTGTTGATTGCTAGTTTATGCTGTGCTACATTCAGCGAGGAACTGATTGAACTTTTACTCAATTTAATTCACAAGAGAAGCGTGGTTTCTTTGATTAACAATTACTTAGGTGTTTCCAGCTAAACAAGATGCAAGATTTTAAGGCAAATGCTTGATTGCTGCCAAGAACCTAGCTGAGTCAGTTGGTTTTAAGATCACTTCTCATTGCAGCACCTGAGTGCGTGAATCAAAATTCTAGATTGACCTGTTGATGGAATGCTGTATTGTAGGTGACTTTCTGTTGGGTGAGTTATTAACCAACTTTCTAATGTGAAAGATTTTGTAATGGTATTTGAAAAGCAGGCAGTTCTAATTTCCTAGCCAATGTTCATCCCATTCTACTTACTCAAAATATTTACTTTGGTGCCCATCTAGTTTACAGTTCTTTATATTTTGGTTAAATGTGAGAACGTCCGTCCTTCAAGTAATTTAGCTGTGAAAAGCTCTGGGAATTCCATTGAAGGCTTGTGTGACAAGAATATGGAAGAGAAGTGAATAGCTGGTTAAAGTTGCAGATTCAAATGTTCAAAAATAGCAGGAAGCTTGAGTGGAGCATAAACACCAGTGTGGACTGATTAGGCTGAATGGCCAGTTTGCTTGCTATATATCTGATTATAATTCCAGTGGTATGTGTCTCTGTATAATCTGAACTTGGTGCTTAAAGTGCTAAAAAGTTAGCCTTTGAAGTTGTTCACCCAAGGATTGTGAATCAATTTGTTAAATGGTCATCAGTGAGCCTGTTGCACTGTTCAATCAAGATATCACAACAAGGGTTTATTGACATAGGCCCATTCTCTTTCAAAAAGAAAAGAGATGAGCAATCTGGTACCCAGCGAAGATGGCATGTTCAAGTTTAGCCAGCCTCAAGACCAATCCAGCAGAGTTGACAGATGTTTAAGATTGATGTAGGGAGATGTGTGTTCATTAATATTGTACTATAAAAACTGGTTATACTGATTTGGATTTGAGTCAGTCAGAGCTATTGCTGTGTGTGTCTCTTGCAATAAATAATACAGCTTATAATTGGTAAATCTTGAAAAAACATTGAAGAGACAAATGGAGTCATGTAAATATCTTGATCAGATTGCAAGATGAATAGATTCCATGCCTGGGTTCTGCTATGAGATAAATAGATGCTCTTGATTGTAGCCAGAAAGTGATTTTGGAGTTAGAGTTGCCCAACTTGGGTTCTGCCATGGCTACTCAACCACTGATCTCATTATAGCCTTTGTTACAAGCATGAACAAAACAGCTGAATTCCAGAAGTGAAGTGAGAGTGACAGTTCTTGGAATAAAGGGTGCATTCGACCAAGTGTGGCAAAAGTACCCTAGCAAAACTGCAATCACTGGGTATCAGGAACAAACTCGCTGCTGGTTAGGGTCATACCTGGCACATAGGAAGTTGGTTGTGTTTGTTGGAAGTCAGAGATATACAGCATGGAAACAGACCCTTTGGTCCAACCAGTCCATGCCGACCATAATCCCAAACTAAACTGCCCCACCTGCCTGCTCCTGGTTCATCCAAATGTCTTTTAAGCATTGTAATTGTACCCACATCCATTACTGCCTCAGGAAGTTCATTCCACATGTGAACCACGTGTAAAAAAAATTTGCCCCTTGTCTTTTTTAAAAACCTTTCTCCTCACCTTAAAAATATGTGCCCTAGTCTTGAAATCCCACATCCTAGGTAAAAGACAACTACCATTGACCTATCTATACCCCTCATTATTTTATAAACCTCTACAAGGTTGCCTCTTAACTTCCTATGCTCCAGTGAAAAAGTCCCAGCCTACTCAGCCTTTCTTTATAATCTAAGCTTTACATACCCAGCAACATCCTGGTAAATCACTTCTGAACCCTCCAGCTTGATAATATCTTTCCTGTAACTGAGCGACCAGAACTGGACACAATATTTTAGAAGAGGCCTTACCGATGTCCTGTGCAACATCAACATGACTTCCCAACTCCTATGCTCAAAGGACTAAGCAATGAAGGCAAACGTGCTAAACACCTTTTTAACCCAACACCTGTCTATATGTGATGCAAACTTCAAAGAATTATGTACTTGCACCTCTAGGTCCCTTTATTTTACAACACCACCCAAGACCCTACCATTTTTATTGTATAAACCCTACCCTTATTTGTTGTACCAAAATGCAATGCCTTGCATTTGTCCAGATTGAACTCCACCTGCCATCTTTCACCCCAATGAACCATTTGATCAAGATCCCTTTGTAATCTTAGAAAATCTTCACTGTCTATTTTGCCACCAATATTGGCGTCATCTGCAAACTTGTTAGCCATGCCTTCTATTTTCTCATTCAAATCATTTCTGTAAATGACAAGCAAAAGAGGACCTAGAATTCCCTGTGGAACACCAATGGTGACAGATCTCTAGTCTGAAAAGCAACCCTTCACCACCACTCCATCTACTGCTGTTAAGCTAATTATGTATCCAATTGGCAACCTCGCCCTGAATCCCGTGTCACCCAACTTTACTAATTAGTCTACCATAGAGAACCTTGTCAAAGGTGTTATTAAAGTCCAAGTAAGTATCTCCAGTCCAGGACATCCCTGAGGAACTCCTGCAGAGTAGTGTCCTGGGCCCAACCATCTTCAGCTACTTCATCAATAACCTTTCTTCCATTATAAGGTCAGGAGTGGGGATGTTCCTCGATGATTGCACAATATTCAGCAGCATTTGATGATTCGGATACCAAGCAAAATCTGGCCAATATCCAGGCTTGAGCTGACAAGTCACAAGTAACATTCAGCCACACAAATGCTAGGCGATAACTATTTCCAATAAGAGATGATCTAGCCACCATTCCTTGACATTCAATGGTGTTACCATGATTTGAATACCTCACTAGCAACATCCTTGGGGTTACTGTTAACTAGAAACTCAACTGGACTTGCCACATAAACATGGTGGCTACAAAAGCCGCTCAGAGGCTGGGAATACTGCAACGAGTAACTCAGCTCCTGACTCCCCAAAGCCTGACCACCATCTACAAGGCGTAAATCGGCCATGTGATGGAATACTCCTCACTTGCCTGGATTGGTACAGCTCCAGCAACACTCTAAAAGATTGATACCATCCATGACAAAGCAGCCTGCTTAATTGACACCGCATCGACAAGCATCCATTCCTTTTACCACCAATAGCAGCAGTCTGTACTATCTACAAGATACGTTGCAGAAATTAACTGAAGGCCCTTGGACAGCACCTTCCAAAACCACAAACACTTCCATCTAGAAGGCCAAGGGCAGCAGACACATGGGAACACTACCACCTGTGAGTCTCCTTCCAAACAACTTACACCCTGACTTGGAAATATATCGCTGTTCCTTCACTGTTGCTGAGTCAAAATCCTGGAATTCCCTCCCTAAGAGCATTGTGGGTCTACCTACAGCATGTGGACAGCAGCGGTTCAAGAAGGTGGCTCACCACCACCACCTCAATGGCAGTCAATGGGGTGGGCAATAAATGGTGGCCTACAATGTCCTACAATTGACCAAAACCAAATACTACTGATCTGAAGAATGTTTTCCAGCTGACCTGAATTGCCATTTAACCAAGTTCATTCTTTTAATTTTAAGGGGAGTTTTATTGTCTATTGTCAATTGTCATTGACATTAGAGCAAAAAGAATAGGTTCCTTGTCAACTCAATTACCTTGAACGTAATGAAAGGGACACAAATTAGAAATTAGGACTGGAGTGTAAACTTGGAGGGAAATTTCTTGCCTCAGCGATAATTTTTGTGGGATGTTACTGGGTAAGAGCACTACCAAAATTAATTTGAAAGATTAATTGATTCACATCCTGAGTGATGAAATGCACCAAAATATTCCAGAGAACAAATTACTTTTGATGATAGCACAAGCTGTTGAGTTTGTAGATAAAACTAAGATGTATGAGCAGCCCATCATGTTTGCTGCATTCAATGAGACTCTGGATAATCTGATCATCCTCGCCCCTACTTTCCTGCCATTCCCCATAACCCTTGATTCCGTTACTGATTAAAAATCTATCTCAGCCTTGAATATACTGAGAAACTCAGACTCAACAGTCCTCTGCAGTAAAGAATTTCACAAATTCACTACCCTCAGAAGAAATTCCTTCTTATCCATCTTGTTCTAAGATTATGTCCTGTGATCCTGGACTCTACCACAAGAAGCTACACCTTCTCTGCATCAACTCTGTCAAATCCCCTAAGAATTTTACGTATTTCAATAAGATCACCTCTTATTCTTAACTCCAATGTGTGCAAGTCCTGGGGAGTGTGGTCAAACAGAGACCTAGGGGTGCAGGTACGTGGTTCCTTGAAAGTGGCGTCACAGGTAGACAGGGTGGTGAAGAAGGGATTTGGCATGCTTGCCTTCATTGATCAGAGCGTTGAGTACAAGAGTTGGCACCTGTTACAGCTATGCAAGTTATTGGTAAGGCCATGTATGCAGTACTCTAAACAAGTCTGTTCCATCTGCTAAGAACTAATGTAGTGGTTCAAGAAGACAGTTCATTATCTTTTGCCCACACTCATCAACACCTCAGCCTGCTTCTTAACCAACTGGCAGATCAAAAACTAATAGGGAAACTAGTTCAAATCACAGTATGGCACTTAAGGTATTCAATTCGGGTCAATACATGTCTAGTTTCAGTTTTGAGAAACAATGTGCTGTTTAAAATGTAGTTTTCCACTGTCCCTTTTGATATTATTCTGGGGCTACAGACATTTCTGATTTCTCAGCAGTCATGCAGCTTGGCAGGAGCATTGGTGACCATGTCAGAAAAATGCAGTTTGTTCACTGATGTTCTGTACTTGCCCTGTTTGGCATACGTGTCACTCCAGATCCAGAGTCGTTGCCTCGTAACTGCCTGCCAAAATGGTCTAACATGTGGTTGTAGTAAATGATTGCAAAAACTTAACTCGCACAGATTGTGGTGGTTCAAGAAGACTGTTCATTGCCTTTTTGAGGGAAATTTGGGTGGGCAGTAAACACTGGATTTGTGAGTGATACATATCCTGCAAACAGAAACAAAAATCTGTCTTTTTTTTGATTTTATTGTCACGTGTACCGAAATACAGTGAAAAGCTTTGTTTACAAGCAGTATACAAGCAGATCAAAGCAAGCAAAAGATGTACAGATTAAAAAGACTTACAGGCATACAGGTTACATTATTTGAGGTTAGAGTCCATTAAACAGTCTGATAATGGCCGGAAAGAAGCTGTTCCTGAACCTGCTTGTGTTTGTGTGTTCAGGCTTCTGTATTTTCTGCCTAATGGAAGAGGTTGTAGGAGGTCATTACCAGAGTGCAATAGGTCTTTGATGTTGGTCGCTGTTCCACAGCAGTGAGCTGTGTAAGTAGAGTCCATGGATCAAAGGTTGGCTTCTGTGATGGTCTGGGCTGTGCACACCATCTTCTATAGTTTCTTACGATCCCGGGCAGAGCAGTTGCTATACCAGGCCGTTATGCACCTAGACAGCATGCTTTCAATGGTGCATTTGTAGAAGTTCGTGACAGACTTTATGAACATGCTAAATTTCCTGAGCTGCCTGAGGAAGAAGAGGTGTTGTTGTGCCACCTTGACTGTTGCCTTTATGAAGTCCAGGACAGGTCATTGGTTATCGTCACTGAGTGGTACGGTGGGAACGTGTGGCAGGATTCTTTGTGTAATGATTGACTATTGATTTATAAGTTGTCTATCTTCTCTAGAGTTTCCTAGGTGGTTTGTTTACTCCAGTATGCGACATCAATATTGTTCTCAATGATGCCGACACAAGGAAAACTGCAGAAATTAAAAGTGAAGATGGTAAAATAGAGAAACATTATCTGTTTTATGATGGCGAATCAGTAACTGGGAAGGTAAGGATTTGCTAATCACTGCATTTATTCTGATTGTTTGTTTCATCACTAATACTGTTTTCAAGATACATGTGACTCAAACATCAAGCCCGTAATCTCAGAATTATTAGAAAGAAGCCATATAGCCCATCATGTTACCACATTCTAGCTGAGCATTCTGACTTGGTGTCAATTTCCTGCCTTTTCTCCATAATCTTGCAAGTTGTTTCTATTTAAGTAACTATCTAACGCCCTTTTGAATATCTCAAATGAACTTCCTCTGCCACACTTTCAGGCAGTGCATTCCAGACCCAAAGTGTTTGCTGTGTGAAATTTTTTATTTTTTTTTTTAAAAGCATGGTAATTAGCTGGTGAGAAGTAACTGAAAGCCCAATGTTGATTTTGGAATACACTAACATGTTTCTTTCATTGTTGGAGTTTGTTCCTGGATGTGGGTAATGATACAATTGCTGCCCATCCCTAGATACACTGAGGTGCTGCTGGTGGGTCTTGTTCCAAACTGTACAGTCTGAGGAGTAATGATGTTCACTCATTCATGCTAAGGAGCAGTTTAGGAGCGGTACCGATAAAGTTTACCAGGATGTTGCCCGGTATGGGGGGTATTTTAGCTATGAAGAAAGGTTGAATAGATTGTTTGTTTGTTTGTTTGTTTGTTTGTTTTTTTCACTGGAACGCAGGAGGTTGAGGGGCGACCTGATAGAAGTTTATAAGATTGTAAATGACTTGGATAAAGTGGAAGGGATGGAGGGGTCAATTACTAGGGAATACAGGTTCATGGTGCGAGGGAGAAGTTTAAAAGAGATGTGCGAGGCACGTTTTTCACGCAAAGGGTGGTGAGTGCCTGGAATGCGCTGCCAGAGGAAGTGGTGGAAGCAGACACAACAGCATTCAAGAAGCACTTGGATAAATACATGAAGAGGAAGGGAATAGAGGGATACGGATCCTGTAAGTGAAGACAGTTTTAGTATGGAAGGGCAAAATGTGTTGACACAGGCTTGAAGGGCCAAAGGGCCTGTTCCTGTGCTATATTGCTGTTTGTTCTTTATAGATGATGTTGGAAGTGTGTTGAAAACCAAAAAATGCAGAAAGATTTTAGGTTATTTATGGAAGTAGGCAGGTGAACTTGTTCATTCTCATACTGTAATCAATGGGATTCCACAAGAATTAATGCTGGGACAGCAACTGTTTTTATAATATGTTACTGACTTGGGGGAAGGAGCAAATGTACTGTAGCCAAAATTGCAGATGACAAAAAAAAGGTGGAAGGGCAAGTTGCAAGAGGAATGAAAATTCCTTGCCACAGAAAGCTGTGGAAGTAGTGACCTTGTATATATTTAAGAGTGAGATGGATTCTTGATCAAAAGGGTTGTGGGGAAAGGACAGGAAAGTGGATGTGAGGAATGTTGGATCAGCCATGATCCTATTGAATGGTGCAAAAGGTTGAGGGGCAAATGACCTATTCTTGTTCCTGTTTCTTATGGTCAGTACTAAGCCAGTCAGTGAATCAGATTAGCTAATGTTGCCCTTTTAAAGAAATTGAAGATTTATCTTGGTTTTTGAAAAAGGAGGGTCAATTTCCAGGTGACATGTCTTTAGATGGCTTCTACCTAGAAGGAAGAGGTGAAGAAATGGAGATACATTTGTTATCTCTGAGCTTGTTGAAATTAAAAATTCTACAAATCCATTGAAGTGTACAACATGGAAAAATAAAGTAACTGAGGGTTGAATATGCAGTTGCACAACAACATTAGAGCTCATGGAATTAAAGGGTCAGAATTGGCTGAGTAATAGGAAACAGTAATGGCTAGCAGATGATTTTTCAGACTGGAGGAAGGATAATAATGGAGTCCTTCAGGGGTCACTAAAGGCCTGCTTTTCCTAATTCACATTAGGCACCTAGACCTTGATGTACAGAGCGCAATTTCAAAGTTTGCAGACAGTACACAAAATTGGAAGAGGATCATGTAGTGCTGGTGGAATGGGTAAATAGATGAGAGATAAATGTGAGATGATATGTTTTGGTAGGAAGAACATGGTGAGAAGGTGTAAAATAAAATTTATAACTCTAAAGAGAGTGTAGGAGAAGACACACCTGGCTATATAGGTACTTGAGTCATTAAAGGTGGGAGAATATGTTGAGAAAATGATATCATATGCAGTAAGCTAGGCTTATTGGTGTGTTGCCTCTTGGGTGCCAGGGTCAAGAATGTCTCTGAGCAGTTGCAGAACATTCTGAAGGGAGAGGGTGAACAGCTAGAGGTCATTGTGCCCATTGGTACAAATGACATAGGTAGACAAAGGGATGGGGTCCTGTGAAATGAGTATGGGGTGTTAGGTAAGAATTTAAAAAGCAGAACCTCAAGGGTAGTGATCTTGGGATTACTCCCATTGAGGATAGACACACAAAGATAGATCAGATGAATGTGTGGCTGGGGAGCTGGTTAAGTGGCCAGGGATTTTGGTTCTTGGATCATTGGGATCTCTTCTGGGTAGAGGTGACCTGTACAAGAGGGACGGGTTGCACTTGAGTTGGAGGGGGTCCAATATTCTCACAGGCAGATTTGCCAGTGTTACCCGGGAGGGTTTAAACTAGTTTGGCAGGGGGGTGGATCTCTGAATAAGAGAGGGGCCATTGAGAAGTCGGGGAAAAATACGTTGGCCATCGGGAGCAAGTTTACTATTCAGGATAGCCAGGGGCACAGTAAAGGACAGGAAAAAGACTTCTGGTTTAAAGTGTATTTATTTCAATGCACGAGGCCTGACTGGTAAGGCAGATGAGTTCAGAGCATGGATTGGCTCTGGGGACTAGGATATTATAGCCATAACAGAAACAGGACTGAGAGAAGGGCAGGACTGGCAGCTCAGTGTTCCGGCATACAGAAGCTACAAGTGTGACAGAAGTACAATGAAGCGAGAAGGGGGAGTTGCCCTTTTGATAAGGGAGCACATAACAACAGTGCTTCGAGAGGATATTGTAAAGGGGTCATAAAATGAGGCCATACAGTTAGAACTTTGAAACAAGAAGGGGATGGTCACTCTATTGGGACTTTATCATGTACCCGCTGGCTATTTGGGGGTCTTAGAGGAGCAGATGTGTAAAGAGATTGCAGATACCTGTAGGAATAATAGAGTCATATTGGTTGGAGATTTTAGTTTCCCCTGTATTGACTGGGCCACCCGACGTGTGAAAGGCTTGGATGGGGTGAAATTTGTCAAACTTGTCCAAGAAAGTTTCCTAAATCAATATGTAGAGGGCCCTACTTGGGACGGTGCAACACTGGACATTAGGAAATGAAGTCGGGCGAGTGATTGAAGTATCAGTCGGAGAGTACTTTGGGTCCAGTGACCATAACTCTTTCTTTTAACATTCTTATGGAAAAAGATAGGACAGGTCTGCACGTTAAGGTGCTAAACTGGAACAGGGCCAATTTTGGGGCCACTGGGCAGGATCTGGCAGAGTTTGATTGGGTGAGCCTGTTTGGAAAAGGAACTACTGGCAAATAGGCTTTTAAAACTGATATCAAGAGTCCAGGAACAGTATGTTCCTGTTAGGGTGAAGTGAAAAGCTGGCAGGTTTAGGGATCTGTGGCTGATGAGGGATATTGAGGCTCTGGTCAGGAAAAAGAAGAAGGCATATGTTGAGCTTAAGCTATCAGGTTCAAGTGAATCCCTAGATGACTGTAAAAAGTGTAGGAGCACACTCAAGGGAAATCAGAAGAGCAAAAAGAGGGTGTGAGATTGATCTGGCAGATAAGGTTAATGATAATCCCAAGAGCTCTTATAGCTATATTAAGAGTAAATGGGTGGCTAGGGTGAGAATAGGTCCCCTTAAAGATCAGCACGGTCGTCTATGTGAAGCCACAGGAGATGGGGGAGATTTTTACTGAATATTTCTCCTCAGTGTTTACTGAGGAGAGTACACGGATGTTAAGGAAATAAGGGAAACAAGTGGGGATGTTTTAGACTGCATACACATTACCAGAGATGAGGTATTTGCAGCCTTAAAACACATTAAGGTGCATAAATCCTCTGGACCTGATCAAATCCATCCTCCAATGTTGTGGGAGGTTAGGGAAGGAATTGCAGAGATTTTTGCTTCATCTTTAGCCACTGGTGAAGTTCCAGAAGACCGGAAGGTGGCTAATGTTGTTCCATTGTTTAAGTAAGGTAACAAAGACAAGGCAGGGAACTACAGGCCAATGAGCCTGACGTCAGTGGTAGGCAAGTTATTGGAGAGGATACTAAGAGACAGGATCAACCAATGTTTGGATAGTCATTGTCTGTTTAGGGATAATCAGCATGGATTTGT
This sequence comes from Rhincodon typus, assembly GCF_021869965.1. NCBI lineage: Eukaryota > Metazoa > Chordata > Chondrichthyes > Orectolobiformes > Rhincodontidae > Rhincodon > Rhincodon typus. The sequence continues at coordinate 601,126 of NC_063351.1, forward strand.
GCGTGGGAAGTTATGTCTGACAAATCTTTGAGCTTTTAGAAGAGGTAACCAAGCGGATGGATAAGGGTAGGGCAGTGGATGTTGTCTATATGGACTTTAGTAAGGCCTTTAACAAGGTCCCACATGGCAGGCTAGTCATGAAAGTCCGGTTGCACGCGATCCAGGGAGAGCGAGCTAATTGGATTCAAAATTGGCTTGATGGTAGGAAGCAAAGGGTGATGGTTGAAGGTTGTTTCTTGGACTGGAGGCCTGTGAATAGTGGTGTGCCCCAGGGGTTGGTGATGGGACCTTTGTTATTAGTTATTCACATAAATGATCTGGATATGAATGTACAAGTTGTAATTGGTAAGTTTGCAGATGGTACAAAATTAGGAGGTATCATTGATAGCAAGGGAGGTCCTCAAAAGTTACAGAGGGATCTTGATCAGATGGGGAAGTGGGGTGAGAATTGGCAAGTGCATTTCAATACAGATAAGTGTGAGGTGTTCCATTTTGGAAAGTTATCCTTTCAGGTTTAAGGTGAGGGGGATAGATTTATGAAGGACCTGAGGGGCAACTTCTTCACACAGAGTGTGGTGCCTGTATGAAATGGGCTGCTGGAGAAAGTGGTTGAGGCAGGTACAATAGCAACATCTAAAAATTATTTGGATAGGTACATGGATGAGAAGGGTTTAGAGGGATATGGACCAAATGCGGGCAATTGGAAATAGCTTAGTGGGCACCATGGTCGGCATGGACCAGTTTGGGCCGAAGGGCCTGTTTCCATGCTCTCTTTTTCTATGACTGTATCATCGGGGCAAGAGCAAGGAATTAATGCTGAATGTATATAAAACACTGATTAAACCTCAGCTGTAACATTGCATTCAGTTATGGCCTCTGAGCTTTTGGAAGGTGTGACGATCTGAAGGAAATCGAGACAGTGCAGAGGACATTCACAAGAATGGCTCAAGCCATGAGCTTCAATTATGAAGATAGGATGGAGGGGTTGATATGGTCATCCTTTTTGGGAAGAAATGGGTGATGGATATCCGATGGAAGTATTCAAAATTATGCAAGGTTTAAACAGAATAAATAGGGATAAAATGTTCCCATTTCCAGAAGGCACATATTTAAATAATGAGTAAAGGAATCAAAAGTGACAGGAGAAAAGCTTTTTCACAATTGAGTGGTACGGATCTGGAAAGCACTGTTTGCAAATGAGATGGAGGCAGGTTTATTCAAGGTTTTCTGAAAAGAATTGGACTGTTTCCTGAAAAAGCAAGAATGTACAGGTTTATGTGAAGAAGGCAGGAGAACAGCACTGAGGAGTTAGTCATTTGGAGAGTTGGCACAGACACAGTGGGCTAAATGGCCTCCTGCATTGCAAAACGTCTGTGATTGTTAGCCTGAACCTACTATACTGTCAGATATCTTGACCATTTCTACTTGTTGCTTTGCCAAAGCACCCAGGTCTCCATAAATAACTATGATGTATTAATCTGTGAGTTTCATACATTTCCAGCTAAATTCTTCAGGAGCGGTGTTATAGCTCCAAACTCACTGCGTATGTAGGGTGCTGCTGGAGGGAAACCACAGTGGAGTTACCTGGAATTATTACTTGCTCACAGGAACCAGATCCAGCAGTTTTACCATTCCTTCATCACCAGGTGACAATGCTGGAGACCCCTGTCTAACAGCAATGGAAGCGCCTTCACTGCAAGCACTATCATGTGGTTCAAGCAGGCACCCCTTGGCTGTGCCTTCTAGGGTTTGCAAAGTAAACCGTGAATATAGTCTTCCTAGTGGTGCTCCGATTCAGGGAACCAATTAAAAATGTCTTGTTTTTATTTGATACTTTATGAATTAGATGTGGTTATTATGCCAGTATGATGCTGTGAAATACAATGATTTGAGACTTTGGTTATTTTATCAAGGTAATGCTGTGTAAATTATAATGCATGATCATAGTTTTTGGTTTGCATCTGTAACTACCGCTAGTCCCACATGCAGGTGTTTCTCTAATTCTAAAAGGAAGAACTTGTTTTCACATCATACCTACAACCTAAGCACACCCCAAACACTTTACAGTCAGTGAAGTACTTTGAGTTGTTACTGTGGTCGTCAGATGTGGTGACCAATCAATGGGCTGATTGGTCTACACCTCCTATATTCCTATACGCAAGATAGGAGTCCACGATATCTTTTTGAGAGGTAAATATTAAAAAAAAAAAAGCCAAAA
>NC_063351.1:603743-722703 GCF_021869965.1 Rhincodon typus
TCATCAGAAAAGCCTTTTCTGATGAAGGGTCTAGGCCCGAAACGTCAGCCTCTCTGCTCCTATGATGCTGCTTGGCCTGCTGTGTTCATCCAGCCCTGCACCTTGTTGTCTCGGATTCTCCAGCATCTGCAGTTCCTACTATCTCTGATCCAAGATACAAGGGTTAGCTCCCCAGTCCTTCCTCAGAATATCACTGGGACCTTTTTTAACATCCACCTGAATGGGTAGATTGCTTCACTTTAATAACTCATCAGAAAAGCAGCATTTTCCAGTCTGTCCAATCCGTCTCTTTAACCTGAGATAACTGTTTTTTCCCTCCCCTGTACCTGGTGACTCTCTGATTCCTTCCTCCCTTCCCTGTACTCCAGGGGTGGCACGGTGAATCAGTGATTAGCACTGCTGCCTCAGTGCCAGGGAACCAGGTTTGATTCTAGCTTTGTGCAAACCCCGCACAGTCGCCCATTCTGCCCGTGTCTGCGTGGGTTTCCTGTCAGTCCAAAGATGTGCAGGTTAGGTGGATTGGCCATGCTAAATTGTCCATAGTGTCCAGGGATGTGTAGGCTAGGTGGGTTAGCCATGCCAAATGCAGGGTTACAGGGATAGGGTAAGGCCGTGGGTCTGGTTGGGATGCCCTTTGGAGGGTCAGTGTAAACTTGTTTTTACACTGTAGGCATTCTATGATTCCATCTCACTGCTGTCTGATCCTTCTCTCCTTTTAACCTTGAGATTATCTTGTTTAGTTGTTTGTCAAATTTGTGTTTAACATGTCCCTGACCTAAATGCAAGGAAACGGAACTTCCAGTCAAGCAACTCATCACCTGATTACAACTTGTAGGAACCTTGGATTGATTCTAGCTGGAGCGTGACCCAGTCTCCACTTCTCCTTTCTAAAAGTGCAGAATTATCTGGGTCTCTGATTTAATAGTTTAGCAATGATGCCTTTAAGCCATTGCCTAGTGGTTTTGCCATTGCATCTCCTTAATCTCATCTCATCTCAATGTAGTTTAGCTTACAATTGACCTTTCTCAGTAAAAGCTGTACGAAAACCTGCCTATCTATTTCCATGACTATTCTCAATCTAACTAAATTTTGGTCACTTCTGTTAAAATTCTCTACTGGTGATACTACTCCATCCTGTGCAGTTTTGATTTCTTAAAACAAAGTCCAGAACCGCCCTATGTCTTGTTGGGCTTGCTACATAATAGACTTGGAAAAAAAAAGTCCTCCTGAATGTATTTGAAGAATTCTACATCCTCTAACTTTCATTTTACTCCTGTTAATATTGGAGTAGTTGAAATCTCCACTATCAAAGAGTTGTTGTCTACATGTTTGTTGTTCTATCATATTCTGACTGTTTCAGAGTCTGACACACCCCAAGCATCTCAAAAACTGTAATCAGGAGAGTAGATAATTAGTAGTAGCCAATTCAGTCCTTAAGCCACGTTTTGGCCGTAGCTATGAGGTCATAACTTCCAAGTTCCGATCTATGTTTTCAGCTCATTTTTATTTGCTAATCTCGTGTTGAAATAAATAAGTCATTATTTAATGACTGATTATTTTCCAGCCATTGTTTTCCCTACTTTAGGTTTTTACTTACAATTTTCCTCCCTTTTCTATTTTCAGTTTTGTTTCTCTTCCTGTAATCAATGCCTGGTTTCTATCCCTCCTGCCAAGCTAGTTTAAACCCCCTTCAATGACACTAGCAAACTCACCTTTCCAGGATACTGGTCCTGGCCCTGTTGAAGTGCTTCCTTTCTGGCTTGTGCAGGTCCCAACATTGTAGAAGTGATCTCAAAGTCCCCTGGATTGCAAATGTGCCTACTGCAGCAATTGTCCAGACAATTGTCTGTTCAGTCATCCTGTTTTTATTCAAGAGTGTATCACATTTGAAATATTTCTGAAGAAAAAAATTTCTACCTTCTTAAAGTCCTGCTTGTCTGGCTCATTCCTAACTCTCTGGAATCTGCCTGCAGAACCTCCACCCTCTTGCTGTCATCATGTGACTGTTTACCCTTCCCACGCTGCAGCTACTCCATCGTGGATGGAAATAATGGAGTAAGAGGGCAGAGGACAGTAAAGCAAAGTGAATTTAGAGGCTATGAATTTAGGTGGAAGATTTATAAAATGTTTTTAACATTTCATTTCCCTACCAGGTAAACCTGACCTTTAAACAGCCAGGCAAGCGTTTGGAGCACAAAGGAATTCGGATTGAGTTTGTTGGGCAGATTGGTGAGTTGGTGACATGTTTCCATTCATCTCATAGAGATATTTTCTACAGATATAAGCATAGATATTTTCTAATTCAACCTTTCAGAGATACTACTACTCACCTCTGGAACAGGTAGGACTTGAATGCAGGCCTCCTAGTTTGTAGTAGGAATGTTACCACTACTCCACAAAAGCCCTTTGTTCCAAACTAGTACTCACCCGAAACATCAGCTTTCCTGCTCCTCTGATGCTGCTTGGCCTGCTGTGTTCATCCAGCTCTACACCTCGTTATCTCTAGTACTCTCTGCTGTTTGGTTTCACTGGAGAATGGTGATAGTAGTGTGATGTGATCTGAATGTGTAGCTGTGACCAGGGCCTTGTTCCTTTTAGCACCACATTGCCAGATGGCTTTATCTGGATTGAAGAAAGAGGAACAGAGTCTTGCGCTAGTAACTTTATTTTTAGACTGTAGATCCAGCAATCATGTGTCATTCTTCCTGTTCAACCACAACAGGCCTGAGACTAGGACATTGCACTGGCTGGATAATTGTCCTGGAGAAGGTGGGAATGAGCACCACTCAATTTGCTGCACCCTATGTGATGTACGGACACCTGCAGTGCTGTTAGGGATGGCGTTCCAGGATTTTCCAGCCTGTAAAATTGAAGTGTACTGGAATGGGGATAATGTACTGACATTAGAAGCAGACGGGAAACAAAGACAAGGAACGAACAGGTCTTTTTTTGAGTGATGGACAGTGACTAGTGGGATACTGTAGGGATTGGTGCTTGGACTTTCAGAACTCTAACAGGACTAGATAGTTATTGCAGGAGGATGATGCTGATGACCGGGAGTCTCGAACTGGGGTCACTGTTTATGAATGCGTGGTAGGCCATTTAGGACAGTTGGACGTGGAGAAATTTCTTCACCCTGTAGAATTCTGTCACGGAAAGTCGTTGAAGCTGAAACATAGTTCTTACGATTAAAGAAATCAAAGGGTATAGGGATAAAGCAAGGGCAGGGTACTGAGTTGGATGATCAGCCATGATCCTATTGAATGGCAAAGCAGGCTCAAAAGGCTGAATGACCAACTTCTCTTATTTTCTATGTTGACCTGGTGACAATGAATGAACGGCGATACATACTTCTGCGTTGGGATAGTGTGTGACTTAGAAACTTGCAGGTGTTTCCATGAATCTTGTGCTTCTAGGTAGGTTGTCAGGTTTGCAAGGTGCTGTTGAAGGAGTCTTGGTGAGTTGCTACAGTGCATCTTGAAAATGGTACACACTGCTACCACTGTGCTTCGGTGGAGGGAATGATTGTTGAAGGTAGTTGATGGGATGCCAATCAAGTGAACTAATTTGTCCTGGATGCTCTTAGACTTCAAGTGTTGTTGCAGTTATATTCATCCAGGCAAGTAGGGAGTATTTCATTACAAACCTGACTTGTCCTTATAGAAAGTGGAGTTAGATAGTGAGTTAGTTGCTTCAGAATTCTCAGCCTCTAACCTGCTCTTGTATCCACTACTTATATGGCTGGTTCAGTTCAGTTTCTGGTCAGTGGTAACCACTAGAATATTGATATAGGGGATTCAGGGATAGCAATGCCATTGAATGTCAAGGAGTGATGGTTGGATTCCCACTTATTGGTGACTGGTTCATAGAATGGTCATAGCCTAAAAAGAGTAGATATGTTTTGTACGGCAACCAGGCGTCAAGAATTGCTTTGATGTGATACCTAAACCATTGATGACCCCTTACTTTGTTTGTTGTCATCTTCATTCTTAAACTCCAACTTGTTCATTTTAAACCCTGTCTTCTCTATTTTTGGGTTGAGCTGATTTATTTTCTAAACACATAAACTAAGACTCATTTCCCGGGAATCCAGGTTGAATGGCTTTGACTGTCCTTTATCCCTTCTGTGTTCCAGAACTGTTCAGTGATAAGAGCAACACACATGAGTTTGTGAACCTGGTGAAGGAGCTGGCTTTGCCTGGAGAACTGACACAGAGCAGAACCTATGAATTTGAATTCATGCAGGTGGAAAAGCCATACGAGTCATATATTGGAGCCAATGTCAGACTGAGGTAATTGTTTCCAATGCAGCTAAACAATTTTAGATTTATTTGAATTTTCTCTCACTCCCCTGCGTCCCCCCAAAATAAAAAGAAAACTGGATTGCCTGCGTTGCATCAATCATTTTGTGAGGAACAGTCTGCACTGAGTTTTACCAGATGTGACAACTGATCTTTTGAGGAGGAATCAGAGCTGAACCCTATCCTCTCCCTGCAAAGTTCTAGCCAGTATCACTGGATGATTATCATTGGGATTGATAGATGTTTTTCTCCTTTCTTTCAGGCCTGTCTGTCTTGCTGCACCCAATCTGTTTCCTCAACTTGCCTCACTCATTAGTTCCAATTGTGTAGGACCTGGGTTGAGAGCAGCTAACATCGTAGATCAGGCAGCCAGTGAGACACATTGGGAGAGCAGCTGGGGTGTCCATCTGCCTGAGAGTGACATTCCTATCAACTGTGTTAATGATGGGCTTGGGGTAGGTTACACTGTTGACTGGATGGAGTTGAACTGATGGATCTTTTTATCAAACTCTGTTAAGGCGTGTATGGTGACTTCAGGGGATTGGAAAGTTGTTTGGCATTCATGTTTGATGTATCAGTGCGAATTATAATGAAGAGTTGGCTATTTGGTAGCTGTGTGGATAAATACTTTTCTCATGGAGATGCTGGAGGATATTACCCATCTTTAATGTCCTATTTCTATAAATCAAATCATAAAGAATGCTCTCTGGTAATAGCTGTGCTCCTTTCACTTGTAATTACAAAAAATTGCATTTACACATTGCCTTTAATCCATTATCATAATATAGAATCATAGAATCCCTACAGTGTGCAAGCAGGCCATTCAGCCTGTCGAATTGGCCAGCCCTCCAAAGAGCATTCCACCAAGATCCTCCCACCCCCCTGTCCTTGTAGCTATGCATTTCCCATGGCTAGTCCACCTAACCTGCACATTCCTGGAGACTATGGGTAATTTAGCATGGCCAGTTCACCTTACATGCACCTATTTGGACTGTGGGAGTTAACCCAGAAGAAACCCTTGCAGACACAGGGAGAATGCGCACACTCCACTTAGTTGCCCAAGTGTGAAGTTGAACCTGGGTCCCTGGTGCTGTGAGGCAGCAGTGCTAATCACTGAGCCACCATGCTGCCCATCATATCCCAAGGTACTTTGCAGACACTTCATCAAACAAGCTTTGAAGATTGCTCCCATCACCTTAAAGGAGGGAAATGAGGGAGAGGTTTAGGAAGAGACTCGAGCCTGTGTCCCTAAACATAAGGGTGATGGAGCAATTAAAATCAGGATAGCCAAGAACAAGACTTGATGCAGTGTCGCAGTTTCAGGCTGTTGTAGGGCTAGTGAAGATTAAAGAGAGAGGCAGGGGTGAGGCCGTTTAAAGATTTGAAAAAATGAATGAGAGTTTTACAATCAAGTTGCTCTTCTGAAAGGCAAATAAGACTGAAATACAAATAGGAAACTGTTCGGCCTCTTGAACCTGTTTTTCCATTCAATACGATCATGCTGATCTGACATTCCTCGCATCCGCTTTCCGGAGATTTCCCTATAACTCGATGCCTGTACTTGATCAAGAATCTATCTATCTCTGCCTTAAATTTACACACAAACCTCTGTGACAAGGAGTTCAAAAAACTTTCAACTCTGAGAGAAGAAGTTCCTTCTCATCTCGGCCTTCACCCTGAAACTGTGCTGTCTGGTCCTATACTTCCTCAAGTGGTGAAGCATCCTCTCAGCATTTACCCTGTTAACCCCCTTAACAATCCTATATGTTTTAATGTGATCACCTCTCATTCTTCTAAATTCCAATGAGTGAAGTCCCAATCTGTTTAACCTTTGGTCAGAAGACAAATTCTCCATACCAGGCTTCAACTTAGTGAACCTTCTCTGAACTGCCACCCATGAAATGATAGCTTTTCCTTAAATAAGAGACCAAACTGTTTGTACTATGTGGATGTGATCTCACCAGCACCTTTTATGGTTGCCCTTAAAATTCAACACCCTTGAAATAAGAAGGCCAACATTCCATTAGCCCCTCTGATTACTTGCTTTACCTGTTTCGTGTATAAGTCCTTTTGTGTTCCAACTTTCTGCAGTTTTTATCAATTTAAAGAATTGTTCTTTTGTTCTCCCTTTCACACTAAACAACTTCACATTTTCCCACATTATACTCCATTTGCCAACTTTTTGCCCATTTACTTAACCTATCAATATCTCTCTCAACTGTTTGTATTCCTCTTGCAACTTGCTAGCTCTACCATTCAATTTGATCAAGCCAGATCATTGAGTTCAATTCCCTAATCACACCCACCTCCCATATCCCTTGGTCCCTTTACAAACAATGAAATCAGAGAGAGACTGAGAATGCATATGAGAGAGAGAGGTCGTGAGATAGGTTACCAACAAGAAAAAGAGCTCCTCTTCCGCACTTACTGTTTCCTGCCCATTAACTGAATCTCTCAATATGCTACCTTCAATGCCATAAACTATTACCTTATGAATTAATCTTCTGTGAGGTACTTTGGTGATCTTCTAGAAGTCCAAATACATCTTCTGGTTTTCTCCATCCACTCTAATTGAGACTTGCTTCGAAAAATAAATTGGTCAGACACAATTTTGCTCTCGTGAAGCCATACTGACTCTGCTTAATTACATTATGATCCAAATGTCCTGCTTTAATTGCTTAATAATTGATTCCAATACTATTCCAATAGATTTTAGGTTAATCGGCCTATAATTACCTGTTTTCTGCCTGCCTCCCCTTTTGAAATTAAGGGTGTCATATTGTCAGTTTTTCAATCCTCTGCTACTTTTCTAGAATCCAAGGATTTTTCGAAAGTTACAACCAATACATCCACTAGCTCTGTAGCTACTACTTTTAGGATCCTAGGATGTAAGCCACGGGGTCAGGGGACTTACCTGCTTTTAGTCCCATTAGTTTGTATAATACTACTACTCTAGTGATGATGGTATTGTATTCCTCCCCCATATTCTTATATGTTAATGGGATGTTTGTGTTATCTTAAAGGCTGATGCAAAATACCGCCATTTCCTTGTATCCCATAAATACTTCCTTAGATTAATTTTCTAAGGGGCCTACATTCACTTTGACATTTCTGTTTTTATATACTTAAAGACACTTTTTGTCAGTTTTTATATCCCTCACTTGTTTGCCTTTGTAGTTCACTTGTTCTCTTCAATTTTGTTTTGGTCCTCCTTTGCTCAATTTTGAATTTATCAAGTCTTTCAATCACTGACTTTTGCCTCCTTTTTTTGACTTTTTTCTTTCAACTTAATTTCCTTAACTTGATTAGCCATGATTGATTTATCTCTCTCCTTTCCTCTTTACTGACATGTTATTGTTGAGAGTGATGAATTACCTCAAATGTCTGTCACTGCTTGCTTACTGTCGTGCCTGCTAATATATCTGCCCAGTCTACTTTAGCTAACTTTATCCTCATTTCATTGTAATTTCCTTTTTTATTTAAGTTGAGCACAGTCGTATTTGACTGAAGTTGCTCACTCTTAAACTGAATATTAAATTCATTGTGTTATGATCACGACATCCTGGAGAATTTTTTACTCTGAGGTAATTTATTAAACGTGCCTCATTACCAATTTCCAGATCCAAGAGAGTCTGGTGCCCAGTTGGCTCCATGACAAATTGCTGTAGGAAACTACCTTGAATGCACTTAGAGTTGTAGAGTAATACAGCATGGAAACAGGCCCTTCAGCCCAAACTGGTCCACGCTGACCATGGTGCTCACTCAGCTAGTTCCAATTGCCCACATTTGGTCCATACCCCTCTAATCCCTTCTCATCCATGTATCTATCCAAATGTTTTTAAATGTTGCTATTGTACCTGCCTCAACCACTTTCTGTGCAGCCCATTCCACATATGTACCACTCTATGCATGAAGAAGTTGCCCCTTGGGTTCTCCTTATATCTATCCCTTCTCACCTTAAACCTGTGCCCTTTAGTTTTCAATTCCTCATCCCTTGGAAAAAGACTATATGCTTTCATCCTATCTATGCCCTTCATGATTTTATACATCTTGATAATATCACCCCTCATTCTCCTATGTTCCAAGGAATAAAGTCCTATCCTTGCCAACCTCTCCCAATAACTCAGGCCTGCTAGTCCTGGCAACATCCTCGTAAATCTTCATTGCATGCTGTCCAGTTGAACTATGTCTTTCCTATAACAGGGTGACCAAAATTGTACACAATACTCCAAGTGCGGCCTCACCAACGACTTATACAACTGCAACATAACATCCCAACTCCTGCACTCAGTGCCTCAACCGATGAAAGCGAGCATGCTGCATACCTTCTTTACCACTCTGTCTACCTGTAACCCTGCTTTCAACAAACTATGTACTTGTACTCCTAGGTCCCTCTGTTCCACAACACTCCTCAGGACCTTGCCACTTACTGTACAAGTCCTACCTTGGTTTGATTTTCAAAAATGCAACACCTCACACTTACCTGTATTGATTTAATTTGCCAATCCTCAGCCCACTTCCCCAACTGATCAAGATCCCTTTGTAATTTTTGATAACCTTCCTTGCTATCAATAAAACCTCCTAATTTTGTTTTATCCGCAAACTTACTAATCATGCCTTGTACATTCGCATCCAGATCATTTACGTAAATAACAAATAACAAAGGTTCCAACACCGATCCCTGTGGCATACCAATAGCCACAGGCCCCCAGTCTGAGAAATAACCTTCAACCATCATCCTCTGCTTCCTACCATCAAGCCAATTTTGAATCCAATTAGCTAGCCTTCCCTGGAACCCATGCAACCTAACTTTCATGACTAGCCTGCTGTACGGGACTTTGTCAAGGTCCTTAAAGTCCATATAGACAACATTCACTGCCCTACCCTCATCCACCCTCTTGGTTACCTTTTCAAAAAACTCTTAAAAAGTTTGTCAGACACAACGTCCCCCGCAGAAATCCATGCTGACTATCCCTAATCCGACCTTGACTATCCAAAGAGATAGTACAAACTGCCGATGCTGGAGTCAAAGATAACAGTGTGGAGCTGGAGGAACACTGCAGGCCAGGCAGCATCAGAGGAGCAGGAAAGATGGGGCATTTCTGAAGAAGGGTCCTGACCCAAAATGTCAGCTTTCCTGCTCCTCTGATGCTGCCTGGCCTGTTGACTATCCAAATGTTGGTTGATCCTGTCCCTCAGTATCATCCCAAATAACTTGCCTACCACTGATGTCAAGCTCACTGGCCTGCAGTTCCCTGGCTTGTCTTTGCTACCTTTCTTAAAACAATGGAACAACATTAGCCACCTTCCAGTCTTCTGGAACTTCACCAGTGGCTAAAGATGAAGCAAAAATCTCCGCAATGGCCTCCCACAACATCTGAGGATGGACTTGATCAGGTCCAGGGGATTTATCCACCTTAATGCGCTTTAAGGCTGCCAACACCACCTCTCTGGTAATGTGTATGCGGACCAAAACATCCCTACTTGTTTCCCTTACTTTCTTAGCATCCTTGTGCTCTCCTCAGTAAATACTGAGGAGAAATATTCATTAAAAATTTCCACCCACTCCTTCACACACATACAGCCGTGCTGACCTTCAAGGGGACCTATTCTCTCCCTAGCCATCCTTTTACTCTTAATGGAGCTGTAAAACCTGTTGGGATTATCTTTAACCTTATCTGCCAGATCAATCTCATACCCTGTTTTTGTTCTTCTGATTTCCCTCTTGTGTGCTTCTATGCTTTTTCTCATCATCTAGGGATTCACTTGAGCCCAATAGCTTAAATCCAATGTATGCTGCCTTATTTTTCCTGACCAGAGCCTCGATATCCCTCGTCAGCCACGGATCCCTAAATCTGCCAGCTTTTCCCTTCACCCTAACAGGGTCATATTGTCCCTCGACTCTTGATATCACACTTTTAAAAGCCTCCCATTTGCCAGTCGTTCCTTTTTCTTCAAACAGACTCACCCACTCGACCCTTGCTAGATCCTGCCTAATGGCCCCAAAATTGACCCTGTTCCAGTATAGCACCTTAACCTGTGAACGTGTCCAATCTTTTTCCATAAGTATGTTAAAAGTAAGAGTTATGGTCACTGGACCCAAAGTGGTCTCCAACTGACACTTCAGTCAGTTGCCTGACCTTGTTTCCTATGAGGAAATCCAGTGTTGCAGCCTCCTGAGTAGGGCCCTCAACATATTGATTTAGGAAATTTTCTTGGGCAAGTTTGACAAATTTCACCCCATTCGGGCGTTTTACATTTTGAGTGGACCAGTCAATGCCTGGGAAATCAAAATCTCAAACCAGTACTGCTCTATTATTCCTACAGGTATCTGCAATCTCTCTACACATCTGCTCCTTTAGTACACACTGGCTATTTAGGGGTCTATGATATAGTCCCAACAGAGTGACCACCTCTTCTTGTTTCAGAGTTCTAACCATATGGCTTCATTTGATGACCGCTTAAGAATACTGTCTCTAAGCACTGTTGTTATGTCCTCCCTTATCAAAAGGGAAACTCCGGCTCCTTGCTTCCTTGTACTTCTCGCATGCCTGTAGCTTCTGTATGCTGGAACACTGAGCTGCCAGTCCTGCCCTTCTCTGTCATGTTTCTGTTATGGCTATAATATCCTAGTCCCCAGAGCCAATCCATGCTCTGAACTCATCTGCCTTACCAGTTAGTCTTCGTGCGTTGAAATAAATGCACTTTAAACCAGAAGTCTTTTCTCTCCCTTTACAGTGCCTCTGGCTATCCTGAATAGTAAACTTACTTTCGATGGCTAATGTATTTTCCCTGACTTCTCGATGCCTCCTGTCTTATTCAGAGTCTCTCCCACCCCACTGCCACCGCCGCCGAACTAGTTTAAATCCTCCTGGGTAACACTGGCAAATCTCCACGTGAGAATATTGCCCCCCCCCCGTTCAAGTGCAACCTGTCCCTTTTGTACAGGTCACCTCTACCCCAGAAGAGGTCCCAATGATCCAAGAACTTCATGAATTTGTTGTCATAGCTCCCTTTTTCAATTTGATTAACCCAATTAATGTGAGGATTAAAGTCACCCACAATTTGCTCCTACTATTTGTTCATTTATATCCTTTCCTACAGTGTGTTTACTTTTTATACACTCTTCCTACCAATGTCTTCATTCCCCTGCTGTGTACTGATCATACCCCATACATTCATATCTATATTATTAATGCACACAATAAACAGCAAGGGATCCTGAAGAAAGGTAATACCCAAAAAGTTGACTGCTCCTTTCCTCCAGATGCTGCCTGGTTTGCTGTGTTCTTCCAGCCTCCTGTTTGTCTGCCCAGAACCCGTGGTTGGCCACTGGACACAGGCTTCCAGTCTCAAAAAACGCCTTTCGACTGTCACAAAAACACGTTGGAGAAACTCCACAAATCACAGGACTGGGATGTTATAGCTATTACAGAAGCACAGCTGAGGGAGGGACTGGACTGGCAGCCCAATGTTCTGGGGTATAGTTGCTAAAGGCAGGATAGAAAGGAAGACCGGAGAGGAGGGGGAGTAGCCTTTTTGATTAGGGAAAACATCACGGCTGTACTTAGACGATATTCCTGGCGGATTGTTCAGTGAAGTTATATGGGTTGAACTGACAAATAAGAAGGGGATGATCACTTTGGGATTATATTTTTGACCAAACCCCCCACCCTGCCACTCACCCATAGTGGGAAATTAAGGAGCAAATATGTAGGGAGATCTCTATCTGTAAGAATATTGGGTTGTAATGGTAGGGGATTTTAACTTTCCAAACATTGACTGGGACTGCCACAGTGTTAAGGGCTTAGATGGGGAGGAATTTAAGTGTGGTCAAGAAGATTTTCTTCAATATGTAGGTGTACCTGTTAGAGAAGAAGCAAAATTTGACATTCTTTTGGGAAATAAGGCAGGGCAAGTGAATGAGGTGTTAGTGGGAGAGGAGTTTGGGACCACAGACCATAATTCTGTTAGTTTTAAAACAGTTATGGAAAAGGATAGGCCGTGTCTAAAAGTTAAAAGTCCTAAATCGGAGCAAGGCCAATTTTGATGGTATTAGATAGGAACTTTCAAAAGTTGATTGGGGGGAGCTGTTCAAGATAATGGGCTAACTGGCAAGTGGGAGGCTTTCAAAACTGAGATAATGAGTTCAGAGACAGTACGTTCCTATTAGTGTGAAGGGCATGGCCGGTAGGAGTAGGGAACACAGGGTGACTAGAGACATCGAGGATCTGGTCAAGCAGAAAGAAGTATGTGTCAGGTATAGACAACTGGGATTAAGTGAATCCATTGAGGGGTCTCGGGAGTATTTGAGTACACTTAAGAGGAAAACCAGGAGAATAAAAAGGAAACATGAGAGATTTGGCAGATAGGATAAAGGAAAATCCAGAAAGATTCTACAAGTATATTAAGGACAAAAAAGTAATTAGGGAGAGAATAGGGCCCCTTAAAGATCAGTGGAGCCACCAGAGATTGATGAGATCCTAAATGAATATTTCTCAGTATTTACTACGGAGAAAGATATGAAAGCTAAAGAACTTGGAGAAATAAATGTTGATGACTTGAAAAGATTCTACATTACAGAAGAGGTGGTGCTGGTGGTCTTAATGCATAAAGGTAGATAAATCCCTGGGACCTGATCAAGTGTATTCCAGGATATTGTAGGAAGCTAGGGAAGAAATTACGGGGCCCCTAACAGAGATACTTATATCATCGACAGCCAAAGGTGAGGTGCCAGAAGACTCCAGAGTAGCTAATGTTGTGCCATTATTTAATAAAGGTTGCAAAGAAAAGCCAGGGAACAATAGACTGGTGAGTCTGACATTACTGGTAGTAAGTTGTTTGAGGGGATTCTGAGAGACAGGATTTACATGTTTTTGGAAAAGCAAGAACTGATTAGGGATAGTCAGCATGGCTTTGTGCATGGGGAGATAGTGTCTCACAAACTTGATTGAGTTTTTTGAAGAGGTGTCCAAGAAGATGGATGAAGACAGAGCAGATGTTGTCTATATGTGGGGCGGCACAGTGGCTCAGTGGTTAGCACTGCTGCCTCACAGCGCCAGGGACCTGGGTTCGATTCCACCCTCGGGCGACTGTCTGTGTGGAGTTTGCACATTCTCCCTGTGTCTGCGTGGGTTTCCTCCCACAATCCAAAGATGTGCAGGCTTGGTGGATTGGCCATGTTACATTGCCGGTAGTGTTCAGGGATGTGTAGATTAGGTGGGTTATAGGGGGATAGGTCTGGATGGGATTCTCTGAGGGTCGGTGTGGGCTTGTTCAGCCGAAGGGCCTGTTTCCACACTGTAGGGATTCTATGATTCTATATGGACTTTAGCAAGGCCTTCAACAAGGTTCTGCATGGTACATTGGGTAATAAAGTCAGGTCACACGAGAACCAGAGACAGCTAGGGGACAGAGGGTGGTGGTAGAGGGTTGTTGTTTGGTCTGGAGGCCTATGGCCAGCAGTGTGCCACAAGGATTGATGCTGGGTCCACTGTTTGTCATTCATATAAAACAATTTGGATGAGAATATAGGTTAGTAAGTTTATGATGACACCAAAATTGGTGGTACAGAGGACAGTGAAGAATGTTATCTAAGCGTACAACAGGATATTGATCAGCTGGGCCAATGGGCCAAGGACTGGCAGATGGAGTTTAATTTAGATAAATGTGAAGTGTTGCATTTTTGATAAGACAAACTAGCGCAGGGCCTATACAGTTAATCACAGCCCTGGGGAGTGTTGTTGAACAGAGAGACCTATGGGTACAGGTACAAAGTTCCTTGAAAGTGACATCACGGGTACACAGCATGCTGAAGGAGGAGTTTGGCATGCTTGCCTTCATTGGTTAGAGCATTGAGTACAGGATTTGGCTGCACAAGACATTGGTAAGGCTGCATTTGGAGTACTGTAAACTCTAGTTGCCCTGCTATAGGAAGGATGTTATTAATCTGGAATGAGTGCAGAAAAGATTTACGAGGATGTTACCGAGACTAGAGAATTTAAATTATAACGAGAGGCTGGGACGTTTTTTTAAATCTCTGGAGTGTAGGAGGCTGAGAGGTGACCTTAAGAGGCTTTATAAAATCATGAGAGGCATAGATAAGGTAAAAAGCCGAGGTCTTTTCCCCAGGGTAGAGGAGTCCAAAACTAGAGAGCGTAGGTTTAAGGTGAGAGGGGTAAGATTTAAAAGGGATCTGAGGGGCAACTTTTTCACATAGAGGGTGGTGTGCGTATGGAACAAACTGCCAGAGGAAGTGGATGAGGTGAGTACAATTACAATGTTTAAAATACATTTGGAAGGCACATCAATAGGAAGGGTTTAGAGGGATATGGGCCAAACGCAGGCAAATGGGACTAGTTCAGTTTAGGAAATCTGGTCGGCATGTTTCCATGCTGTATGACTCTGATTGTCTGACTCTATGACTCTATTTGGCAGCATTGTGGAGAGAAAGCAGAGTTAACATTTCGTGTCCAGTGACCCTTCTTTAGAACCGCTTTTCGACTTTTACACTCTGCTTCCTGCTGCTAAGTCTGTTTTGGGTCCATTTTGCCAATTGCCCTCGATCCCATAGGCTCTGAGCCTTTTAATCAGTCTGCCCTGTGAAACCTTGTTAAAAACCTTGTTACTGGCTCTATTTAGACTATATCAACTGCACTATCCTTATCTACACACCTCGGTCACCTGTCAAAATTCAGTCAAATTTGTTCAACACAATCTCACCCCTTACAAAGCCACACCGACTGCCCTGGATTAATCCTTGCTTCTCCAAGTGGAGTTTAATTCTGTCCCTCAGAAATTTTTCTAATAATTTCCCTGCCATGTGATGTTAGACTCACTGGCCTGAGGTTTCCTCATTTATTCCTAACCACTACTTAATAATGGTACCACTCAGCTGTTTTCCAGTCCTCTGGCATCTCTCCTGTGGCCAGAGAGGATTTGAAAATTAATGTCAGAGCCCCTACAATCTCCTCCCTTGCCTCCCACAGCAGCCTAGGATAAGTTTCATCATGGACTAGGGATTTATCTGCTTTCAAGTCGGCTAAAACAGCTAATACCTTCTCCATCTCCAAGCTAATTTGTTCAAATATGTCACCACACTGGCCTGATTTCTTTACCTGCACCATCCTCCTCAACAGTGAATACAGATGTAAAGTCCTCCTTTAAAACATCAGCTATGTATTCCGGCTCCGCCTACAGATTGCTGCTTTGGTCCCTAATGGACTGTACTCTCCCTCTGGTTGTTATTCTGCCCTAATATACTTTAAAAACGCTTGGATTTTCCTTGACTAGGAGATAGCAAGAACTGCAGATGAAGGGTGTAAACCCAAAACATCAACTGTCCTGCTCCTCTGCTGCCTGATCTGTTGTGTTCCTCCAGCTCCACACTGTATTGATTTTGGATTTTCCTTGGTGATACCTTCCAGTAATGTTTCATGCCCCTTCTTCATTCACTGAGTTTTTTTAAGCAACCCTCACACTTCCTTTACTACTCTAGGATATTTGCATTTTGAGCCTTCAGTATCCACCATACGTTTCCTTTTCTCCCCATTATTCAACCTTTTACATTTCCTTGATATTCTAAGGTTCTCTGGACTTGTTGGTTCTACCTTTCACTTTATTGGGAACATGTTGACCCTGCACTCTTTTTCATTTTCCCTTTTGGATGACTCCCATTACTCTGTGGACCTTCCTTCAATTAGTTACTTCCAGTTCACTTTGGGGAGGTTGTGTCTTGCTGTATTAAAATCCACACAAAACCACAGGTGTACGCATATACACACGTGTGCACACGCTCTCCAGAACCTTTCTTCCTGGGCAATCTTTGTTCTATTCATTGTGGGCCAAAGGGCCCATACTGCAGTGTACAGGTCTTATACATAATTACCTCAATCCTATTGAGTATTAGTCACTATCTTCAAAATGCTCCCCTACTGATGAATCTAACAGTTGCCTGGCATCCTTCCCTACAATTAGGTCTAGCATTGCTTTAGGATGTAGTAAAACTATTAATGCCTCCTCTGTCTCAATGCTAATTTGTTCAAGTATATCTCAGTGCCATCCCTCATTTCTCTATCAACACTATCCTTCTCTACAGTGAATACATATGTTTTATCTATGTATTAGGATGTAAGGATTTTCTATGTGCTGGCTTAAAAGGCTGACCTGGGCACATTCTTCCCCTCTAGGACTGTTACACTTTTTTATAATCCCAGTCAATAATAGATAAGTTGAAATACCATATGATCCTATTATTTTTATACTTTGGAAGTTTGCCTACATATTGGTCTTTCGATGTCTTCCTGACTTTGTTTGTTCAGGGGTCTGTAGTACAGCCCCATTTTTGTTCTTAATTTGGAAATATAAAATATATAAACAGGAGTAATTGGCCATCTGACCCTTTCGGTCTGCTGCGCAATTCAATATGATCATGGCTGATCATCCAAATCAGCCTGTTCCTGCTTTCTCCCCATATTCTTTGATCCCCTTAGCCCTAAGTGCTATATCCAACTCCTTGGATCCCAGGTAGCCGAACAGCTTGTGGGTCAGAACTCTTCTATCCTCTGGAAAGAGAGAAGATGTCTTTCAGCAGGAAAGAAACACCCAAAGCCTGAAGAAAATCAGTTTAATTTCCCTCACCAATTGTTGCAAGCTGTTGCTTTTAATCAATTGTCAGAGACCTTTTAAGATGTGAACCAGTCACTCTGTGCCTTCTATAAGCACCTGGAGAAATGATCATGGTTGGTCATCCAACTCAATATCCGTTTCAGATTTCTCTCTTTACCCTTTGATCCCTTTAGCCATAAGAACTATATCTAACTCCTCCTTGAAAACATTCAATGTTTTGACCTCAGTCACTTTATGTGGCCACAGGCTCATAACTCTGGGTAAAGAAACTTCTCATCTCAGTCCTAAATGGACTTCTGTGTTCTTAGATTGTGAGCCAGGTTCTAGATACTACATCATCAGGAATATCCTTCCTATGTTTAACTAGTCTAGTCCTGTTAAAAATTTTACTGATTTTTGAGATTCTCCCTCATTTTTCTAAACTCCAGTCAATATAGTCCGAACGGATCTGGTAAACCTATACTGCACTCCATAACTAGAACGTCCTTCCTCATAAGGAGAACAAAAATGTGTGCAGTATTCCAGGTGTGGTCTCACCAAGGCCCTTTAGAATTGCAGTAAGACATCCATGCTCCAGTACTCCTATCCTCTCATTGTGAGACCAGAAGCAAATGGGCTTATTAGTGATAGACAGCATGGTTTTGTGCAGGGGAGGGTGTGCTTCACTAACTTGAGTTTTATCGAGGAGATCATCAATGAGGTAAAAGCAGTTAATGTTGTCTTCATGGACTTCAGTAAAGCCTTTAACAAGGTCCCTCATGGCAGACTTGTACAAAAGGTGAAGTCACATGGTATCAGGAGTGAGCTGACAAGATGGATACAGAATTGGCTTAGTCATAGGAGACAGAGGGTAGTGGTTGAAGGATGCTTTGTGAATAGAGGGTTGTGGCAAGCGGTGTTCCATGGGGATTAGTGCTGGGACCTCTGCTGTTTGTGGTCTACATAAATAATTTGGAGGAAAACGTAGCTGGTCTAATTAGTAAGTTTGCAGACAATACAAAGATTGGTGGGAATTGCGGATAGTGAGGAGGATTGTCGGAGGATACAGATCAGTTGGAGGCATGGGCAGAAAAATAGTATTGTGGTTCAGTGGTTTCCGCTGCTACCTCAGGGCCAGGAAACTGGGCTCGCTTCCATCCTTGGGTGACTGTCAATGTGGAGTTTGCACGTTCTCCCTGTGTCAGTATGGGTATCCTCTGGATGCTGTGGTTTCCTCCCATAGTCAAGTGTGCAGGATTGATGGATTGGCCGTGCTAACTTGCCCCGTAGTGTCCAGGGATGTGTTGGCTATGTCGGTTAGCCATGTGAAATACAGGATTACGGGGATAGGATAGGGGGATGAGTTTAGGTGGGCTGTTTATCAGAGGGTCAGTATGATCTCAATGGGCTGAATGGCCTGCTTCCACACTATAGGGATTCTACAATTCTGGAAAAATGAGTTAATGGATTTTGGAAGGTCAAGTCCAGGTGGAAATTAGTGATTGGCAGAACGATTAATATAGAGAGATCTGGGTGTGCAGGCCCACAGAGCATTGAAGGTGGCAGTGCAGGTAGATAAGGTAATAAGAAAAGGCCTGTGACATGCTTGCCTTCATTGGATGTGGCATTGAGTATAAGGATAGACAAGTTATGCTGCAGCTTTATAGAACTTTAGTTAGGCCACACTTGGAATAGAATAGATCATATAATCATAGAATCCCTACCGTGTGAAAACAGGCCCTTCAGCCCAACAATTCCACACCAACCCTCGGAGCACCCACCCAAACCCATCCCCCCATAACCCACCTAATATACAAATCCCTGAACACTACAGGCAATTTAGCATGACCAATCCACCTAGCCTGCACATCTTTGGACTGTGGGAGGAAACCCCCACGCAGACCCAGGGAGAAATGCAAACTCCACACAGACAGTCACCCGAGGGTGGAATTGAACCTGGGTCCCTGGCACTGTGAGGCAGCAGTGCTAGCCACTCTGCTGCCCCAAATTGCGTACAGTGCTGGTCACCATGCTATCAGAAGGATGTGGATGCTTTGGTGAGGGTACAGAAAAGGTTTATCAGGATGTTGCCTGATACGGGAGATTTTAGCTATGAAGAAAGGTTGGATAGGCTGGGTTTGCTTACGCTGGAATGCAGGTGGTTGAGGGGGCAACCTGATAGTTTATAAGTTTGTGAATGGCATAGATAAAGTGGAAGTATGAGGCTTTTTCCCAGCGTGGAGGGGTCAAAGTGCAGAGGGGGGCGGGGGTAAAGTTTAAAAGATATACGAGGCAGGTTTTACACACAGTGGTGAGTGCCTGGAACACACTGCCAGAGGAGGTAGCGTAAGCAGGCAAAATAGCAGCATTCAATATGCACCTGGACAAATACACAAATAGGAAGGGAATAGGGGAATATGGATCCTGTAAGTGAATGTTTAATAAAGGGGGGCAAAATTGTTCGGTGCAGGCTCGGAGGGCTGAAGGGCTTGTTCCTGTGCTGCATTGTTCTTTGTTCTATGAAGGCCAGTGTACCCCATTTTCCTCCTTCACCTGCTACAGCTGCTTTCAAACTTTCAGTGACAGGAGTACAAGGCTACCCAGATCTTGTTGTACCCCTCCTTTATCGCTATTCAGTAATCTGCTTTTCTGTCTTTACGGCCAAAGTGGATAGTCTTACATTTATACTTCATTTGCCAAGCATTTGTCCACTCGGCTTGCCTGAATCACACTGAAGCGTCTCTGCATCTTCCTTTCGGATCACCCCAGCAAGCTTTGTGTCATCTGCAAACTGGGAGATATTTCACTTCGTTCCCTCAACAAAATTATTAACATACATATTGTGAATAGCTGGGATCCAAGTACACCACTAGTCATAGCCTGCCACTTGGAAAAAGTTTCCTGTCAGTCCTCTATCCATATTAACACACTACTCCGTGCTACATGCTACACCTTTATGTGGGACCTTATCGAAAGCCTTCTGAAATTCCAAGTAAACCACTTACATGGGTTCCTCCTTCTTAAATCTGCTAATTACATTATTTTAAAATTCCAGTAGATTTGTCAAGGATATAGAGGGCTGTGGGAAAAGGCAACACTTGAGCACCATAATCTATCCTGACACTAAGGGAGTGCTGTATGGTTGGAAATGCTGCTTGTTTGGATTCAACTTTAACCTGAGACCACATCTGCCCCTTCAGACAGTGGTAAAAGCCCCATAAGCAATATAGTAAGAGCCAGGGAATTCTCCTGATGTCATAGTGAATATCTCTCATCAAAAATCTTCCATTCTTTCTTCATTCTCTGCGGAAGGTAGATCTGACACATGAAACAATGACCATCACCATGGTAGATCGCCTGTTGGCACCAATTCATTCTCTGCCGATTGACATTCAATCGGATTGAGTCAACCGGTATCCAAGCAATTGTTGCTGTGGCAACATGCTTTTTCATACATGTAGCCTGAAGTGAGAGGTAATGATGGACGAAGCTCTGAATTCTTGCCAACACATGACAGCTGGCCAGGAATCTCTCCTCCTTTTGCTGCCTGCCGTTGGTGTGTGTAGAAAGGATTTGTAATGTGATACTCATTTGGTCTGCCTGCATTATGAACACCCTCTCCTTGACTCATGTCCTGAGACAGGACTCAAATCCAGAACTTCCAGACACTACCCACTGTTCTACAAGATCACCTCAAACAACACTAAAGAAAATTAGTGGCTTAAAATTAGTCGCTTAGCTCATTGCTGTTTGTGCAACATCGATGTGTGCAAATTGGTACTTGCCTTGGCTACGTTTCAAAAGTGCTTCCTTTATTGGCTGTAAAACCCGGTGTCTCCTCCCTGATTTGATTTACTGTTTTTCTTAATTGCAGGAACATTTTTTAAAAACTCATCAGTGGATTGCAAAGGCTTTGTTATCCACCGCAGATGGAACAAATATGGGTTTGAGTTCATATGTGTATGTTATTTATATATAAAAATATATAGCCAGCAGGGCATGGTAAATGTGAAGTGGTGTGGGATTCCCAGCCCAGAAGTGAATTAACACTGCTTTTTTCCTCTCAGTTTATAACCCATGGATGATATGGTGTCAGAAAAGTTGCGTCCTGATTGTTATGAGACTCTGGGGCTTTCAGCTTTATTTAGATTATTTCTGAGGTTCTACTTCTCTTGTAAGCCTGCAATCTCACTTATTGCTTTGCTTTCCCTCTAGATATTTTCTGAGAGTGACAATAGTGCGGAGCTTAAGTGACCTGGTAAAGGAATATGATCTGATTGTGCACCAGCTTGCCACATACCCAGATGTCAACAACTCCATCAAAATGGAAGTGGGCATTGAAGACTGCTTACACATAGAGTTTGAATATAACAAGTCAAAGTGAGTCAGTACAGCGCTGGGATATAATGCTTTTGATTTTATTCTTTACTTCTCGCTTGCCATGCTAAGTGAATTAGCCATGGTTTGGTCACGCCTCTGAGTCACAACGTAGTAGTTTCAGGCCCCACTCCAGGACTGCAAGATGTAGAAGTAGTCCGTTTGACCTATTAAGTCTGCTCCATCTTTGTGAGATTGTGGCTGACCTGACTCAACTCCACTTTGTTGCCTTTTCCCATAACCCTCTATATCCTTACTGATTAAAGATCTGTCTATCTCGGGCTGGAATATACTCAACAATCCAGCTTTGGCAACTCTCTCCAGTAAAGAGTTCCACAAATTCACTACCCTCTGAGAGAAGAAATTTCACTACAACTGTATTAAATGGGTGACTGCTTATTCTGTGATAATGCCCTGTAGTCTTGGACTGCCCCGCAATGGGGAAACAATGTGAAAGCCCATAAAAATTTTGTACACTTCAGTAAGATCGTTCCTCATTCTTCTAAACTCTAATGAGTACTGGCTCAACCTAGTCAGCCTCTCCTGATAAGAAAGTCCCTTCCCTGGTCAGCCTTGCATGCCGGTATATCTTCCCTTACACAAGGATTCCAAAAATGTACACCGTCTGGGGAGATAAATGTAGGTTGAAACTCCACTGCAGCACTGAGCACCATTGAAAGTGCAGTGTGCTGGCCAATATTTATCCCTCAATCAACATCACTAAAACAGATTATCTGGTTGATTTGTTTGTGGAGCTTGATGTAGAAAAATTGGTTTATTCTCTACATTATGACAGTGAGTTTCTTTTTCTTTATTCATTCACGGGATGAAGGCATCGCTGGCTAGGCAGCATTTATTGCCCACCCCTAATTGCCCAGAGGGCAGTTAAGAGTCAACCACATTGCTGTGGGTCTGGAGTCACAGGTAGGCCAGACCAGGTAAGGGTGGCAGTTTCCTTCCCTAAAGGACATTAGTGACCCAGATGGGTTTTTCCAACAATCGGCAATCGATTCATGGTCATCATTTGACTCTTAATTCCAGATTTTTATTGAATTCGGACCCAGGTCCCCAGAACATTCCCTGGGTCTTTGCATTAACAGTCCAGTGATAATACCACTAGGCCATCACCTCCCCCTATACTTCAACAGTACTTCATTACTGAAGCACCCAGCAGTAGTGAGAGTGTAAGTGCAAGTCTGCCCAAATCAGGATGGTGGAATGACTGTGAGAAAAACTGGTGGATAGTATGTTTTGATGGATCTGTTGCTGTCATCCATTTAGGTAGAAAAGCTCATGGGTTTGGAAGGAACCTTGATGAGTTGCTGAAATACATCTTTAAGATTGTACATACTGCTGCCACCATATGTTGTTGGTGAAGGAGTAAGCATTGAATGTAGTATCTGGGATACCCCACAGTTGGGCTGCTTTGTCCTGGACAGTGTCAAGCGTCTTGAGTGTTATTTGAACTGCACTCAGCTGGGGAGTATTTTGTCACATTCTTGACTTGTGCCTTGTAGTTAGTGAACATGCTTTGGGGAGACAGGAAGTGAGTTACTCACTTCCTAGCCTCTGGTATGGTCTTAAGTCGCACTATTTTTCTGGCTAGTCCATGTCAGTTTCTAGTCAATGGTACCCCCTGGTATTCAAATAAAATCAAAGTGCTGAAGAAACTTACCAAGTATGGCAGCATCTGTGGAGGGGGAAACTGAGTTAACGTTTTGAGTCTGATATGATATGATTTTGTGCATCAGAATTAAGATGTTAAATCTGTTTCTCTCTCCACAGATGATGCCTGACCTCCTGAGTTTCTCCAGCACTTTTATTTTCAGATTTCCAGCATCTGCAGGATTTTGTTTGTGTCCCATGATGTAGATAGTTGGGGGATTCAGCTGCACTGGACCTTGATGAGACCACGAGAGCAAATTTGTACAAAAAAATAGTCTATTTGAAAAAGATAACACTGCATTATTAACAGTTTAGGGAAGGTTCAGTAAATTTATTTATTCTTTGAAAAGATAATCTGATGAAGAAAAGTTGAACGGATTGTGCTTTTACCCTTTTGGAGTTTAGATAATACGTAATCTTATTGAAATGCATAAGATCCTGAGGGGATTTGACAGGGCGAATACAGGGAATGTGTTTGCTCTTCTGGGTGAGACTAGAACTTGGAGTTGCACAGTGGCTTAGTAGTTAGCACTGTGCCAGGGACCTGAGTTCAGTTCCAGCCTTGGGTGACTGTCAGTGTGGAGTTTGCACATTCTCTCCCCTTGGGTGGGTTTCCTTCTGATGCTCTGGTTTCCTCCCATAATTCAGAGATGAGCAGGTTAGGTGGGAAATGTAGGGTTACAGGGATAGGGTAGGGGTGTGGGTCTGGGTGGGATGCTCTTCAGTGGGTTGGTATGAACTCATAGGGCCGAATAGCCTGCCTCGCACAGTAGGGCTTCTATTGTATGAGCTAGGAAATACAGTTTAAGAATTTTAAGTCTGAAATTAGAATTTTTTTCTAAGAGCTGTTATTTTCTTTGTGGAATTCTTTTTACCAGAAAGCAGTGGAGACTCAAAATCATTGGATTTATTCAAGGCAGATTTTGATAGTCAAGGGTGATGGAGTGTAGGGTGGGGGTGGGGATCAGACAGAAAAGTGGAATTGAGACCACAACCAGATCGCATGACAGAGCTCAGAGCTGAATGGCCTGCTCCTCAAGTTCTATGTTCCTATGCTTCAGAATCTGAGGAGTTGCAAATGACGCTGCATATTGTGCAATCATCAGTGTGCATGTACACATACACCACTTCCTTGCATCATAGGATCAGGTCATTGATGAAGCAGCTTCAGGTGGTTGGGCCTAGGAAATTCCCCTGATGAAGGCTGACGGCACAGTGGTAGTATCTCTACCATTGGGCTTAGGGGATCCATTTTCAGGTACCACCTGCTCCAAAGGTGTGTAATAACATCTCTGAACAGGTTGATTCAAAAACATGTACCCTGACAAACTCCGGCAGAGATGCCATGAAGCTGAGAAGTGTTTGGAAGTGTTTCCTACGTTGAGCTTTAATAAGCCAGAGACAGTCAAAATGGATAGGGGCCACAGGCAGGCTTAGTTCAATGTGAATAGATCTATACCAGCAAAAGACAGTTTGATTTTAGCAGCCTTCAGGTCATTAGAACTGGAAAGATTTTAAAAACTGTAAGGTATTTTAGCAGTCCAAGCCAACAGGGCTTGAAAAAGCAGCTCTCAGTTCAATGAGGAAAATGTCAGTGAATTAGCTGGTGCCTGTGGGGCAGATGTGCCTGTGATTCACATCTGGCGAATGTGTTAAAAGTTGCTAAAAAGAAATGTTTGCAACCTAGTCAATTGAGTGAGAAATTAAAGAGAGGGAAGGAGTAATGTTTCACTGGGGTTGAGTGTCAGTGAAGCATATTGCTGGGAAATAGTTGAATCTTTCTTCTGGATTTTCAGGATAATATATTCTGACGTTGCCATGAATATATTGTCATGGACAAAGGGGGAATGGGGCACTAATTGCTCTTACTTCCAAAGACCTTCAAGGTTCATGCATGGCAGCGATTTCTGGAAACTGAAGTCAATGCTGTGAACGACATTGGCGCATCATTCGTATGCGTGAACCCTTGGAGCCACTGCGTGCAGAGCTTAGAGGGAATGTTGAATAGGGTTCGGATGCCCGCACCTATCCTGAGACAGTGAGGCATTCCTTGATTTACTTCTTTTCCTTTCTACCCCTCTCCTTTACTAAAGTGGGTCAGACCCTGCTTTTGGATTGCATTCGCTTTTCAAATTACTCCTGATATTTTCCTTTGTCCAGAGTTGGGTAGAAGTGGACAGCTTGCTCCCAGCCCCCTTATGTCAGTTTTAGACAGAATGTCTATCCAATGCACTGGGCTCAGAAGCTTCTGGAAGAATGATCATGTGCTTAGCCTCAACCAAATTGTGTCTGGCAACATTGTTCATTTTTAAACGAATTTAATAATGAAGACAGAAGCAAATACAGTTTATTTGGGATTATTGTTCATGCTGTCTGGCTATGAAATATATTTGACTGTTTTTTGACCGTTTAGAACATAGAACGTGCACAGTACAGGCCCTTCAGCCCACGATGTTGTGCCGAACTTTTACCCTAAACCTAAGGTCTATCTAACCTCCACCCCTACCTTATACTATCATCCATATGCCTGTCTAATAGCCCCTTAAATGCCCCTAATGAGGCCGACTCCACTACCCTCTCCAATGCATTCCACGCCCCTACCACTCTGAGTAAAGAACCTACCTCTGACATCTCCCCTATATCTACCTCCACTTCAGAAAGGACAGCCCTTCCGCTAATCCAACCAAAAGTATGGATACGCTATGTGGACGATACGCTACGTGGATGACACCTTTGTCATCATTAAACGGACCAAACTAGAGGCGACACGCAAACTTATAAACAACACCCTCACCAGAATAAAATTCACCGGAGAGGAGAAGAACAAACCGCTCCCATTCCTGGACATCATGGTAGAGTGCAAGACAAATGGGGAACTCTAAAAGAAAGTACACAGAAAAGCCACACACACGGACCAGGTACTGAACTTCAACAGTAACCATCCCAACACACACAAACGAAGCTCGTGCGAACACTATTTAAACACAACACACTGCAGCAATAAGAGCTATGCCAAGACGAAGAAGAATACCTCTTCTTCCAGGTTTTCAAGGATAATGGATATCCAAAAAACTGGGTCAGAAGATGCCTACACGAACAACATCAGGAAGATACTACACTCCCTGACACACTCATCAGACTACCCTACATCAGGAACACATCGGAACTAACCACTAGACTCCTATGACCGCTGGGCATCAGAGTGGCACACAAGCCCACATCAACCCTACGACAACTGCTCACCTGGACTAAAGACCCACTCCCTGCCATGGACAGGATCAATGTCATCTACAAGATCCCCTGCAGAGACTGTGAGAAACACCTACGTCGGACAAATAGGAAGGAAACTAACAACAAAGGTACACAAACACCAACTGGCTACAAAAAGACAACCAATACTCTCTCATCTCAATCCACATGGATAAGGAGAACCACCACTTCGACTGGGACAAGCTAAGCAGAGACAGGCACGGGAATTCCTAGAAGCTTAGCACTCCACAAAGAAAGCCATTAATAAACACATAGAACTCATCCCCATATACACTCCACTACGAAAGAAAACCGGAAGTGAGGCAGTCCGACTGCAGAAACCAGGCAGGAAAACACACTGACGCTTCATCGGAGGCTGCACTGATGATGTTACCCAGCATGGTAACGAAACGTCTGCGGAGCAACAAACCAGCTCGTCAAGCCAACCAACCTCCACACCCACAACCCGAGCTACAAATCTACTCCAAAACCTAAGCTACCTCCACTCACTTTAAAACTGTGCCCCCTCGTAATAGCTACCTCCACCCCAGGAAAAAGTCTCTGGCTGTCCACTCTATCTATACCTATGATCATTTTGTACATCTCTATCAAGTCACCTCTCGTCCTTCGTCGTTCTAAAGAGAAAAGCCCTAGCTCTCAACCTTTCCTTGTAAGATCTTCCCTCCATTCCAGGCAACATCCTGGTAAATCTCCTCTGCATTTTTTCCAACGCTTCCACATCTTTCCTGTAATGAGGCAGAACTGGACACAGTACTCCAGATGTGGCCAAACCAGGCTTTGTGCAATAGGTTATGATCTTCTTTAAATGTATATTGCCAGCCTCTTGTGAATATGTTCAGTGACTGAGCACTATGGTACCCAAATTGCAAGTATGAAACTTACGGTCTACCAAGCCAAGTTTCACCCTGGAATTTGACTTGTTCCGAACTGTCGTCATTGACAGGTGGACAGGACGGTGAAGAAGGCATTTAGCATGCTGACCTTCATCGGTCGAGGCATTGAGTATAGGAGTTGAGATGTTATGTTACAGTTGTATAAGTCGGTGGTGAGGCAGCACATGGAGTATTGTGTACGGTTTTGGCCACCGGTTATAGGAAAGACATAATTAAACTGGAAAGTGTGCAAGGATTTACGGGGATGTTGCCAGGACTAGTAGGCTTGAGTTATAGGGAGAGTTGGCCAGGATAGGACTTTATTCTTTGGAGCTTAGGAGAAGGAGGGGTGACCTTATTGAGGTGTATAAAATCATATGAGGGGCATAGATAAGATGAATGCATATAGTCTTTTTCCCAGAGATGGGGAATTGAAAACTAAAGGGCATAGGTTTAAGGTGAGAGGAAATAGATTTAAGAAGGACCTGAGAGGCTTCGCACAGAGTGGTGCTTAACTGGAATGGGGTGCAGGAGGAAGTGGTTGAGGCAGGTAATAGTAACATTTAAAAATCATTTGGATCGGTAGATGGATGAGAGTGGCTTAGAAGGATATGGTCCAAATGCAGGCAATTGCAACTAGCTGAGTGAGCATCATGGTCAGCATGAGCCAGTTTGGGCTGAAAGGCCTGTTTCCATGCTGTATTACTCTATGACTCTACTCTATCTGGGATCATAATATTGGGCTTGCTTTTGCTTTGTTAATAGATATCACTTGAAGGATGTAATTGTCGGTAAGATCTATTTCCTGTTGGTGAGAATCAAAATCCAACATATGGAACTTCAGCTAATCAAAAAGGAGATCACCGGTATTGGTAAGTAGGGCAACATGAACCTTCTGTTGGATTCAGTGTGCACGGTTGTCTGACATCAGGATATTCTGCTGCCTGATGAGTCTCACTTCTTTTTGTTTAGGGCCCAGCACAACCACAGAGACAGAAACTATTGCCAAGTATGAAATAATGGATGGAGCTCCTGTTAAAGGTGAGGT
Source organism: Rhincodon typus (assembly GCF_021869965.1). NCBI lineage: Eukaryota > Metazoa > Chordata > Chondrichthyes > Orectolobiformes > Rhincodontidae > Rhincodon > Rhincodon typus. The sequence continues at coordinate 631,883 of NC_063351.1, forward strand.
ATCTCAACCAAAACCTAAACATCCATTGTTGGAATATTCCCAGGTTGGTCAGCCTCTGAAAAACTGGAGCAGGCTCATTCGGAAATGGTTTTGGAAGGGAGCTCATTTATGCACAGAATAAAACATAATATATTGAACTTGCCTCCTCAGACATTTATTTTACACCCCTTCCTGCCCTGTCTCCAGGATGTTTCTCTCTTTTTTTTTTTTTTTAAAAGTAAAATGTAACTTACAGCTAGTTGTTCCACATATCCTAGCTACTTTCATAAACCATTTGGCTCCTTTTAATGATCTACCAATACATAATGTAAGAGTTCTGAAGACTACAGACTTACGGTCAGCCTGATGTACTGGCAAGTGTTGACTTGTGAAGAGGATGTTGATTGATGTGTTTGTATTCTTGGTTACTGCTTGCTACTTCTCACTTAGAGCTGTGACTCCTGTTTCACTGAGGTATACTGTGATTGTGACATTGAACTACGGAACCACACAGAACTTTGTCTCCAGACCAACTATTTTTAACTGTGTACCAGCAAGGTGAAGTATTGGTGGCTACATGCCTGTCATTGAAGAAGGTGTTGTTAGCATGACATAATAGAGCGAAGATGTGGTTGAAGTGTGATTGTTCTGCTAAAGTATACTGATCCTGAAAGCAAATCCCTGTGACCAGTCTGTCAACTATAGCCGAGTCCCCCCCACTGTACAACAGTGAAGGAAGAATGAGCTTTGAATGCTTATGTTTAATCTTTCAGGAGAATGACTGATACTTTTGAGAACTTCAACATAGAACTCTTCAAGTTATTGCTCATTTTATTAACTTGTGAAATGAGGGTGTGGCTGACTAAGCCAGCATTTATTACCTGTCCTTAATTGGCTTGAGAAGGTGGTGGTGAGCTGCCATCTTGTCAGCTGCAGTCATGTGCTGTAGGTAGATCCACAATTCTGGAGGGAATTTCAGTGACAGTGAAGGAACCCAAAATATTCCCAAGTCAGGCTGGTGAGTGGCTTGGAGGTGAATTTGCAGGTGGTAGTGTTTCTATGCATCTGCTGCCCTTGTCCTTCTAGGTAGAAGTGGCCTTGGTTTTTAAGGTGCTATCTCAGAATCTTTGGAAAATTTCTGCAGTTCATCTTGTAGATAGTACATACTGCTGCAACTAAACATTGGTGGTGTGGAGGGAGTGTGTGTTTGTGGATATGGTGCCAATCAAGTGAGCTGCTTTGTCCTGGCTGGTGTCAAGCTTCTAGAGTGTTGTTGAAGCTGCACCCATCCAGGCAAGTGGGGAGTATTCCATCACACTCCTTATACGTTTTAGATGGTGAACAGACTTTTGGGGAATCAGGAGGTGAGTTATTTGCAGCAGTATTCCTAGCCTCTGACATGTTCTTGTCGCCATTGTAATTATATCATGGATTCAGTTGAGTTTCTGGTCAATGGTAAATCCCCAGGATGTTGACACTGAAGCATCCATTAATGGTAATGCCATTGAATGCAAAGGGGTGATGGATATATCATCTCTTAAGAGATGGTCTTTGCCTAAAATTTGAGACGTGAATGTTACTTGCCAGTTTTCAGCCCAAGACTGGATATTATCCAGGTCTTGTGGCATTTGAACATGGACTGTTTCAATATCTGAAGGATCATGAATTGTGCTGAGCAATTGTTGGCAAACATACTCACGTCTGACTTTTTGGTGGAGAAAAGGTCATTGATGAAGCAGCTGAAGATAGTTGGGCCTAGGACACTATACTGAGGAACTCCTACAGTGATGTCCTGGAGATTAAATGACTGTCATCTGATAAACAGAACTGTTTTCCTATCTTCCAGATATGACTCCAAACAGCATAAGTTTTCCCCTGATTCCCGTTGATACCAGTTTTGCTAGGGCTTGTTGATACTACGTTTGGTTAAATGTGCCTTGTTGTCTAGGGCTGCCGTTCTCAGCTCACCACTTTGGCATCTACCCGACGATGTGGAAAATTGCCCCAGTATGCTGCGCACAAAAAAACAAGACAAATCCAACTTGGCTAATTACTGCCCTATCAGTCTACTGTTGTTCATCTGTGAAGTGATGTAAGGTGTCATCAACAGTGCTATCAAGCAGCATTTGTTCTGCAATAATTTGCTCCGTGTCATCCAGTTTGGGTTCTGCCAGAGATGTTCAAACGTGGACCAAATAATGCTTGATAGCACCGTTGATGACACTTTCCATCTCTTGACTGACGATTGAGAATAGACTGATACGGCAGTAATTAATCAGGTTGGATTCATCCTGTTTTTTGTGTACACGGCATGCTGGGGCAATTTTTCACATTGTCTGATAGATACTAGTGTTGTAACTGTGCTATAACATCTTGACTAGGGCGTGCAAAGTTCTGGAGCACAAGTCTTCAGTATTGTTGCCAGAATGGAGACAGTAAGGACTACAGATGTTGGAAGCTAGAGTCAATAAACGTGGTGCTGGAAAAGCACAGCCGGTCAGACAATGTCCGAGGAGCAGGAAAGTCAACGTTTCGGGCCAAAACCCTTTGTCAAGACTTGGGAGGGGGAAGGGACCCTGGAAATAAATAGGGGGGGGGGGGGGGGGGGGGGAGGATAGAAATAATTGGAGAAAGATGGCTGCAGGTAGGGGGTTTTTGTGGTTGGACTCCCAGGCAACTCCCTCACGACTGTATACCACTCCTGATGAGGTAGAACTTATCCAGGGATGGTCTCGGTGGTGTCTTGGACATAGTCATACTCACGGAATATATCTTACAGACAATGTTGCTTGATTAGTCTGAGACAGCTCTCCCAATTTTGGCTCTTGACCCCAGATGTTAGTAAGGATTTTGCAGGGTTGACATGTTTTTGTTATTGTTGTTTCCGGTGCTTTGGCATTGACCCAAGGTCTGTCCGTTTCCATTTCCTCGTTTTGGCTTTGTAACAAATAATACATTTCAGAGGGTGTTTGAGAAGTAACCATATTACTGTGGGTCTTGAGCTACACGTGGGCCAGACCAGGTGAGACAGTCAGCAGTGGTCATCATTAGATTCTTAATTCCAGATATTTAGTGAATTCAAATTCCACCATATGCTATGGTGGGATTCGAACCGGTTGCCCAGAACTGAATTAATCGTCTAGCAATAATGCCGCAAGGCTATCCCCTCCTCTCCACTGCTTAGATCTAGTGAAGCTAAATTGCTGATTATTGCTGAAATTGATTAAATGAATACTCAAAGTAGAGAATAAATTATTCATTGAAAAGAACCCTCAAGTTATCCACCCTCAGGCAACTGTCTGTGTGGAGTTTGCACATTCTCCCTGTCTGTGTGGGTTTCCTCTGGGTGCTCCGGTTTCCTCCCACAGTCCAAAGATGTGCAGGCTAGGTGGATTGGCCATGCTAAATTGTCCATAGTGTCCAGGAATGTTTAGGTTAGGTGGGTTAGACATGGGAAATGCAGGGGTAGGGGAATGCGTTTGGGTGCGATGCTCTTCGGAGGGGCAGTGTGGACTTGTTGGGCCAAATGGCCCGTTTCCATGCTGTAGAGTTTCTGTAATTCTGATTCTGTGATATATCCCAAAATACACTTCAGAAAATGTACTAAATTCAGACAGACTGACCAGCTCAGACCCAGGCTGTGTTAGTGGAGGAGAGTGTTGGGGAAGTTTTGGGATATCTTGATCACAATATTTCTAATTATTGGGAAGTGGCAGATTATATTTCCATTGTTGGAGGAGTACTCAGCCAGTCCAAATCCACTAACCTGATCTCCATAACTGGGTGAGTGTAGCCAACCAGATGATTCTACAAAAAAGTCTGGAAACACTCTGCAAGTCAGGCTGCATCCGTGAGAGAGAAGCAGAATCTATGTTTCAGTTCCGTGATCATTCATCAGAGCCAAGAATCTTTAATATAATAGGTTTTACGTAGATAAAATGGGGGAGGGTGGAACAAAAGGGAAGGTCTGTGCTATCACAGTACACAGCTTGCAAAATATTTATTTATCTTGTGTGCTGGACTGATTCCTGCACAAATGAAACAATGCTGCACATTGGAAGTAATGAATTACATAGCTCAGATAGAACTGGTGAAGAGTCCAAGATTAACTAATGATTCATTGCTGTCAATATACAGTGTGAGATGGAACAAGTTAAGAATGCAATGCTTTGATTCCACACAAGCCTTGCTGAAACTCTACAGTGATTTGTTCAGACAGTGTCGCACTTGTGGGTTCATTTTGCTCAATTTTAGTTTAAACTGTCATGTTGCAGATTTAATAAACTGGTAGACTTGATTTGCAGTCTCTCAACTGGATCAAGACCTTGCTGAAGAATGGACTTTACTAGTTCTGGAATGATCGGTAACATCCTTCAGTTGATAATTACTGAATCCATAAACCATTTTGAGAGTCTAAAGCATTTAGACTCTTCTAATCAGTGCAAGCCACTGGGATTACCTGTGGAGCAGCGTATGTCTGCTGATTGCAGTCCCTAGTTTTGAGAAAGTACAGGTTTGTTTTCTGTGGAATTTTTCTCAAAGAAGCAGTATTTTTGGGAGCGCTGGAAAAATTATCACCAGTACTAAAGTCAGCTCATTCATTCAAGTTCTTTGTTTGTATATGAAGGTGAATCTATTCCGATCAGGCTCTTCCTGGCAGGTTATGATCTGACCCCAACAATGAGGGATGTCAACAAGAAATTTTCTGTGCGCTACTTTTTAAACCTCGTTCTAGTTGATGAAGAAGACAGACGATATTTTAAACAGCAGGTATGTCAAAGATCAGCACCCTTATTTATGTAATGCGCTGAGACTCAGCCTTCATGTATAAATTGGGTTTAGTCATCAATTATGTGTGTATTCTTTGCATGTTTGTTGAGGGTGGGTGTTTAGCTAGTTAATTAATGGAACAGCAGAACTGTATACTGTGGACTGGGCCTGGTGATATAGTCTGTCTTCCTTCGCCATCGGCTGTCTTCTTGGAAACCTGTATAGTCACCCAGAGCTGAGATTTTCTTGGCCATTGCATCTCTCCATTTAATAAACTACAATTCATACATTGTCATAATCAGGTTTTGAATTCCTGTCCCCAGTTTCTAGTTCTTTCAGCATTACCGTATGCTGCACAACAAGATCCAGTCGCTTCATTTGAAATCTTGAGTTATATTATTCATTCGCAGCTTTAGATTTCACTGGATGGACCAGCATCTTTCGTCCATTCCCAGTTGCTTTTGTGAAGGTGGTGGTGAATTGCCGCCTCGATGCTGTAGTCCTAGAGGTTGTAATGACACCCACAATGCTGTTAGGAAGGGACTTCCAGGATTTTGACTCAGCGATACTGAAGAAATGGTGATGTAGTTCGAAGCCAGGATAGTGAGTGGCTTGGAAGGAAACTTGAAGATGGTATTCCCATGTATCTGCTGTCTTCATCATTCTAGATGGAAGTGGTTATGGGTTTGAAAGATGCTGTTGAAGAGGCATTTATTCCAAAATAGAGGTCTGCACATTATTCTAGATTAAACTCCATCTGCCTATCCGACGTTTGTCTCTGTCTGTGTGTCTCTCTCTATACACACGCACACGCGCACACATCCAAGTCTAGTCTACTCCATTCCTCACGTCTATCACCTAACTTCGAGGAGTTGAGATAACAATAGTGATATCCAAGCCTCGATCATTTGAGTACCAATTCCACCCCACCACTCACCATACCTCCATCCTTAACTTTCTGCCTAAATGGTCACACTTTCTTTTTAATTTTATTTTTGGGAAATGGACATCACTGGCTAGGGCAGCATTTATTCCCATCCCTAATTGTTCTTGGGGAGGTGATGATGAGACACCTTGTCCTGCTATATATTTCACTTGTCTGTACATCCACACTGATGTTAGAGGGTGTTATCCAGGTTTTGGACCCACTGATATAATTCCAAGTTGAGATGATGTGTAGCTTGGAAGAGAACTTGGAAATGAAGGTGTTTTCTTATCCTTGTAGCTGATTTGAGGGTTGATGCTGAGGTAACCTTATTCAGTTGCTGCAGTGTGTATTTTCAGTGATTCATACTGTAGCCATGGTTATTATCTTTACGATGTATCTCTTGTACTTAATGCTTTTTGAAACTGCATCTCTCCAGAGAATCTGAGGATGGCCAAGTTACCTATTCAGTAAATATTTGTGCTGACTGATCTTAATAGCATGTTTCATCAAGTGTTCCTCTTGGATCAAACTCCAGCAGTTCTTGCACAGGAACATAGAAAATAGGAACAAGGTTAGGCCATTTGGTCCTTCGAGCTTGCAATGCCATTCATTATGATCATAGCTGATCATCCAACTCAATGGACTATTCCTGCTTTTCTCCCATATCTTTTGATCCTTTAGTCCTAAGTGCCATATCCAACTCCTCCTTGAAGTCATGCAATATTTTGGCCTCATCTGCTTTTTGTAGTAGTTAATTCCACAGGCTAACCACTTCCTCGATGAAGAAACTTCTCCTCATCTCAGTCCTAAATGATTTACCCTGCATCCTTCGACTGTGACCTTTGGTTCTGGACTCCTATCATCAGGAGTATCCTTCTTGTATTTGCCCAGTTTAGTCCTGTTAGAATTTTATGTTTCTAAGATTCTCTATCACTCTTCTGAACTTCAGTGAATATAATCCTCTCAACCTCACCTTTTTATGTAAGTTCCGCCATCCCAGGAATTTGTCTAGTAAGCCTTTGCAGCACTCTGTCTACAGCAAGAAAATCTTGCCTCTGATAAGGAGTTCAAAACTGTGCACAATATTCCAGGTGTGGTCTCACCAAGGCCCTGTACAATTGCATCAAAGACATCCCTGCTGCTGTACTCAAATCTGATTGCTATGAAGGTTAACCTGCCATTTGCATGTTGTACCTGCATGCTTACTTTCAGTGACTGGTGTACAAGGACACCCAGCACTTGTTGCACCATGTCTCCCAATCTGTTGCTGCCTTGTTTTGCTCCCAAAGTAGTTAAGTTCTCTATTTACTTCATCTGCCTTGCATTTGTCCACTCAATCAACTTGTCCAAATCACCCTTCCCATCCAAGTTTTAAGGCATCTGCAAACTTTGAGATATTACATTTAGTTTCCTCTCTCAATCCTTCGTATAAATTGAGAGTATCTGGAGTTCTAGCACTGATCCCTGTAGTATCTCACTAGTCACTGCCTGTCATTTGGATAAGACGTGTCTATTCATACTCTTCTTGTTTCCTATCTGCCAACCAGTTTTATATCCATTTCAGCAACAGAGAAACGTAACTAACCTTCAAGGGGAGTTCTATTTTCCATGCCCAATCCTTACATTTTAGCTTTCCAAATGGTTGGAGCCTTTTTTCCCCTCTGCCTCCCACAAGATGTTCCAACATCATTCAGGACATAACAAGTTCATCAAAAAGATGAACCTCTCAGTTTGTTATGTGAATATCCTCCAATGGCCATTGCACATTCAATTTTCAAAACTACATCCTCTGCAATTTGAAGTCTCATCAGTTTTTCCTAAAAAAAAGTCTTACACTTTTATTGTACCTCTTGCAACCATGGGATGTTCCTAAGTATTTTGTCCGGAATCAAGTACTTTTTAAAGGATAGTTACTGCTGTAGTATAGGAAACATGGCAGGCAATATGTGCACGGGAAACTCCCACTAATAACTCTTGGTAAAGACCAAATAATCCATTTGTGATGTTGAGGGATGAATATTGGCTCAAGATTGTAGAACCATCTGTCTCTGTGCCTGGATTTATGCTGAGTGGGTGGTTGAATGGATACATAGCTGTGCGTGCTACCAGCTAGTTATAGTCCAACAAAAAAAAGCAGTGAAAATGCAGGATTGAGTCCATTCAACTGCCTTGTTTTCATATCTTAACAGGAGATCGTACTGTGGAGGAAAGCTCCTGAGAAGTTGAGGAAACGGACTAATTTCCATCAACGTTTGGAATCACCAGAGCCACAGGCCTCCGCTCAGCAGCCTGAAATATGAGGGAAGAGTAAGCGAGGTGACAGTCTCTTTCAGAGTTGCCACAGACATGGTCGCTGTGCACAATCCCATGGTTTCTTTGTGATATTAAACTTTCTGCAGATCACTAACAGTTTCTCAAACACTGGAACTCTAAAGCTAGCTTTTTATACTGCACATTTTGCAATTTTTGTTCAAACTTGTGCACTAAAAATCTACACTGAGCAAGATGTTGGTGTGTTGGTTCTGTATGTATTTGTGCGTGGAGGTGGATTTATTTAAGCCTGGGAATTACATTTGTTGTACAGATGCTTAATTGGTTCGGAATAGATTCCACTTCCTCCATTTCAAGCATACAGGTTAATGCTTGTCGATGAGAAGGGTCATCAGGAATGTATGTTTATTGTTTGTATATTTCCAGCCGGTTACACGGTGAAATTTGGTGATGGCCCTGTTTACACTAATGTATAATTTTTGTTTTTGCTTTGTATAAATAAGTGGCACGTTCCAATTCCTAGCAGTGCTCCAAGCAGCAAAACAAGTTCTATAAACACTCTCTGTCTCTCTGCATTGAAGACACAGCAGTGGGTGAGTTAAACTATGCCCAGAGCCTAGTTTTTATCACCCTGCATCCCTTTCCCCTGACACTCTTTCAAACATGCTGGAACTTCCACCTCATTCACTGAGAAGTAGGCATTGTTCTGGGGCGTGTATTCTGACCTGTGTGGAAATGCAGTTACTGACGGTGCGGGTACAATGTAGGAGTAAAGTTTCCTGTCTCCCAACGTTTTCCTGTAAAGTGCCTGAACAGTTTAAAGCCAGTTAATGCCAAATATTTTCCTGCATGTCTGTGTCTGATATCAAAAGTAAATGGCAATATTTTAAGTACTGTTATTTCAGATGTATTATACCATCCTGGAAAATGTACCTCTGTATATTCAATAAAGTCTTTGCCAGTGTATCCAATTACACTTGAATTCAAATCTATTACATCTCTCGACAGTGTACCCAGTGACTGGTGGTACTGGCACAACCTGGAGTACCAATGCTTAATCTGTCAGCCTAGATGATTACTCCCAACAGGATATTTGATTATGCTGTTAAATCTTCTCTTAGTACTTGTGTAATTTCCAGCAGGAGTCACTAGGCGACAGACCCGTAGCAGGAGCCTGTGCCTGATTTTTCTCCTCCATTCAAACAAATTGACCAACATTGTGAAATATTGGAATGACCCCTTGTTCGACAAATCTGCCACAGACCCAGAATATTTCAATGACTGACAGTGACTGTTTACAGCTGGCGATGGTTTAACCTCAGGACATTCTTAGGGAGCCTTGCCTGAATTTTTGGCACTCCCTCAGCTTGTGGATGTTATATAGCATATGCTAAATGGGAAGGAGGTTGTTTGTGGAGATTTACTGGTTCCAAAATTGCAAGCCCTTTTAAAAGAAGGGAAATCTACTGCTTGTGGGATTGGGCTGGTGCCTGGACCAATTGTCAATTGTAAGGAACACCTTGTGATGAAAGAAATTGGAAGAGGAAATTCAAACCTGACTGAGAAAGAACTACCAAACAGGATGTACTCTCCCATTATATGCTTCCTGAATTCACAGAAAACATTTCCCAACTTAGGTTGATGTTTTATGCCCCTCTCTGACTCTGTGTAACAAGAGGCATGAGTGGTAAGTTGTGGTTCTTGGAAGTGAGGGGGATTTGATCTGGATTTTCTTGGCTTTGGATTTCTTTTTGGAGGGAGGGTGTTATGAAGTTGGGTAGAGTATTCATGAATTGGAAGGCAGAAAGTTGGAATTCATGGGGAAAAGAGTGCCATGATCCCTTTAAGAGCTTGTGCTTTGTCTGCGCTTGGAAGTTTATAAAAACAGGTGCACAGAGTGCCCAAATGGAAACATTTTACATAGAACAGTCAAGCAGCAATTTTTTCAAGACTACAAGTTTAAATTTGGCCGATTAATTTAAATGAAGCACCTAGATACAGAAAGCCAACTGAATTTAAATCTGATGGTGTTGACAACCTGAAACCAATCATAAGAATTTGATTGTCATTACGGGTATATAAGAAGAGGGCATTTGGAAAATCAGAGCCACCTGCCAGAGTTAGCACAATTCAGCACTGAGAAAGTCCATCTAATTAATCAAAGGTACCATGGTATTTTAGCTCAAAGTTCTCATTGAAGAAATTATAGAGGTAAAACATCCCTGACAGCAAAATTAGCAGAAGAAAGGCGTTTGTGAAAAGAGCAGTGACGACAGAATATTCCAGAAACAGTCTGTGTGAACTTGGAGAGATTAAGTTATAATTCATTGTTCTCTTATTAATTGGGTTTATTAAGTAGGACTTGTGTTTATTTGAACAGTATTGTAGTAGAATTTAAAACAGACTACTAACTACTTCCTAAGGAGGAATTGTCAGTTTGTTAGTAATTCTGTTAATTTGTTCATTGTTGGGTTAAATAAATAAATTTGTTTCTTGTTACTTGCAAAGTGGAGATCAGGGATTTTCTTTAGCCACTCAGTAGATTACGAGGGGAAAGGTGAGCTTCTCTGGGTGTTGCGGAGGTAATTATTAGAAGGGAACCTCTAATGCTGTCATAACAGATTGGGGCTTGTGTTTTAGTAATTATCAGAGGGTTTCAACCTTCTGCCACCCCTTCCACCCACCCACCCCTCTCTCCACCTCCCCCCACCCCTAACTTTTTTTTTTTTTTTTTTTCCCCCCCCCCCCCCCCCCATAACAGGTGGGAGAGTAACTGGATTCTGTTTCTGTTTTGGGAGTTGAGGTATTGATGTGTTGTGCTTTTTGCAGTTTTGGGGTGTTTAAGTTTTGGGGGATTTGGAGTTTTGAATATTCTGCAGCTTTTTGTGTTTTCTTGTGCATTTTTTAGGAGGGGCTTAGGTGTTTGAAATTCTATGGGAAAACCTGGTGCTCAGGGTTGTGGGATTTCTGAGTTGAGGGAATTTGGGACTTTTTGGGGGTCAGATCAGGAATTTGGGGCTGAGGAAGGGCTTGGAGATTTTTTTTGGGCTTGGATTTACGGAGATTATGAAGATTTTTTTTTTGTTTTGGTTTTTGTTATGGGCTGGCAGTGTGGGAGGGAAGGGACCTTTGGGTATTGTAGAGCTGTTAAAGTTTTTGGATGATGTGTGTTTAATAGTGTTTGTAAAGCTTGGAGTTTTTTTGATACTAATGGAATTGTTAAAGGGGAGAGGTACTGAGCATAGTATACTTGGATTTTCAGAAGGCTTTTAATAGAGTTGTTTAACAACATTAAAGTGCATGGAATCAGACATAATGTCTGGTTAACTGACAGATATAGTAGAAATAAACAGGTCATTCTTGTACTCGCAGACTGTGATGAGTAGAGTACCACAGTTTTAGTTATGACTCCAGCTGTTCACAGTGAATAACAAGGTATTGATACCTTTTTGGATTCTTCCTCTCCTCCCCTCCCCTTACCTCCAACTCCATCCCTCCAAATATGTCCCTTGCTGTGTATACACTCTTTGACCTTCTGCTCAATGCTGAACAATCTGTGCTCAGCAAAGGACTTAGTTTTATCCCTTTAGGACCACATTTCAATATATTTCAGGCACAACATAATGTTGAACTCCTCTTCTGTCACCTTTGCCTCTATGCCTAATTCTTTGGACAGGTGTCCACTCCCAACCGTACAGATCCTTTCACCTGTTTCCAATATTCCCCACTCCACCTGGACCCCTCCCTCTGGCCATTACCTCCACTTGATCACTTCTTCAACAACTGCAAATGAGACACCATTTGCCTTCATTTCTCCACTCTCCTCCCTCACTCTAACCTTTCTCTCTCATTTGCTGCATTCTGCTCCCTCAAGTCCAACCCTTACTTTATCAAACCTGTTCATAAGGTTGACTCTTGTTTTCTGGTGTACTTACCTCTAAGTGTAGCAGAGGCTGAGCGTGAACTCTCACACTTCCTCCTATCTCTCCCTGGATCATGATCCCACCACTGAACATCAGCCAGGACTGTCACTGATCTTATCTCCTATGGAGATCTCCCCTCCTCAGCATCCCACCCCATAGTCCCTTAACCCTACACAGCCTGCTTCTACCTCTTTCCCAAAATCCACTAACAGGACTGCTCCGGCAGACCCACTGTTTCAGCTTGTTCCTGCCCCACTGAACTTATTTCTTCCCATCTTAACTCCCCACCCTCCCGTTCAATTGTTCCCCTAATATTTGTGAATCATCTGATGCTTGACATCGGTTCCAGAATTTCTCATTTTCTGTTTGTAGCTGCCTCTTTACCATGGTTATACAGGCCCTCCGTCCATCCATTCTCTTATCCTGATAGTTGACAGCTTTCCACGTCTTCCTTGAAAATAGGCCTGCACTATACTCGTCCACCATCATCCTCCTTTGCCTGGCTGAGCACATCACCACTTTGAACTTCTCGTTTAATTCATCTCACTTTCTCCAAATAAAGGTTGTGGCCAGTGATAAACCACATGGGCCCCAGCTATGCCTTTCTCTTTAAGTGGTATGTGGAACATGCCTTGTTCCGTTCCCACTTAGAGCTCCACAACACCTTTTTGACATAGGGATATCGTCATTGTTGCTGTTTCCTGCTTCCAATTTCTATCCTCTCACTTCCACCTGGTCCATCTATGACTCTTCCCTCCCCTTCTTTTTCTGTTTCCATTTCTGGGGATGGACTATTAATATCCATTATGATCTCCTGACACCCACTGCTAACTAACTACACCACCTGTCCCCTGTTTCCTGCAAATATTCCATTCTAGTCTCTGTTTTTCCATCTACGTCACATCTGTTCTGATGCTGCCTTTCACTGGGGTGCCTCTTCAACTGAGGATTCCACACCGCTCTCCACCCCACCCCCCCCGCCCAAACGTGGTTAATGGAGTTCAGTTATGTCCAACCCATCTCCTACAGTTCTGCCTTTGCCCCTTTCACCTCTCTCTCCCAGAATAACAATGAGGTTTCCTTTGTCCTCTCTTTCCATTCCTCTAGTCTCTGCATTCAAAGGATCATCCTCCACCATTTCCACCAGGATGCCCCCACCAAGCACATTTTCCCCTCCCTTCTTCTAGCAGCATTTTATAGGCACTGTTCCCTCTGTGATACAGCGGTCTACTCCATCATTCTTTGTCCCTTCATGGCACCTTCCCTTGCAATCATGGAAGGTGTAACACTTACCTTTTCACCACCTCACTGTCCAAGGTCCAAGCACACCTCCCAGGTGAAGCAGTATTTTCTGAATTTTACTTGAATTTTCTTTCATTCTAGTCTACTGTATTCACTGCTCACAACACAGTCTCCTTTACATTGGTGAAACCAAACGCAGTTAGGTGATCACTATACTCCATTCTGTCGATGAGAATGACGCCAATCTTCCAATTGCTTGGCATTTCAATGAACCAACTTCCTCCCATGCTACATTTCTGTCCTAGGCCAGATGCAGTGAAGCAAAGAAGCTCCGTGCAAGCTGGAGGAACAACACCTCACTTTCTGCTTAAGCACTTTGCAGCCTCTAAGACGCTATATTGATTTCCAAACTTCAAAGTGTGATCTCCATCCTCCATTTTTAATACATAACTCCTGCCCAGTTGTGTCTTATTGACTCTGTTCTCAGCAGAATGGACTCATTTCCACACCTTCATTTACACCCATATCAAGTTTCTAACTCTTCTGTACCACCATTTGTTTGTTCATTTGTTTTTTTTTGCTCTGGGCACCATCAATCTGTTCCACTTGCTGATCCTACCCCTCTGTCAACAAAAAAAAAACACCATTTGCCAGTTGCTTTCACTTCTAAGGAAGAGTCATATCAGACTTAAAACATTAACTCTGTTTCTCTATAGATACTGCCAGACCTAACTGAGTTTCTCCAGCATTTGTTTTGATTTCAGATTTGCAGCACCTGCAGTATTTTGCTTTTATGATTTCAATGATTTGGCGGTAGGGGCCAAAACTGATAGTTACAAATTTGCAAATGGTGTAAAACTAAGTGGGAACGTGTTGTGAGAAAGATGTAAAGTTGATTTTCGGAGGATTTGGATAGGCTTAGTGAATTGGCAGGAATGAGGTGGATGAAACAATATGGAAAAATGTAAGGATATCCACTCAGACTCCAGAATGGCAGTTCCTACTATCTCTAAGGTTATCTGCTCTTGTTTAGTGAATCAAAGTGCAAAGTATTTCTAATGGTAAGAGATTGGAATGTACAAAGGGACCCAAGTGTCCTTGTAGACAAGTCACTGTAGGCTAATATGCAGTGCAATGAACTATTAGGAGACCAATAGTGAAGCCTTTCTTTAACTGTGTAGGAACTTGGTTAGATCGTACCCAGAGTATTATATGCTCGTTTTGGTCTCCTTAACTCAAGAAGGATATTATAGAGGGGAGGGCAGCAAAGGTTACGCAGACTTGTTTCTGAGATAGTGGAACTGACCTATGCAGTCTTTAAGAGATTGACTGGATAGATGCAAGTTAGATGTTTCCTCTGGTTGGGGGTCCAATTTAAAAGCAGAGATGCCAATTAGGACTGAGTTGAGATGCAATTCTTTTACTCAGAGGGTTGTGAACCTTTAAAATTCTCCATAGCCCTCTGAGGCAGAAGTTTTTTGAGTATGTTTGAGGGAGAGATTGACAGATTTCTGACTGTCATCCTGACTGCCAATTGCAATGGTGCTATGGGGTATTCAAGGGTCTGCTCAGACACGATTGTACTGAATTATTTACTACTGTCCCTGTGTACTTATTGGGATTTTTGATTGTATGTGTTTATTGGGATTTATCTTGTGGCTAATTTTGTTTCTTTATTGGGTTTTTTTGGGGGGTGGTGGTTTCTGTATTGGGATTTCTCTTGCAGGTGGTTTGTGTATTTATTGGGGTTTGTGTATTTATTGGGGTTTGTTTTGGGAGTGGGTTGTGTTTTGTGAGTTTTCCTTAGGGGTTTATTTTGGGGGCTGTTTGTGTATTGGAGTTTATTCTGGAAATGGTTTACATCTTTATGGAGATTTATTCAGGATGTTTATGTATTTATTAGGGTTTATTTTTGGGCGGGTATTTGGTATGGTTGAGGGATCTGGCCGTCTCCATAGTGACCAACGGCCTTCGGGTCCTGCGAGGTTTAGCTGCCCGCGCAGTGCCTGGTCTCGCGGAGCCGCTCTGTCTCCGCCCCAGGGCCGGCTCTGTGCTCATCATGTGGCTGAATCGCAGCTTCAGGCTCCTGGGCCTGGTCCCGGGCCCACTCCGAGCCGCCGGTCGCCGCATGGTCCGCGGGAGCGGCTCGAAAGGCCCCGACACCTCCCTGTTTGTGCCGCTATCGCCCAGAGTGAGCCCTGGGCCCGAGGGAAACGTTGGAGCAGAACTGAGTCGGGACCTGGACAAGGGTGAGATGGGGGTGGGTGGGCGGCGTCGGGCGTGTAGGGGCGGGAGAGAAAGGTGGGGGGGGGGGAATCGGGCGCGTAGGGGCGGGAGAAAGGTGTAGGAGGGAGGAGGCAGGGAAGAAAGGTGTAGAGGGACTCAATGGCACCACCCCCACTCCAGCCTGGAAGGTCAAATCCCTCTCTTCCGCACCCCCCACAAATCTTCTCTCTCTCTTCCCCCCCCTCTCCCCCCGCCCCAAAAAAATGTCCAGTTTGTTAAAGAATGGCCATGTGGTCTCTCTCCTCACCACAGATTGCAAAATCTTCAGCAGCATGCTTCAGACATATGGTGGGCCTCTACCTGGACCAGTCCTACACCATTCTGGGCCGGCACATTCACAACAGCATGCCCCTGTTCTGGGACTTAGACAGTTGGCCTGTCGAGTGCCATTTTCTCCCTCGATTAGGTGAAGGCATTTGACAAGGTGGTTCACAAGTATCTGCTCAGGATTCTGTGAGTTTTCGGGTTTGGGTTGCACCTCGTTGCCTGGATCCAAATTCTGTAAATTGCCACAGAGCGTCTACTGAAGGTTAACAGGTCCCTGACGGCGCTGCTGTGCTTTGGGAGAGGAGTGAATCAAGGCTGCACCCAGTCTGGCCCTTTGTATTCTGTGTGTGGAGCTGTTCCTGTGTCTGTTGCAGAAACAACTGTCGGGTCTGACTCTGTGTAGGCCGGATGAGCTCCAGTGCTTCACATGGAGTACCTAGGGGCTGCTTTTTCTAACACTGTTGAGGAGGGTTTAAACTAATGTGGCAAGGGAATGGGAACCAAATGAGGAGGTTAGTGGACAGTAAGGAGGTAGTAACTAAAGCCTGTAAGGAACTAGATAATGAAGTCAGTGTGACTAAGGGGAAGAGTAGGCAGAGAGCAGATGATGAATGCAAAGGGACAGGTGGTCTGAGGCACATTAGTTTTAATGCAAGAAGTGTAGTAGGTAAGGCAGGTGAACTTAGGGCTTGGATTAGTACCTGGGACTATGATGATATTGCTTGAGGGAAGGGCAAGATTGGCAACTAAATATCCCACGATATAGATGCTTCAGGCAGGATAGAGAGGGAGGTAAAAAGGGTGGAGGAGTTACATTACTGGCCAAAGAGGATATCATAGCTGTGCTGAAGGAGGGCACTATGGAGGACTCGAGCAGTGAGGCAATATGGGCTGAGCTCAGAAATGGGAAGGGTGCGGTAATAATGTTGGGGCTGTACTACAGGCCTCCCAACAGCGAGCGTGAGATAGAGGTACAAATATGTAGACAGATTATGGAAAGATGTAGGAGCAACAGGGTAGTGGTGATGGGAGATTTTAATTTTCCCAACATTGACTGGGGTTCACTTAGTGTTACGGGTTTAGATGGAGCAGAATTTGTAAGGAGTGGCTAGTAGGGTTTTATGGAGCAGTATGTAAATAGTCTAACTCAGGGAGGAGCCATACTGGACCTGGTGTTGGGGAATGAGCCCAGCCAGGTGGTTGAAGTTTCAGTAGGGGATTACTTTGGGAATAGTGATCACAATTCTGTAAGTTTGAGAATACTGATGGACAAAGACGAGAGTGGTCCTAAAGGAAGAGTGCTGAATTGGGGGAAGGCCAACTATAGCAAAATTCGGCAGGAGCTGGGGAATGTGGATTGGGCGCAGCTGTTTGAGGGTAAATCCACATTTGATATGCGGGAGCCTTTTAAAGAGAAGTTGTTGTTTAGAGTGCAGGACAGGCTTGTCCCTGTGAAAATGAAGGATAGACAGGGCAAGATTAGGGAACCATGGATGACAGGTGAAATTGTGAGACTAGCAAAGAGGAAAAAGGAAGCATACATAAGGTCTAGGCGACTGAAAACAGACGAAGCTTTGGAAGAATATTGGGAAAGTAGGACCAATCTGAAATGAGGAATTAAGAGGGCTAAAAGGGGTCATGAAATATCTTTCGCAAACAGGGTTAAGGAAAATCCCAAAGCCTTTTATTCGTACATAAGGAGCAAGAGGGTAACTAGAGAAAGGGTTGGCCCACCTGAGGACAAAGGAGGGAAGTTATGCGAGGAGTCAGAGTAAATGAGTGAGATTCTTAATGAGTACTTTGCGTCGGTATTCACTGAGGAGAGGGACATGACGGATGTTGAGGTTAGGGATAGATGTTTGATTACTCCAGGTCAAGTCAGCATAAGGAGGGGGAAGTGTTGGGTATTCTAAAAGGCATTAGGGTGGACAAGTCCCCAGGTCTGGATGGGATCTATCCCAGGATACTGAGGGAAGCGAGAGAGGAAATAGCTGGGGCCTTAACAGATATCTTTGCAGCATCCTTGAGCATGGGTGAGGTCCTGGAGGACTGAAGAATTGCTAATGTTGTCCCCTTGTTTAAGAAGGGTAGCAAGTATAACCCAGGTAATTATAGACAGGTGAGCCTGACGTCAGTGGCGGGGAAGCTGCTGGAGAAGAGACTGAGGGATAGGATCTATTTATATTTGGAAGAAAATGGGCTTATTAGTGATAGGCAGCATGGTTTTGTGCAGGGAAGGTCATGTCTTACCAACTTGATGGAATTCTTTGAGGAAGTGACAAAGTTGATAGATGAGGGAAGGGCTGTAGATGTCATATACATGGACTTCAGTAAGGCATTTGATAAGTTTCCCCATGGTAAGCTGATGGAGAAAGTTATGTTGCATGGGGTCCAGGGTGTACTAGCTAGATGGATAGAGAACTGGTTTGGCAACAGGAGACAGAGTTGTAGTGAAAGGGAGTTTCTCAAAATGGAGAACTATGACCAGTGGTGTTCCACAGGGATCCATGTTGGGACCACTGTTGTTTGTGATATACATAAATGATCTGGAGGAAGGTATAGATGGTCTGATTAGCACGTTCGCAGATGACACTAAGATTGGTGGAGTAGCAGATAGTGAAGGGGACTGTTGGAGAATGCAGCAGAATATAGATAGATTGGAGAGTTGGGCGGAGAAATGGCAGATGGAGTTCAATCCAGGCAAATGCAAGATGATGCATTTTGGAAGATCCAATTCAAGAGCGAACTATACGGTAAATGGAAAAGCCCTGGGAAAAATTGATGCACAGAGAGATCTGGGTGTTCAGGTCCATTGTACCCTGAAGGTGGCAACACAGGTGGATAGAGTGGTCAAGAAGGCATACGGCATGCTTTCATTCATCGGACGGGGTATTGAGTACAAGAGTTGGCAGGTCATGTTACAGTTGTATAGGACCTTGGTTCGACCACATTTGGAATACTGCGTACAGTTCTGGTCGCCACATTACCAAAAGGATGTGGATGCTTTGGAGAGGGTGCAGAAGAGGTTCACCAGGATGTTGACTGGTATGGAGGGCGCTAGCTATGAAGAGAGGTTGAGTAGATTAGGATTATTTACATTAGAAAGACGGAGGTTGAGGGGGGACCTGATTGAGGTCTACAAAATCATGAGAGGTATAGATAGGGTGGAAAACAAGCTTTTTCCCAGAGTAGGGGACTCCATTACTAGGGGTCACGATTTCAAAGTGAGAGGGGGAAAAGTTTAAGGGAGATACGCGTGGAAAGTTCTTTACGCAGAGGGTGGTGCGTGCCTGGAACGAGTTGCCGGCGCAGGTGGTAGAGGCGGGCACGATAGCGTTGTTTAAGATGTATCTAGACAGATACATGAATGGGCAGGGAGCAGAGGGATACAGATCCTTGGAAAATAGGCGACAGGTTTAGAGCATCTGGATCGGCACAGGCTTGGAGGGCTGAAGGGCCTGTTCCTGTGCTGTAATTTTCTTTGTTCTTTTTATGTGAAATAGGCTGCCAGAGAAAGTGGTTGAGGCAGCTACAATAGCAACATTTAAAAAATATTTGGATAGGTACATCGATGAGAAGGGTTTAGAGAGATATGGACCAAATGCGAGCAACTGGAACTAGCTGAGTGGGCATCATGGTCAGCATGGACCAATTTGGGCTGAGGGGCCTGTTTCCATGTTGTATTACTCCACGAGTATCTAAAGCTTCCTTTTATTTTTTAAAGCAGGAACTCAAAAATAACAATGAAATAACAATGAAATAACAATGAAAAAACAATGAACTGTATCCAAATAAAACAAACTAACAGTCAAACAGAACCTTCTCTGATGAAACAGAAAATGACTAAATTGAAAAACATTGTCTGGAGTGATGATGCATTTTAGACCTATGGTGCCCATCAGTCTTGAAAGACCTTGACCATGTGCATGCCACATGCTCTCTGTCCTGGGGCGCCCAAGCAGGTGAAAGAGGGGCAGACAGTCAGAAACCACGAGCCCCTCCAAAGACCATTGCCTGGAAGTGTTAATGGCTATCTTGGCCAGGCCCAGGAGCAGACTTGTCTGCCCCTCTCTGCGCTGCATGCCTGTGGATCAGGAGGGTGGGGCTGAAGTGCAATCAAAAATCAAAGAATCATCCTCTTCAAAAGGCTAAAGAGGGGCTGCAAATGGAAACAAAGTATCTATGAAATACCATTTCCTCGAGGCCACAAAAACTTCCTTTGCCTGACACCCAATGAATTTACTCAAATCTACAATTGCCACATGCAGCTCTCCACTCAAATCCCAGAAGGAATAGGGGTGGCCCCCTTTGTAGAGGGCCCTACACATGGGATTTCCGCTGCTCAAGGACAAAACGTCACTCAGAGGCATGTCTGAGAGTCCAGCAAATGTGAAGCAGTGGAGAGTATGTAGCATTAGCACTTACAGATAATGATTCTGTGCCATTTGAAAGGGCACAGGGACGATTTTCCCAAGATGGCTCAGATTCTAGGGCAACGTGTCACGGTGGGATAGGGTGGGAGCAAGTGGTCCATTGCACTGAGCAAACGCTGAGTTCCTGATAGACAGGGATCAGTTCGATCAGACACCCACCATGTGTCTGAGCCACCTCGATCTGGTGTGAGGCTACTGTACAAGTCCTACCTTGGTATGGCTTTCCAAAATGCAGCACCTCACTCTTGTCTGTATTGAATTACATTTGCCAATCCTCAGTGCAGTTCCCCATCAGATCATGATCGCTGTGTAATTTTCAGTAACCACCTTCACTATCAACGATACATCTCAATTTTGTATCGTCTGCAAACTTACTAATCATGCCTTGCATGATCCAGTTCATTAATGTAAATAACAAATAACAAAGGTCCCAGCACCGATCCCTGTGGCACACCAATAGTCACAGGCCTCCAGTCCGAGAAACAACCTTCAACCATCACTCTCTGTTTCCTACCATCAAGCCAATTTCGAATCCAATTAGCTAGCCTTCCCTGGATCCCATGCACCCTAATCTTCATGACTAGCCTGCCCTACAGAAGCCCATATAGGCAACTTCCACTGCCCTACACTCATCTATCTTCTTGGTTAGCTCTTCAAAAAATTCTTTTTTAAAAAAAAAATTGTCGGACATGACTTCTCGTGCATAAATCCATGCTGACTATGCCTAATCAGACCTTGACGATCCAAATGTTCGTTGATCCTGTCCCTCTGTATCCTCTCCCAGCAACTTGACTACCATTGATGTCAGGCTCACTGGCCTGTAGTTCCTTGGCCTGTCTTTGCTACCTTTCTTAAACAATGGAACAATGTTAGCCACCTTCCAGTCTTCCGGAGCTTCACTAGTGGCTAAAGGTGAAGCAAAAATCTCTGCAAGGGCCTCTGCAATTTCTTCCCTAGCAACCCACAACGTCTGAGGAGGGACTTGATCAGGCCCAGGGGATTTATCCACCTTAATGCACTTTAAGGCTGCAAACACCTTCTCTCTGGTAACGTGTATGCGGTCTAAAACATCCCTACTTGTTTCCCTTATTTCCTTAGCATCTATGATTCTCTCCTCAGTAAACATTGAGAAGAAATATTCAGTAAAAATCTCCCCCATCTCTTGTGGCTCCACGTCCAGACAGCCATGCTGATCTTCAAGGGGACCTATTCTCTCCCGAGCCAACCTTTTACTCGTAATAGAGCTATAAAACTCATGGGATTATCTTTAACCTTATTTGCCAGATCCATCTCATACCCTCTTTTTGCTCTTCTGATTTCCCTCTGAAGTGTGCTTCTACACTTTTTATAGTCATCTAGGGATTCACATGCGCCCAATAGCTTAAACCCAGTGTATGCCACCTTTTTTCTGACCAGAGCCTCATTATCCCTCGTCAGCCAGGGATCCCTAAACCTTCCAGCTTTTCCTTTCACCCTAACAGGGACATACTGTCCCTGGATTCTTAATATCACACTTTCAAAAGCCTCCCATTTGCCAGTCATTCCTTTTCCTTCAAACGAACTCACCCAATCGACCTCTGCTGGATCCTGCCTGATGGCCCCAAAACTGACCCTCCTCCAGTTTAGCACCTTAAACTGTGGATCTGTCTTATATTTTTCCATAACTATGTTAAAACTATGAGAGTTATGGTCACTGGACCCAAAGTGGTCTCCGAATGTCACTTCAGTCACTTGCATGACCTTGTTTCCTAAGAGAAGGTCCAGCATTGCACCTTCCTGAGTAGGGCCCTCTGTATTTTGGTTTTGGAAACTTTCTTGGACACGTTTGACAAATTGCACCCCATCCAGGCATTGTACACTCTGGGTGGCCCAGTCAATATAGGGGAGATTAAAATCTCCAACCAGTGCTACTCTATTATTCTTACTGGTATCTGCAATCTCTCTACACACCTGCTGTAGTACCCACTGGCTGTTTGGGGGTCTATAATGCAGTCTGAACAGAATGACCATCCTCTTCTTGTTTCTAAGTTCTAACCATATGGCCTCATTTGATGACCCCTTAACAACTGTGCTGTAAGAGGATATTCTTATGTCACCCTTATCAAAAGGGCAACTCTTTCTGTCATGCCTGTAGTTTCTGTATGCTGGAACATTGAGCTGCCAGTCCTGCCCTCCTCTCAGCCATGTTTCTGTTGTGGCTATAATATCCCAGTCCCCAAGAGCCAATCCACGCTCTGAGCTCATCTGCCTTACCAGTCAGGCCTTGTGCTTTGAAATATATGCACCTTAAACCAGAAGTATTTTCACTCCCTTTACTGTGCCCTTGGCTATCCTGAATAGTAGACTTGCTCTTGATGGCTAAATGTATTTCCTCCTGACTTCTCGACCCCTCTCCTATTCAAGAGTCTCCACCTCCCCCGCCTTCCCCCCTGCCAAATTAGTTTAAACTCTCCCAGGTGACACTGGCAAATCTCCCCACGAGGATATTGGACCCCCTCCGGTTCAAATGCAACCCGTCTGTCTTGTACAGGTCACTTTTACCCCAGAAGAATCTCAATGATTCAAGAATTGAAAACTCTGCCCCCTACACCAGCTCCTCAGCCACACATTCATCTGGCCTATCTTTCTATTTCTATCCTCACTGACACGTGGCACTGGGAGTAATCTGGAGATCACTACCCTCGAGGTCCTGCTTTTTAACTTCTTATGTAACTCCCTATACTCATTACGCAGGACCCCATCCCTTTGTGCACATCGGTCCAAATGACATAAGTAGACAGTGACCTCGAGCTGTTCTCCCTCCCCTTTGAGACTGTTTTGCAACTGCTCAGAGACATCCTTGACCCATGGCACCCGGGAGATAACACACCATCCTGGTGTCTCTTCTGCAGCCACAGAATCTCCTGTCTGTTCCCCATCAGTATTGCTCTGTTGGACTGCACCCACTCCCTCTGCACCTCGGAACCAGTCACAGTGCTACTGACCCTACTGCTGCTGCTAGCCCCTGAAAGGTCATCACTCTCCAACAATATCCAAAGCGGTATTCCTGTTAGTGCAGGGTTCTTTGTGGCCATTCCATCAGTATCTGTTCCCCCACCCCTGCTGCCCTTATCTCTTATGGTGGTCACCCAGCTATGTGCTGCCTGCACCTTAAGAATGACCACTTCACAGTACCTCATCAATGATGTTCTCTGCACCCCAAATGATCCTGAGTGTATCCAGCTCCAGCTCCCATTCCCTAACGCAGTCTGCCAGGAGATGCAACCTAACTGCCTTCAGTCCAGACAGAAAGAAAGTAGAGTTAAAGAGCCCTTATGTGCTCTTACCTGTACCCCTGCTCAGCCTCATGCCAAAAACTCTCGAGCAAAGGCATCAGCGCTTCCAATGTAACACTGGCCCACTCTCTTAATGGCTGCTCCCTTGTACACCTTTACCTTGCCAGTCATCATCTTCACAGAACACCTTTTTTTTTGTATCTAACCCCATGCTGTTCAATTCTGGGAGTATTTGATGCAGACAGTGGTAAGCAAGCTTTATTTTCAGTTTAAAAGAGTAGAGGGGCAAGAAAGCGGTGGGGGGTGGGTGGGTGTGTGCATATGGAGGGAGCAGGGGAGTGGTTGCAGAGCATGGGGTGAGGGAGCCAGGAGGGTAGGCGCGGAGGGCAAGAGATCTGTGGAGGGTAGGCAGTACAAGGTGTTTGGGATGGAGGAGGAACAGAAGACAGTTGGAAAGAAACACAGGTTTGTCCCTTGTTTGTTGGTATCTGATTTGTATTGTTGGTAGGTGAAGCGCTGAAAGTGTTGAATAAATTCTACAAACGGAAAGAGATGCAGAGACTGGGCAGTGAGAATGGCCTTGATGGTAAGTAACAAAATCTGTGCAGACCCTTTTTTAGAATTTTTTGTAGAATCCCTACAGTGTGGAAACAGGCCCTTCGGCCCAAAAAGTCCACACCGACCATTGGAGCATCCCACCCAGACCCATCCCCTTATAACCCACCTAAGCTACACATTCCTGAACACTGTGGACAATTTAGCTTGGCCAATCCACCTAGCCTGCACGTCTTTGGACTGTGGGAGGAAACCCATGCAGACACAGGGAGGATGTGCAAACTCCACAAGGACGGTCACCCGAGGGTGGAATTGAACCTGGGTCCCTGGCGCTGTGAGGCAGCAGTGCTAACCACTGAGCCACTGTGCCTTTCTGGCAGTAACTAATTACATCATTCAGACTCAAACACGGGTGGCAGTGGTCAGTTCTTTCTGTGTCTGTATTTACAGGGAGCTAGTCGGGGCGCTGGTCATTTGCTTCAGTCTGCTCACCTGGGGCGCTGGTCAGTTCTCCGCGGTCTGTTCTCTGTCTGCTGTTAGTTCTTGCGATGTCCGTATTGACAGGGCAGTGGTCTGTTCTCTTTCTGTCTGTTACCTCTGCAGGCTGATATCACGCATCCTGCTCATAGAGCACTCTTTTGAGGAAGATCTGTATTTGTAATCCCAGATGGTGAACCTCTGGCTCTGTTTCCTATCCAGACTAATTTACTATAGTGTGAGAGAGTAGGAAAATAGATGTCTTTGTGGCAGATACATAGGTCTGCTTTTCTGTTGAGACCTGTGCAGGGCAGTCAGGATGTTATCTGTTGGGCACAGTGTAACTGCAGCTGAGGCGAAGGGAGTGAGTGCATTAGAGAGGGAAACTATCACATCATTAGTCTTTCTATTGAACGCAGGCTTTTCTCAAATTTTCTCCAAACATTTGTATTCTGCACAGCTCGGTTATTCCACCAGGCTTTCATTAGTTTTCGAAAGTATGTGATGGAAGCTGAATCTCTGAGTGTGGATTTACACATCATCCTGAATGATATCTGCTGTGGTGCAGGTAAGAACTGTACTAACCCTTTTGTCAATACATAATGCCCCAGAGCAAGTGATTGTTCATACTCTACTGAAAAAAGAGAACATAGAACATTACAGCGCAGTACAGGTCCTTTGGCCCTCGATGTTGCGCCGACCTGTGAAACCAATCTGAAGCCCATCTAACCTACAGTATTCCATTATCATCCATATGGTTATCCAATGACCATTTAAATGCCCTTAAAGTTGGCGAGTCTACTACTGTTGCAGGCAGGGCATTCCATGCCCTTACTACTCTCTGAGTAAAGAACCTACCTCTGACATCTGTCCTATATCTATCACCCCTCAATTTAAAGCTATGTCCCCTCGTGCTAGCCATCACCATCCAAGGAAAAAGGCTCTCACTGTCCACGCTATCTAATCCTCTGATCATCTTGTATGTCTTAAGTCACCTCTTAACCTTCTCTCTAACGAAAACAGCCTCAAGTCCCTCAGCCTTTCCTCATAAGACCTTCCCTCCATACCAGGCAACATCCTGGTAAATCTCCTCTGCACCCTTTCCAATGCTTCCACATCCTTCCTATAATGCGGTGACCAGAACTGTACGCAATACTCCAAGTGCGGCCGCACCAGAGTTTTGTACAGCTGCAACATGACCTCATGGCTCCGAAACTCAATCCCTCTACCAATAAAACCTAACATACTGTACGCCTTCTTAACAACGCTATCAACCTGGGTGGCAACTTTCAGTGATCTATGCACATGGACACCGAGATCTCTCTGCTCATCCACACTACCAAGAATCTTACCATTAGCCCAGTACTCTGTATTCCTGTTACTCCTTCCAAAGTGAATCACCTCACACTTTTCCGCATTAAACTCCATTTGCCACCTCTCAGCCCAGCTCTGCAGCTTATCTATGTCCCGCTGTAACCCGCAACATCCTTCCGCACTATCCACAGCTCCACCGACTTTGGTGTCATCCGCAAATTTACTAACGCATCCTTCTACGCCCTCATCCAGGTCATTTATAAAAATGACAAACAGCAGTGGCCCCAAAACAGATCCTTGCGGTACTCCACTAGTAACTGAACTCCAGGATGAACATTTCCCATCAACCACCACCCTCTGTCTTCTTACAGTTAGCCAATTTCTGATCCAAACCGCTAAATCACCCTCAATCCCATGCCTCCGTATTTTCTGCAATAGCCTTATCAAACGCTTTACTGAAATCCATATACACCACATTAACTGCTTTACCCTTGTCCACCTGTTTGGTCACCTTCTCAAAGAACTCAATAAGGTTTGTGAGGCACGACCTACCCTTCACAAAACCGTGTTGACTATCCCTAATCAAATTATTCCTTTCTAGATGATTATAAATCCCATCTCTTATAATCCTTTCCAACACTTTACCCACAACCGAAGTAAGGCTCACTGGTCTATAATTACCAGGGTTGTCTCTACTCCCCTTCTTGAACAAAGGGACAACATTTGCTATCCTCCAGTCTTCTGGCACTACTCCTGTAGACAATGACGATATAAAGATCAAAGCCAAAGGCTCTGCAATCTCCTCCCTAGCTTCCCAGAGAATCCTAGGAATCCGGCCCAGGGGACTTATCTATTTTCACACTTTCCAGAATTGCTAACACCTCCTCCTTATGAACATCAATCCCGTCTAGTCTAATAGCCTGTATCTCAGTATTCTCCTCGACAACATTGTGTTTTTCCTGTGTGAATACTGACGAAAAATATTCATTTAGCGCCTCTCCTATCTCTTCGGACTCCACGCACAACTTCCCACGACTGTCCTTGACTGGCCCTAATCTTACTCTAAGCTTGCCTAAGCTTTTTATAAAGCATAGAATTTTGAACTGTACAGCACAGGAATGGGCCCTTTGGCTCACAATGTTGTGCCGAACATGATGCCAAATGAAACTAATCCCATGTCCACCTTTGGTCCACATCCTTCCATTCCTTGCGTATTCGTGTACTTATCTAAAAGCCCCTTAAATGCCCTTATCATGTCTGCCTCCGCCACCACCCTTGGCAGTGCATTCCAGACTCCCACCACTCTGTGTAAAAAAAAAAAAAAACCTGCCTCTCACGTCTCCTAAGAACTTGCCCCCTCTCGTCTTAAATGCATGCTCCCTAGTATTAGCCATTTCAACTCTGGGAAAAAGATTCTCACTGTCAACTCTATCTATGTATCTCATGATTTATAAACGTTTATCAAGTCTCCCCTCAACCTCCGCCACTCGAGAAAACAACTTGAGTTTTTCAAGCCTTTCCTTATAGCTCATACCCTCTATTCCGTGCAGCATTCTGGTAAAGTTCTTCTGCACCCTCTCCAAAGACTCCACATCCTTCCTGTAAAGTACCGAACAGAATTGGATGCATAAGTGAGGCCTAGCCAAAGTCTTATAAAGCTGTAACATGACATCCTGATTCTTGTACTGAATTCCCCGACCAATAAAGGCAAGCATGCCATAACCTTCTGTACCACCCTACCTACTTACGTGGCCACTTTCAGGAATCTATGGACTTGAACCTCAAGATCCTTCTGTGCATCACTGCTGTTCAGAATGCTGCCATTAACCATATACTTTTCCTTAACATTTGATCTGCCAAAGTGTAGCACCTCACACTTACCTAGATTAAACTTCTTCTGCCATTTCTCCGCCCATATCTGTAACTGATCTATATCCCACTGTATCCTTTGACAAACTTCTACACTATCCACAACTCCACCAATCTTTGTGTTGTCTGCAAACTCACTAACCCATTTTCATCCAAGTCATTTATATATATCACAAAGGACAGAGGTCCCATTATGGATCCCTGCAGAACACCACTAGTCCCAGACCTCCAGCCTGAGAAACATCCTTCCACCACTACCCTGTGCCTTCTATTGTCAAGCCAATTCTGAATCCATGTGGATTATGTTACAACGTAAGGATAGAAGGATAGAAAGAGAGGCAAATGAGGAGGGGGAATTAAGGAAAACATTACTGCTGTAACTAGAGAAGATATTTCTGAAAAATCATCCAGTGAAAATATATGAGTTGAAATTAGAAATAAAAAATGGAATGATCAACTTGATAGGATTGTACTGTAGCATCCCCACCCCCAATAGTCAGAGGGAAATTTAGGAACAAATATGTAGAGACATTTCAGATATATGTAGAATAATAAGATTGTATTTGTAGATGATTTTAATTTTTGAAACATTAATTGGGATGTGTTAAAGGTTTGGTTGATCCAGAATTTGTTAAATGTGTTCAATAAAACTTTCATTATCAATATGTAAATGTTCCTGCCAGAGAAGGAGCAACACATGACCTTCTCATTGGTAATGAGGCAGAGCAACTGACTGAAGTGATAGTACGGGAACACTGGGTCAAGTGATCATAATTCTATTTGTTTTAAAATAGTTGTGGGAAACGTAAGCATTTCATAAAAGTTGAAGTTTTTAATTGGAGTAAGGCAAATTTTAACGTTAGGAGACAAAAATGTTCAAAAATTTATTGGAGTAGAATGTTCTAAGGTAAAAGGATGTCTGATAAGTGGGAGGCTTTCAAAAGTATGGTAACAGAAGTTCAGAGTCATTATGTTCCAATTAGAGTGAAAGGTAAGGCTTGTAAGATTAGAGAACAATGGATGAATAAAGATATTGAGGTTCTAATCAAGAATTTTAAAAATATTGTATATTAGATGTAGACAACTAGATTCAAATGAAGCTCTTGAACAGTATAAAGAGTGTAGGAACATTCTCAAGAGGGACATCAGGAAGGTAAAGAGAGGATATGAGATAGCCTTGGCAAATAAGGTTATGGATTATCCACAGAGATTCTACAAGTATATTAGGAACAAGAGAGCGACTAGAGAGAGAGTAGGTCCTCAAAAATCAAAGAGGTCATCTTTGTGCTGAACCTCAGGAGATGGGAGAGACGTTAAATGAACATTTCATGTCAGTTTTTACTGTGCAGAAAGAAATGGAGGTTAGAGAACCCAGGAAAATAAATATTGATATCTTGAAAACAATTTGCATTACAGAAGAGGAAGTGCTGGAGGTCTTAGAAAATATAAAGATGGACAAATCTCCAGGACCTGATCCAGTGTATCCCAGGATGCTGTGGGAAGTTAGGGAGGAAATTGCAGGGCCCCTTGCAAATATATTTGTATCATTTGTAAACATGAGTGAGGTGCCGGATGTCTGAAAATTGGCTGATGTTGTGTTTTTATTTAAGAAGGGATGTAAGGAGAAGCCTGGGAACTATAGATCTGTGAGTCTGACTTCGGTTGTAGGTAAGTTGTTAGAGGTGACTCTGAAAAATAGAGTTTATAGGCATTTGGAGAGGCAAGGAATGATTAGGGATAGTCAGCATGGTTTTATGTGAGGGAAATTGTCTGTCTCAAACTTGATTGAGTTTTGAGGTTGTTGAGGTTGTTTGGCTCGCCGAGCTGGTTTCTTGTTTTGCAGACGTTTCGTTACCATGCTTGGTAACATCCTCAGTGCAGTCTCCGATGAAGCGTCGGTGTGTTTTCCCACCTGGTTTTTAAACTCTCGGGTCCATTGAGATGGATTGCCTCACTTCCGGTTTTCCTTCCTGGTGGAATGTATATGGGGTTGAGTTCAATGTGTTTATTAATAGCATGCTTCGTGGAGTACCATGCTTCTAGGAATTCTCGTGCCTGTCTCGGCCTAGCCTGTCCCAGGATCTTGGTGTTGTCCCAGTCGAAGTGGTGGTTCTCCTTGTCCATGTGGATTGAGTTGAGTGAGTATTGGTCGTGTCATTTTGTAGCCAGTTGGCGTTCATGTACTCTTGTTGTTACTTTCCTTCCTGTTTGTCCGATGTAGTGTTTCTCGCAGTCTCTGCAGGGGATCTTGTAGATGACATTGGTCCTGTCCATGGCGGAGAGTGGGTCCTTGGTTCGGGTGAGCAGTTGTCGTAGGGTTGACATGGGCTTGTGTGCCACTCTGATGCCCAGCAGTCGTAGGAGTCTTGTGGTGAGTTCTGACATGTTTCTGATATAGGGTAGTGTGATGAGTGTGTTGGGGTGTGTAGTCTCTTTCTGATGCTGTTCGTGTAGGCATCTTCTGACCCAATTCTTTGGATATCCGTTATCCTTGAAAACCTGGAAGAGGTATTTTTCTTCATCTTGGCGTAGTTCCGTGTTGCTGCAGTGTGTTGTTGCCCTTTTAAATAGTGTCCGCACGCAGCTTCGTTTGTGTTGTATTGGGATGGTTACTTTTGAAGTTCAGTACCTGGTCTGTGTGCGTGGCTTTTCGGTGTATTTTCGTTTGCAGTTCCCCATTTGTCTTGCGCTCTACCATGACGTCCAGGAATGGGAGCTGTTTGTTCCTCTCCTCCTCTCTGGTGAATTTTGTTCCAGTGAGGCTGTTGTTTATAAGTCTGTGTGTCTCCTCTAATTTGGTCCGTTTAATGATGGCAAAGGTGTCGTCTACGTAGCGTATCCACAGTTTTGGTTGGATTTGCGGAAGGGCAGTCCTTTCTAGTCTTTGCATTACTGCTTCTGCTATGAGTCCGGAATAGGTGATCCCATGGGTGTCCCGTTGATTTGCTCGTATGTTTGGCCATTGAAAGTGAAGTGGATGGTCAGGCATAGGTCCAATAGTTTGAGCATGTTTTCTTTGGAGATGTTTTCACTGGGGTCGTGCTCTTGTTCAAGTAGTGTTGTCATTGTTTCCCTTGCTAGTGGTATGTCTATTGATGTGAATAAGGCAGTGACATCAAACGATATCACGGTATCTTCGTCCTCTATCTTTATGTCTTTGATGGAGTTGAGGAATTCTTGGGCTGAGTGGATAGAGTGGGCTGACTTGTTGACTAGGTGCCTGAGTCTTCTTTGTAGTTCTTTGGCTAATCTGTGCCTGGTAGGGAGACTATGGGTTTGAGGGGGACTTCCGGCTTGTGCACTTTAGGGAGGCCGTAGAATCGGAGTATGTTGGTTCCTTCGGGTTTCATTCTTAAGAAGTCTGTTTTGTTGATCTGTCCTGTTCGTTTAAGTCTTTGTAGTGTGTAGAGGATTTTGTTGCCTAGTTGTGGTGTCGGGTCAGTTTGTACTGGCCGGTATGTGTTCTCGTCGGCAAGCAGTGCTTGTGCTTTGGAGATGTGGTCCCTTTTATTCATTATCACTGTCATGCGCCCTTTGTCTGTAGGTAGTATTGTGATGTTCTTGTCGTTCTTTAATCCGTCCAGGGCTTGTCTTTCCCATGTGTTGAGGGTGTTGAGTTCGCTCCTTCTGGTTAGTGTTGGGACTACTGTCTGTCTTATAGTTTGTTGTGTTTCTTCGTTGACATTGTTGGTCTTGAGTGTGGCTTCCAGTATAGCTAGGAATTCCGTTTTGTTGGCATTCCCGTAGTTGTAGTTCAGTCCTCCGGTAAGAACGGCTTTTTCCGTGCCTGTCAGTTTCCTGTCAGAGAGGTTTCTTATCCATGTGTCTGTTCTGTTGTTGTCGTTTTTGTGGGTAAGTGTGGCTAGCTTGTCTTGCAGGGTCTGTCTTTTCTTGGTTCTTGTGGTCTGTTGACTGATGTTAATGGCTCGTTCCATGTCAGTTGTCCAGTCATGATTGGTCGCTTCCTGGAATAACGTTTTTTGGCACGTAATTGTATTTGTGGAGCCGGCTGTGTGCGTCGTTTATCATTACCCTTACCATCTTGCATTTTGTTCTGCTGTTTTCCGGGCTTGTGGGTTGTTGATGGGTGGTTTGTACTTCACACTGCGTGGTGATACCTGGTTCCTGAGGCATCCATGTAGGAAACAGGACAGATCAACAAAACAGACTTAAGAATGAAACCCGAAGGAACCAACACACTCCGATTCTACGGCCTCGCTAAAGTGCACAAGCCAGAAGTCCCCCTCAGACCCATAGTCTCCCTACCAGGCACTCCATCGCACAGATTAGCCAAAGAACTACAAAGACAATTCAGGCACCTAGTCAGCAAGTCAGCCCACTCTATCCACTCAGCCCAAGAATTCCTCAACTCCATCAAAGACATAAAGATAGAGGACGAAGATACCGTGATATCGTTTGATGTCACTGCCTTATTCACATCAATAGACATACCACTAGCAAGGGAAACAATGACAACACTACTTGAACAAGAGCACGACCCCAGTGAAAACATCTCCAAAGAAAACATGCTCAAACTATTGGACCTATGCCTGACCATCCACTTCACTTTCAATGGCCAAACATACGAGCAAATCAACGGGACACCCATGGGATCACCTATTCCGGACTCATAGCAGAAGCAGTAATGCAAAGACTAGAAAGGACTGCCCTTCCGCAAATCCAACCAAAACTGTGGATACGCTACGTAGACGACACCTTTGCCATCATTAAACGGACCAAATTAG
Source organism: Rhincodon typus (assembly GCF_021869965.1). Lineage (NCBI taxonomy): Eukaryota > Metazoa > Chordata > Chondrichthyes > Orectolobiformes > Rhincodontidae > Rhincodon > Rhincodon typus. The sequence continues at coordinate 664,217 of NC_063351.1, forward strand.
AGGAGACACACAGACTTATAAACAACAGCCTCACCGGAACAAAATTCACCAGAGAGGAGGAGAGGAACAAACAGCTCCCATTCTTGGACGTCATGGTAGAGCGCAAGACAAATGGGGAACTGCAAACGAAAATACACCGAAAAGCCACGCACACAGACCAGGTACTGAACTTCAAAAGTAACCATCCCAATACAACACAAACGAAGCTGCGTGCGGACACTATTTAAAAGGGCAACAACACACTGCAGCAACACGGAACTACGCCAAGATGAAGAAAAATACCTCTTCCAGGTTTTCAAGGATAACGGATATCCAAAGAATTGGGTCAGAAGATGCCTACACGAACAGCATCAGAAAGAGACTACACACCCCAACACACTTATCACACTACCCTATATCAGAAACACGTCAGAACTCACCACAAGACTCCTACGACTGCTGGGCATCAGAGTGGCACACAAGCCCATGTCAACCCTACGACAACTGCTCACCCGAACCAAGGACCCACTCTCCGCCATGGACAGGACCAATGTCATCTACAAGATCCCCTGCAGAGACTGCGAGAAACACTACATCGGACAAACAGGAAGGAAAGTAACAACAAGAGTACATGAACGCCAACTGGCTACAAAATGACACGACCAATACTCACTCATCTCAATCCACATGGACAAGGAGAACCACCACTTCGACTGGGACAACACCAAGATCCTGGGACAGGCCAGGCCGAGAAAGGCACGAGAATTCCTAGAAGCATGGCACTCCACGAAGCATGCTATTAATAAACACATTGAACTCGACCCCATATACATTCCACCAGGAAGGAAAACCGGAAGTGAGGCAATCCATCTCAATGGACCCGAGAGTTTAAAAACCAGGTGGGAAAACACACCGATGCTTCATGGGACACTGCACTGAGGATGTTACCAAGCATGGTAACGAAACGTCTGCAAAACAAGAAACCAGCTCAGCGGGCGAGCCAACCAACCTCAACACCCACAACCCGAGCTACAAATCTACTCCAAAACCTTTGACTTTTTTGAGGAAGTATCCAAGAAGACTGGGGGCAGAGTGGTAGACATTGTTTATTTGAACTATGGTAACGCCTTTGACAAGGTTCCACTTAGTAGGCTAATTAGCAAAGTTAGATCGTATGGGATTCAGTGTGAGTTTGCCAATTGGATGCAAAATTGGTTTAACGGTAGCAGACAGAAAGTGATGTTGAAGGGTTGTTTTTCAGAGGCTTGTGACCAGCGGTGTTTCACAGGGATTGATGCTGGGTTCACTTTTGTCATTTATGTAAATGATTTAGATGAGAATATAGAAGGCGTGGTTAGTAAGTTTGTGGATGACACCAAAATTGGTGGATTAGTGGACTGTAAAGAAGGTTATCTAAGAGTATAAAGAGATCTTGATCAATTGGGTCAAATGGGCCAAAGAGTGGCAGATGGAGTTTGAGTTGGATAAAGACAAGGTATTGCATTTTGGTCAAACAAACAAGGATAGGACTTGTACAATTTAAGTAGGGCCTTGGGATAGTTGTTGCAGAACAGAGAGACCGAAGGGTTCAGGGCATAATTCATTGAATTTTGTGTCACGTATAGTTACGGTGGTTAAGAAGGTATTTAGCATGCTTGCCTTCATTGCTCAGACCTTTTATGTATAGGAGTTGGGACATTATGTTGCGGGGTTGTACAAGACATTGGTGAGCCCTCTTTTGCAATACTGTGTCCAGTTCTGCTCGCCCTGTTATGGGAACGATATTATCAAGCTGGAGAGGGTTCAGAAGAGTTTTACCCCAGGGTGTTCCTGGGAATAGAGGGTTTGAGATATAAGGAGAGGCTGAATAGGCTGGGACTTTTTTCACTGGCACGTAGGAAGTTGAGGGGTGACCTTAGAGGTGTGTAAAATCATGAGGGGTATAGATAAGCTGAATGGCAGGTGTCTTTCTCCTAGGGTGAGGGATTTAGAGACTAGGGGAGAAAGATTTTAAAAAAGACATTGGGGCAATTTTTTCAGTGTGGTTCATGAGTGGAATGAACTTCCAGAAGATGTCGTAGATGCATGTACAGTTAGAACGTTCAAAAGATATTTAGATAAGTACATGAAGAAATATTTGGAAGGATATGGGTCAAGCACGTGCAGGTGAAACTAGTTTAGTTTGGGATTATTGTCGGCGTGGACTGGTTGGACCGAAGGGTCTGTTTTCATGCTGTATGACTGTACGGCTCTCACTGGCATTATGTTTACTCTATTAAACACTGCTAAATATTGTAGACTCTGGAAATCTGGAAGTAAAGAATGCTGGAAAGACTCAGTAGATCTGGCAACATCCCTGCTTTTCTCTCTCCACGGACAATGAATTGAATTTGACTCTCATATGGCTTTGAGGAGTCATATTCAACTTGAAACCTTAATTCCATTTCTCTGAACAGATGCTATCCAGTCAAAATTTTCCAGCACATTATGCTCTCATTTCCACACCAAAGTGGTGCTATTGTTGCTGTGATTCCCTTCCTCCTCCGTCCATCCCCAACTTTCCCTTGGAAGTGGGTGTTGAATTTGAGGTGCGCATACTGGGTATAACACACAGCTCACTCCAGCTCAGCAACAAGTGCAGACGCATTGTTGCAGTGGATAACCTGGGGATTGGAACCCTGCAACACAACATTCATATTTTGAAATAGAACAAGATGTTTCTACTGTGGTGGAAGTTTAAATGCCCCTCATTAACATATCTGAGACAGGTTTCATGTCCTGCTGTTTGGCCTCATTTGGAGAAAAGTCAAGTTTCTTTTCCAGAAGTATGTCTAATTTGGTAAAATGTTCTTCACAGGTCATGTTGATGATCTCTTTCCTTATTTCCTGAGACATGCCAAACAAGTGTTCCCAATGTTGGATTGTATGGAGGATCTGCGCAAGATCAGTGATCTGAGGTTACCGGCCAACTGGTAAGATTGTCCACTCAAATTCAATCTTTATCATTTTTAAAATAATCTCCTTTCAGACAACCTCGTGGAACATGGTTGTTACAGTTTTCACTTTCAATCAGAAAAGTCAGCAACAGCAAAGTTCCCTCTCATCCATGAAAGTGTGCAGCAAGCTTTTTTATACCACCAAATGCACAATGACACTGCATAGAAGGAATATTGGTTAAAAGACGCACATGCTCCTAGCAGCGGTATTAAAGATACCATGCATTGTAACAAAGAGGCCATGTGTCACAGACAAATCAAAGGGAACGTTATTCAATATACAGTACTATTTAACTGAGGATCAATGCATTTGTCTCTCACTGCATGCTTCTGAAGTTACTGGGTATAAATCACGATTTCAATTTCTGATTTCTCCCATTTCCTGTCTCAACTCAGGCTTCGTGCTTTCCTTTTCAAGCCCGGCTCCCAGATGGAATTTTCTGGAGGTTGTGTTTTTGAAGGATTTAATGATCAGAACCAACCACAGTAACTCAATGCTGGGTCAATTAGATCAACCAGTTCAGCTCAACAAGGAGACAGTGGTGTGGTTAAGGTTAAGGTCATCTAGAATTAGTATCACTAGACTAGTAATCCATAGGGGTCATAACATGTCAGCAGCTGGCAGAATTTAAACTCATTTGAAAAAATGAAAGCTAGTCTCAGTAATGGTGACCATGAAACTCATTGATTGTCATCAAAATGTCCTCTGCTCCTTTAGGAAAGGAAGTATGTCATTACCTCATTGGTTCTTAAGGGCAATTGAAAATAAATTCCTTCCCAGTGTCAGCTGCATCCAGAATTCAAAAAACTGTATCTCACAGCATAATATCCAGGGCAGCTGATTTGTGAATTCATTTCAAAGGAAATGGTGGACACTTCAGGAAAATTGCTGCTGGCCTGGAAAATCAATGAGGGAAGAATGGGGGGAAATATGCAACTGACTGGACACCTACTCTACACCTAAAACTGGCGTGCATTTGATGGGCTGAATAGCTTCCTTCTCTATTGTAATGATAATTCAAAAAAACAGCTTCTGTGGTCCACTTTACTGTCGTTGTTCAGAGTAAAAGTCACACACCAGCTATGCACTGTCCTGGTAATAACCACCACCCCTAGTAACCTGATCCAGCTCCATTTGAAGGAACAGTTTCTGTCTGATGCCTGAGTGTGTCTGAGTGTAATTTTCTATGTTCAACTTCTTTATGCTGTTAACTTCATGAATTCATCAACAAGTAGGGAACGCTGGCAAAACTCAGTGGATGCGGCAGCATCTGTGGAGAGAGAGTTAATGAGAAAGAAATTACTCTGAAGAAGATTTACATCAAACTCAACATTAACTGTTTCTGTCTCTACAAAAGCAGCCAGACCAGCAGAGTTTCTGCAGTGTTTTCTGCATTTTATTTCAGATTTCTAGCATCTGCATTATTTTGCTTTTATCAATGAATTCAGAATTGGGGAAGGACCATGAACCTTGGTGACTGACTGGATTTCTCCTGTTAGCTCTGCCCTTGAGTGTGTGTGGTGGTAATGTCTTCATCCCTGTTTGTGTGTCTAAGCAATATATCTAGGATGGATTTCAATGAAACATGGTACACAAGTAGAGTTGGCCAAGGGAAGTATTCTTTACCTTTTAGAGAAGATGCTTATCCACACCCTGGGACTTTTAAAAGATTTGTCAACATTGGGACAGATAGAGAAAATTATATATTTTTTTAAAGAATGTAATGTGTTTTATTTAGAATGGTGACTTGCTTTTTATTTAAATTTTTCTTTCTTTATTCTTTCATGGAAAGTGGCCATCACTGGCAAGGCAAAGCATTTTTGTTCATACCTAAGTGCCCTTGAACTGAGTGACTTGCTAGGTCATCTCAGAGGTCTGTTAAGAGCCAACCATGTTGCTGTAGGTCAGGGGTTACGTGTAGGCCAGACCAGGTAAAGGAAACATTTCATTCCCTAAAAGTCTTCAGTCAGTCAGGTACAAACCGAAAGAACTGCAGATGCTGTGAATCAGTAACAAAAACAAAGTTGCTGGAAAAGCTCAGCAGGTCTGGCAGCATCTGTGAAGGAAAAATCAGAGTTAACATTTCGGGTCCAGTGACCCTTCCTCAGAACTTTCTGAGAAAGTTTTTTCCTTCACAGATGCTGCCAGATCTGCTGAGCTTTACCAGCAACTTTGTTTTTGTTAGTGAGTCAGATAGGTTTTACAGCAATCATGGTTTCATGTTAGTTTCATGGTCACCGTGATGGAAATTAACTTTCAGCTTTTATTAATTCTGTTGAAATTCCACCAGCTGCTGTGGTGAGATTTGAACCCTTGTCCCTAGACCATTAGCCACTGGGCCTCTAGATTACTGATCCAGTGACATTATCATTGTTATCATTATGGTAAAATAATTTTATTCATTTATTATCTATTGTTTGCCCTAAGTAGTTCAATCATTTATTGTGATGTGCTTGTAGTGATATGGTTCCAGTGTGTGCTTGTTGGTATTTTGGCTAATGGTACACTTGTTTTTGGTTGTGGGAAGTATGCCTGTCTCTCACCTCAATGTTACTAATATTCAAATATATTTACTTCAAGGTACCCTGAGGCCAGAGCAATTCAGAGAAAGATCATCTTCCACGCTGGGCCAACAAACAGTGGAAAAACACATCATGCCATTCAGAGATTCTTAGCAGCTAACTCTGGAGTCTATTGTGGTCCTTTGAAACTGCTTGCACATGAGATCTATCAAAAGAGCAATGATGCTGTCAGTATGTTTGAAGAATTCTATATTGTAACTGTTTGCTGTACAGTTAGGGTTCTATGATTCTAAATGGATTGGATTGAAGAATGATTAAACATTCTATAGTCAATGTAGGTACCTTCAAATTACAGTTAGGGAGAGTATTCCATCATATTTCTAATATATTCCCATGAATTGGTGGGCAGGTTTTGAAGAGTTGGAAGGTGAGTTACTCGTCACAGAATTCCAAGCTTTCTGGCCTGCTCATGTCGCCACTGTATTTATACGACTGCTGCAGTTCAGTTTCAGTATAATGATAATAGGGGATTCATTGATTATAATGCCATTCAGTGTGATGTTCTAGAGTTGAGATGATTGACCTTGAATAGCCACAACCACCTTCCTTTGTGCCAGGTATGACCTACTTTCGCTGTAACTATTTTTTCTGCTCCAAGGTCTGTGTGCAGAAGCAGATGTATCAACAAGCTGATTGGCATGCACAGAACTCCTGAGCACACATGTGGCCAAGCAGCTTAGATGCAATGTTGGGTATGACTCCAGCTGGTGAAGTTTTCCCAATTCCCACTGACCCATTACTAAGGCCCATTAAAGCCACACTCTGTCAAATGTTGCCTTGATGTTAAGGGCAATCGTACACTCCTCTTCTCTGACGTTCAGCTGTTTTGTTCATGTTTTGACGAAGGTTGTAATGAGGGCAGGAGCAGAATGGCCTTGGCAGAAGCTAAACTGAACCTCAGTGAGCAGCTTACTGCTGTGCAGCTGATGCTTAATAGAACTGTCAACATCGCTTCACATGAGTGTAAACTGGGGTGGTAATTGTCCAGGTTGGATTTATCCTACTTGTTGTGCACAGGACATATCTGGGCAATCTCCTGCATTATTGTTAGATGCCAGTGCTGTAATTGTAAAAGAACAGCTTGGGTAGGGTTGTGGCTAATTGTAGAGCACATGACCTCAATTTTGTTGCTTGAGTATTGTCAGGGCCCATACCTTTGTAGTATTCTGTGCTGTCAGCTCTTTCTTGATATTACTTGGAATGAATCAAATTGGCTGAAAATTGGCACTTGTGATGCTTGGGAACTTTTTAGGGATGCTGGGATGGATCATCCACTCAGCACTTCTGGCTTGTCAAGTTATATGAATAATAATAAACAATATAAAAGTAATGTATACAAATATAACTCTGAATTTAAAAATGAGACTGCATACTGGTCAGCTTCCTGTGCTAGGTGTTTCCATGATGTTTATTTGGACATTTTTTCATTCCTAACTTTGTTCAAGGCTGGTGAATTTCCTGAGTGCTTTCTCTAACTCTTTGCCCACTATCTTGTTTAAATGATTTGTTTAAGCCCACCTCATCCAGTGCCTCAATAACCTGAAGGAGTCATTACTCAGTATGTGGAGGAGACCACTTGCAGGAGTGGTCTAAAATGTTTGAATTTTCCTTTTTCCTTAAACTAGAATTTCCAGTATCTGTTAGAATGAATGAACATTAACCCTGTATGGGATTGACCATGTGGATGATCTGATGCTGTTTGTTCAGGTAGCTGGTGTGAATTACCACAGCATCTGGTAGTTCACAGTCTACTGTGTCCCTGACTCGGGAAGTGAGCAGCTGACGTTCCTGCTCTGCATCCAGTGCACCCTTGCTGTGGAACTGCTTGAAGTCAGCATCAGGATGAGCTGTGAAATCCTGGTAGTGCTGTCTGTGTCACATACTCTGTTATCAGTGGCCACTTGGACATTGTACAGTCTTTGAAGTACAAGCTGTTTTCTTTGCAGCAATAGGCAGAATATTGAAAGGTGGCAGAGACTGGAGAAGTGAGATGTTTGAAAAAGAACAGTCGAGTTCCACTATAGTCTTGAAAACTTTGCCCTTTTTGCATACGCCAGTTCAGTAAACTGGGTATCATCTGGGATGTGCCAAAGTCCAAAGATGTGCAGGTTAATTGCTTTGGCCATGCTCATTTTCCCATAGTGTCCAGGGATGTGTAACCTAAATGGACCAGCCATCGTAAATGCAGGATTACAGGGTTAGGGTGGAGGGGTTGGTCTGGTTCGCATGCTCTTCGGGAGGATTCCTGTGGAGTCGATGGGCTGAATAGCCTGCTTCCACATTGTAGGGATTCTATGATTCTATTGGAAGAGTAGAATGGCTCAATGTTTAGGTATGCAACATACCTTTACAAGATGTTTGATTATTTTTGCTTTGTTCATTTGTAGGGGGTGCCGTGTGACTTGGTGACTGGAGAAGAGCGAAGCTTTGTGGATCCAGACGGGAGGCAGTCAGCCCATGTTGCTTGTACTATTGAAATGTGCAGTGTAACAACACCATGTATGTGCACACCTCTTCCTGCTTTCTCTGTTATTTGCATTTGTATAACGCCTTTTGTAACATTAATGTCCCAAATTATATCACAGCCAATGAAGCACTTTCGAAATTTGTACAGCAGCCTCCTTGCGTACAGCAAGATCGCACTAATAGCAATGTGATGGCAATCAGAAAATCTGTTTTAGAACAAGATATAGAGGGTCAGTACAGACAGGCTATCTGGGAGTATTCACTTGTCTGCTTCAACATAATATTTCCTCAATAGTGAAATAAAAGCAAAATACTGCTAATACTGGAAATCAGAAATAAAACCAAAAAGTTCTGGAAATACTCAGCTGCTCTGGCACCATCCAGTGAGAAAGAAACAAAATTAACTCTTCACTTCAAAAATGACTCTTGAAAAGTTAGATGGCAAGTGAGGGCATGGATGGGATTAGACTAGATGGTCCATGTGATTTTGGAGCATTCCATGAGTCTGATAGTCAGCTTTATCAGGTAAGAGAATGTTGTCAAGGAGAAAATATAGTTTGAATGTAGGATAAAAGCAAAATACTATGAATGCTGGAGGTCTGAAATAAAAACAGTGCTGGAAAAACTCAACATCTGTGGTAAGAGAAACAGAGTTAACATTTGAAGTTCAATATGTACTTCCTCTTCCATTCTAACTTGAAAGGAAGCTCTGTATCTCTCTGTCCATAGATGCTGCCAGACATGGGTTTCTGTAACACTTTTATGTAGAAATATAAGACTTGGGAGGTGGGATGGACCATTGCGGCCCTTCAGGCCTGCTCCATCATTCAAGAAGATCTTAGTTGATCTGTTTGTGGTCTCAACTTCACTTTCCTGTCTGCATCCCATTAGTCCTTGATTCATCTATCAAAAATGTATCTAACTCAGTCTTGAATAAAGGCCCAACCTCCACTTGCTTCTGTGGGAAAAAATCCACTCACTAACAACTGTGCGAGAAAAAATAATTCTCTCATCACTGTCTTGAAAAATAAAAAGAAAAACCTTATTTTCAAACTGTGTCCCCTAGTTCTAGTCCTCCCCACTAGAGGAAGCATCCTTATCCAGTTCCCTCAAGCTTTGATATTTTTCAATGAAATCATCTCCCATTTCTCTAAACTTTAATGCATATAGATCTAACCTGTTCATAGGTTTAGTCTTACATCAAAGGAATGAGTCAAATGGAACTTCATTGAACTGCTTCTAAAGCAGTTACATTACCTTTTAAATAAGGAGACCAAAATGTACACATTACTCCAGATACTCCATTGCCTTGTACAGCTGTGGTAAAACTTACCTGCTTTAATATTCATTCCCCTTGGAATAAATGCTTTCCTAATTTGCTCTCCTAATCACTTGCTGTACTTGCATGCTAACTCTATGATTTGTGAATCCCTAAATTCCTCTTTACTGTTGAATCCTGTATTCTCTCTTTATTTAAACAGAAAACTGATTTTGTGTTATTCTAACCAAAATTGAAGAGTTTACCCTTCATAGAATCCCTACAGTGTGGAAACAGGCCATTGGGCCCAACAAATCCACACTGACCCTTGGAGCATCCCATCCAGACCCATTCCCCTATAACCCACCTAATCTACACATCCCTGAACTCTACGGGAAATTTAGCATGGCCAATCCACCTAACCTGCATGTCTTTGTACTGTGGGAAGAAACCGGAGCACCTGGAGGAAACCCACGCAGACACGGGGAGAATGTGCAAACTCCACGTAGACAGTCGCCTGAGGCTGGAATCGAACCCAGGTCCCTGGTGCTGTGAGGCAGCAGTGCTAATCACCGTGCCGCCCTTGTTGTATTCCATTTCCCAATTCTTCGCCCACTCTCTTAATTTGTCCACATCCTCTCTACCTCCTGTTCGCAACTTATTTTCCAACTTATCGTGGTGACCTCACCCATCTCTCTCCCTTGTGGGAACATAGACGTTTTTAGAACTCTCTTCCCTAAGAACCTGTGAAAGTTGGGTCATTAACTCTATTCAAGGTTGAGTTAGAGTTTTGATAGACAAGACAGTTGAAGCTAATGGGCGACATGGAGATGAGACCACAGCCAGATCAGCCTTGATCTTAATGAATGGTAGAGCAGGCTAAGTAGCCTATTCTGTCTCCTAAATCCTACATTCTTATTGGGATGGGAGCTGTTGGTCATTGATACCTGTGCAATGGACATTAGGGATGGGTGGGAATTTACATTTTGCACAATATTTTGCAGATGAAATTGCCGTGATTGATGAAATCCAGATGATCAAAGATCCTTCCAGAGGCTGGGCCTGGACCAGGGCACTGTTGGGTAAGAATATCGGTTTATAATTCAGCTACACTTCATCTGGATTTACTACAGAAGTCTGTCAAATAACTCAGCCTGACCTCCGTGTGATGGAGTGGATTGGATTCTGCTCTTTGAAACCAGGGCCAGTATTTTTTGCTGGCCAAACTGTCGTTAGGCCAGCGTACTGCACAGATACGTGTGGGACCTTGTGGAATCCCCATCCAAAGGAATTGGAGGAAATTGCTTTAGTAATTGTGCCAATTTGATGACCACCGCTTTTCATATTGGTGAGATTCATTCATATGGTGTCAATAGACACAGACTAATGATCTGAATCCTAGGTGCAGAGACTGTGCAGAGGGAACTTCACTGACTGTTTGATGTGAACACTGCAGAGGGAGCTTTTATCTGTACCGATCAGCCCTTGGAATGCTGATGGGGACAGTAGTAGGAATGTTACTCTGTGGTTAACCCCACGCTGTACCTTCACTGAGGAATTTTTAATGTATTATTTCAATGTACCTGTGCTTTCACTGCAGGACTTTGTGCAGAAGAAATCCATATCTGTGGTGAAGCTGCGGCTATTAACTTGGTGATGGAGTTGATGTTTGACACAGGAGAAGAGGTTGAGGTGTGTGTACTATCTCTGGGGCAAGGGCCATAGGGACAAAATATGGTTTTGGCTTTAAAAACACTGGGCAGTCTAGATGCTGAAAGCATTGAAACTGAATACTTGTTAAATATGTAGCACTGCTTCCAAACATAGTTATTGATAGCAACTTCCTCAAAGAAGAAGATATGCCTGGAGCAGCACCAGCATACATACAACTGAGATATCAGCCTGATGAATATGTAACACGGGTCTATGATGTCAAACAGCTAAAGCAGCATCTGATGGATAGCTAAACATTCCTATAACCAACAAGTCAAATCTAAGTCTGCAGCTCTACCGCATCCAATCATAAATGGCTGTGGGCAATTAAACAATTCTCTGAAAGAGCTGGCTTCGCAAATATTCCCATCCCCAATGCTGGAGAACATTAATGCAAAAGATAAGTTTTGAAGTTTTTAGAACCATCTTCAGTCAGTAATACTGAGTAAATGATCAATCTCATTTTCTTTGTTAGGTCCCCAGCAGATGCCAGTCTTTGGTTCATTTGTTTAGCACTCCACATAATGTCAAGAAATGCCTGAATGGATAGTGCACAGTCCCTGGCTCTTGACAATTTTACTGTAATAGTATTGAAGAGTTGTGCTGCAAAACATGCCATACCTCTAGACAAGCTGTTCCAGTACAAGATAACAAAATCAGCATCTACCTGACAATGTGGAAAATTGCCCAGGTTATGTCCTGTACACAAAAAAAAGGATAAATGTAACTTAGTACTCAGCAGTAACCTGCTCTTTGGTGCTCAGTTTAGTATCCAACAGGCCAATTTACCTGAGATAGCAAGAACTACAGATGCTGGAGTCAGAGATAACAAAGTGTGGAGCTGAGGATCACAGCGGGCCAGGCAGCATCAGAGGAACGGGAAACCTGACATTTCGGGACGGGGCCCTTCATCAGAAATGGGGAGGCTGAGGGGAGCTCAGAAATAAATAGAGGGAGGAGGGATGGGGCTGGGGAAGGTAAGTGGGATGGTGATAGGTGAATGCAGGTAGGGAGTGGTGGGGATTGGTCAGTGAGGTGGGAGGAGCGGATAGGTGGGAGAGAAGATGGACAGGTTGTGTCAGGTCAGGGAGGTGGGGATGAGAGGGAGGGTTGGTCATGGGATGAGGCTGCGGGTGGGGAGATTTTGAAACTGGTAAAATCCATATTTAGGCCATCGGGTTGTAGGTTCCCAAGATGGAATATGGGGTGTTGCTCCTCCAGTTTCTGGGTGGCATCATTGTGACACTGGAGGAGGCCCAGGATGGACATGTCACCCAGGGAGTGGGAGTTAAAATGTTTTGCGACCAGAAGGTGGTGATGTTTGTCACGTACAGAGCGCAGATGCTCTACAAAACAGTCTCCGAGTCTCCATGTCTCCACTTGGTCTCACTGATGTAGAGGAGGCCACATCGGGTGCAGTGGATGCAGTAGACCAAGTTGACGGATGTGCAGGTGAACACATATCTGATGTCAAAGGTTTGTTTTTTGCCTTGAATGGAGGGTGTGGGGTGAAGGTGTAGGGTCAGATGTAGCACTTCCTGCGGTTTCAGGGAAAGGTGTCGGGGATGGTGGGGTTAGTGGGGAGTGTGGAGCGGACGAGGGAGTCTCAAAGAGAGCAATCCTTATGAAAGGCAGATAGGGGTAGGGTGGGAAATACCTCTTTGGTTGTGGTGTCTAGACTTTACTACGGCCTTGGGTCAAATATCAGCAAAGGTCTGACCTCCAGAGATGCTGAGAAAGTGATGGCCTTGACATCAAAGTATCACTTGACTGAGTACAGAATCAAGCAGCTCGAGGAAATTGAAGTCCTTGGAAATTAGGGGAAAGCTCTTCACTAGTATAGAGGGAAGTGGTTATGGTTGTTTGAGGCTAATCAGCTCTGTGACAAGACATCAGTGAAGAAGTTCTTCGGGGTAGTGTCCCAGATCAACCATTTTCAGTTCCTTCATTAATGACTTACAATCCATTGTAAGGATATTTGCAGATGATAGCTCAGTGTTCAATTCTATTTGCCACACCTTGAAGCAGTCTATGCCTGCTTGCTGCATGATTGGGTAACATCAAGGTTTGTGCTAACAAGTGGCAAATAACATTTAATGCCACACAAGTGCCAAGCAATGACCATCTTCAGCAAGAGAGAATCTAGACGTCATTCCTTGACATTCACTGACATGACTATCACTGAATCACCACACTATCAACATTCTGGGGGTTACCATTGAACAGAAACTGAATTGATACAACTGATATAAATATTGTATCTGAACTGGTCAGATGTTGAGAATACTGTGCAAGTAGGCCGCCACCTGTCTCTGCAAAGCCACTGTCTATGAGATGCAAGTTAGAAGTCTGAATAATTTCCTCTTAACACATTTACAACACTCGAGTAGTTTGACGCTATGCAGGGCTAGGTAGCATTTTTGATCAGAATCACCAGACTGCTGTACAGCAACATCTCTATTCCGATCGTTATTGTCAAAAGGTGCACTGATGTCCTCCATGTTCAAATTGCATCACAGTATCAACGTCACTCTGCTGTTGTAGTCTGCCCTTTGGGAAGTGCTCTGCAATGTTCTCCATGTTTTTAAACTGGTACCATAACCAAACATTGGAAGACTTTGAGTCTGATTATTTAACGATAACATTTTGTTATTGTTGCAACGTGTTATAAGTTCATACCAGAATAATACATGGTAAGACACATGACATAATTCTCTCATCCTTATAACATTTACTGTAGTAGCTTTGCCTGTTTTTCTGTTTGTGAAATGGGTGTTGTCATGATTTATATTTGGTGTTGTCTGCACCTTGTAAAAGGCAGAATTTTCCCAGCTGAGTAATTGCTTTCTGTTGAATAGGTTGAAAGTTATGAGCGGCTAACTCCCATGACTGTTCTGGACACTGCACTGGAGTCACTGGATAACCTGCATCCTGGTGACTGTATTGTGTGCTTCAGTAAAAGTGACATCTATTCACTGAGTCGACAAATTGAGGCTCGCGGACTGGAATGTGCAGTGATTTACGGCAGTCTTCCACCTGGTAAATAACTTCTCAACGTTTTGTAATGTTGCCAAGTAAAGTAACTTATAGTAAGTTTGAACACTAAATAACAGCCAGCATTAGCCTGTCCTGGGAAGCCATTTATCCATGTCCAGTGACATGGCCCAGGACCATAACTTAGGCTTTTGCGAACTCACTCTTAGCCAGGTTTATCACCAAGCCCGCATCCTGAAGTCGATCGAACAACTCCAATAGATGCTCCAAATGTTCCTTCCACATGTGGCACAAAAAATCACTAGATTGTCAATATACACCACAATTGGGTAATCCTGAAATGGCTTTATTGGTTAGTGTTTAAAATGTGGCCAGCGCATGTTTTATGCCAAATGGCATGACTTCAAACTGGTGCAGTCCATTTGGCATCACAACAGCCAAAATTTGCTTCAGTCTTTTGGATGAAGGTACCTGTCAGTGTCCTTGAAGTAAGTCCAACTTTGAAATGTAACTTGTTTGTCCCACCTTCTCAATACAGTCTTCCAAACACAGAATAAGATATGAATCAGATTTTGTAACTGCACTGACTTTATGATAGTCCATACATAGTCATTGGGTACCGTCTGGTTTTGGTACCATAAGTATGGGTGAGCTCCATTTGCTGCTACTCACTTTGATTATATTTTCTTCAAGCATGCTTTCAATCTCTTTTTGAACATCTTCCAATTTTACATGTCTGTAAGAATGTTGCTTAATTGGAACAGCATTTCCTATTTCTACATCATGCATAATCAAATTAGTACTACCCAGGTTATTCCCACATATCTCTCCATATGATTGTAGTAACTCTCAGGCCATATTGGTTTTCCCCTGGAAGGTAACTCAATAATTTATTCCAATTTTTTTAGAACTTCTCATTGTTCAATTTACATTGAGGAATGTCCAATTTACAATCCTCTGAACTCAGTTCTTCACTTTGTGTTGTAACCAGTAACACATTCTCCTTTTGCTTTCCTTCCCTATCAAAATACCTTTTCAGCATACTCACAACGCACAATCAGTGATTTCTTTCTATCTGGCGTTCTTATCAAATAGTTCAACTCACTCAATTTCCTTTTGATTTGATAAGGCCCACTAAACCTTGCCTTTAAAGGTTCGCTTAACCACTGGTGGTAACACTAACAATTCATCTCCACTAGCAAAATTACAAATTTTTGATTTCTTGTCTGCTTCCTGTTTTATCACATGCTGTGCTGCTTTCAAATGCTGTCAGGCCAACTCACCCCCTTTACTTAATTTTTGCCTAAAATTTGACACCACAGTCCAAATGTGTGGTCTCTGAACTCTGACTCACCAATTTCTTCTTAATTAATGTCAATAATCCTCTCACCTCATGTCTAAAAAACTAATTCAAATAGACTGAATTTAGTTGATTCATCAGGTGCATCGCTAACTGCAAAAATGTACAAATGGAATTCCTTTATCCAAGTCCTCTGGATTGTCTTGACTATAAGCCCTAAACATGGTCTTCAAAGTTTGATGCCACAGTTTTAATGTTCCCTGCCCAGTTGATTTGTTTTTTTTATTAATTTCTAAGCTATCCATATTCACCAGAATAATTCTGATGTAAAATTTGATCCTTGATCCAATTGTATCTCTGTGAGTAGTCCATGTCTAGAAAAAGAAATTGAGTAACTCTTCTACAATCCTGTCTTCCGTGATACTGCATAATGGAATGGCCTCTGGAAATCTAGTAGACATATCCATTATGGTCATTAAATACTGATTCCCGCTTTTTGTTTTAGGGAGGGGTCCTATGCAATCAAATAAGTCTCTTGTACAAAGTTCCTCAAATGCAGGAATGGGTATTAAGGGTGCTGGTTTTATCATTACCGGAGGTCTTCGAATTACCTGACATTTGTGACGTGTCTGGCAAAATTTAACCACAACCTTATGCACTCCAGGCCAATAAAAATGTTTTTGTCTTTTGGCTTGAGTTATCCTTACTCCCCAAATGACTACCTACTAGTAATTCATGTGCTACCCGCAATACCACCTTTCTGTAACCTACTGGTAATACAACTTGATGCGTTGCTGCCCATTTCTCATCCGCCTGAATATGTGATGGTCTCTGTTTGCTCATTAGAATAACTTGGCATTCATAACAAATGTCATGACTGCAATTTTGAAACATTGTAATGTAGGAAATACAACATTCCATTCAGCGCAGCAAACTCCCATAATAGAATAAATATTAGCAAAAGTCATGGCGATGTACATCATGGAAAAAGACCCTTCAGCCAGTTGTGTCCACACTGGTCAAAAACAAGCACCTAATTATTCTAATCCCAGTACTTATTTTGTATGCCTTGCAAGTGCACATCTAAATACATCTTAAATTTTAAGAAAATTTCTGTCTCCATACCCATACAGGCAGTGAGTTCCAGATTCCCACAACCTCTAGGTGGAAAAAATGTTCCCTCCCATCTCCGCTAAACCTTTTGCCTCTTTCTTTAAGTCTATGTCCCCTTCCATCAAGGGGAAAAGTTTTTTTTACCTGTTTACCCCATTTATGCCCCTCATTATTTGAAACATCTCAATCATATCCCCTCTCAATCTCCTCTCCACTAAAGAAAACTGCCCCAGTCTGTCCAGTCTCTCTTTGTAGCTAAAACTGTCCAGTCCAGGCAACATCCTGATAAATCTGTCTGTACCCTGCCCAGTGCAGTCTCTTCCTTCCTATAATGTGGATTACAGAATTACACACTAGCTGTGGCCTAACCAACGTTTTATATAGTTCCAGCAAAACCTCCCTGCTCTTAAAATCTATGCCTCGCATAATAAAGGCTAATATACCATATGCCTTCTTAACCATTTTAACCACCTGCCCTGATACCATAGGAGACCGGTAGACATTCAAACCAAGGTCCTTCTGGTCCTCTGTGTTGCCGTATTTCGTCCAGGAGAAAATTAATAAATTCAGAATGGGCACATAAGTAGTGAATGAAGTACTACCTTTGATGTGAATATTTTAATTGGAAGAACAAGGTGGTCATTCTTTACTTGGAAGGTGAAAATACCAGATATGGCAAAGGAAGAAAGGTAACTCCTGAGTACCAATGTTGTACCAGAGGTTAACAAGGCAATAAAACCAAAAACTACTAAACCAAAAACTAGGATATACTTCTAGAGGGATAGAATTTAAAAAATGGAGAGCTTGCATCAAACGTATGTTGAACCTTGGTTCGAGTGCACTTGAAATAATGCTTACAGTTCTGGTCACAATCATTGAAAGGATAATGAGTTGCTGAAGAAGGCACAAGGAAGATTTGCAAAGTTGTTGCCAGTAGTGCCTAGGTGTATGTAATGAAAATGGACTGACAGATTCAGTCCCTCATTCCTTAGTCTTTGGGGGATGACAGTCAAAAAAAAAATGATTGAGGGGGACATACCACTTGTTAAATCATGAAAGTATTTGACAGAACAGATACAGAGACAATGTTTCCTCTTGTGCAGAAGAATCCATATAAATATGAGGGGGGAAAAGAGTAGAGAGCATTGTAGATTTAGATGAGGAAAGATGGGATGAGTGTCATGTAATGCTTGTAAGTGTCTGGCCCCAGTGCTGCACTTGAGGAAATGGAATTGAGGGATGGAGTCAATCTGGTCCTAGGAACTGCCCAATCAAGCGGGATATGTGTGTAAATGAAGGATAGGGTAGCATAGAAATATATTACAAAGACTTTTATAGTATTTACATAGACCAAAGTTGTAACGTACCCCCGTAATACTGATGAAGGCTCATTATACAGTTTTCATTCAGTGTAAGTACAGTTTTTCAGGAATGCTGAATTACTGCCATGAACTCAAATAGATTCTTTATCACTTGGTGTTCAGGCGGATTACTTGTGTTCTCAGTTTCATCTTACATCATGTTTTCATTGATAAAGTAAAACATTGGCCTTGGTAATGCTTATGTTTATTTAACTGTGTAATAATATTCTTATGCTTTTCTTTGAAGTCCAGAATCCGCAGGAAGATAGTACGAAACAAAGTTCAAGGTAGCAGGTAGGTAGGAGGCAAGTAGCATTGCTAATGAGAGGGGTTCAGGATGCAGTGGCTCAGTAATGCTGAGAGGGTCATTTTCGGATTGAGAGCATAAAGAAGGGATATAAGGATTAGCTGGGGCATTGAAGTGGGAAATCTTTCAGATGTGACCGGAAGGAAGAGATTGGGAAAGAGGAGGATTGGTGACTGTGACAGTCTGCAGCAGTCAGTACTTGGACTGTTCTTCATACTTGCATTTAGTTTCCTTTTCAAGCATTTATCTATGTCATTAGTAATTTATAAAACTGAAAACAGAAAATTAAAGCAAACAGGATAGGGGTTATATGTTGGCATGGATCAAGAATTGGCTGACAGATAGTAGAGTCAGAATAGTAAAATAAAATATTGCGGATGTTGGAAATCTGAAACAAAAACAGAGAAAGCAGAGTTTTTATGTTTCAAATCCAATGACCCTTCTTCAGAATGTACACTGGTCTAGAAATATTAGCTGTGCTTTCTCTTCACAGATGCTGCCAGACTGGCTGAGTTTCTCCAGCAATTTCTGTTTTTGTAGGAATAAATGAGTTGTTTTCCCAACTTGCAGGCCATGATTGGCGGGGTACCTCAAGGATTAGCGATTGGACCTTGGCTATTCACAGTAGATATTAATGATCTGGATGAGGGAACCAAATGCAACATTTCCACGTTGCAAGGAGGCTTCGTGGTGATCTAGACAAGTTGAGTGAGTGGGCAAACACATGCCAGGTGCAGCAGAATATAGATACATGTAAAGTTATGTACTTCGCTGTGAAACCAGAAAGAAAAAGTGTTATTTAAATGGCGATATATTGGAAAATGTGGATGTACAAATGGACCTGGGTGTCCTATACACCAGCCAATAAAAGTAGACAGGCAGATGCTGCAAATAATTAGGAAGGCAAATGGAATATTAGCTTTCATTGGATTTGAGTTCCAAAGTATGAATGTCTGCTGCAGTTATACAGGACCTTGATGAGACTTTTAAGAAGGGATACACTTGCCATGGACGGAGTGCAGTAGAGATTCACTCTGCTGATGCTGGGAATGGCGGGACTGTTGTATGAGGAGAAAATGGTTCGACTGGGCCTGTATTTACCAGAATTTAGAAGAATGCCAGGGGATCTGATTGAAATGGATAGGATTCTAACAGGGCTCCACAGACTTGATGTAGGCAGAATGTTTTCTCATATTGCGGAGTCTGGAATCAGGGATGGGGTCTCTGGATTCGCGTAGACCATTTAGGACTGAGGTGAGGAAAGATTTTTTTCACTCAAAACGTAGTGAACGTGTGGAATTCTCTATCACAAAGGATATGGAGGCCAAGTCACTGAATACATTTAAGAAAGCGATAGGTAAAATTTCAGACCTTAAAGGCATCATGAGGAGAAAGTGGGAACATGGCATTGAGATAGAGGATCAGCCATGATCACGTTGAATGGAGGAAAACTTCGAAGGGCTGAATGGCCTACTCTTGTTCCTAGTTTCTGTGTCTGTTTGTTATGAACATTTAAAAATGATGTACATCAATAAGAGAGGTTATTGCAGGAAGGTGGAAATCTTGAGTTGTAAGAGCCATTGCTTCTATGTGTCCATTTGATAGGCAGATGCCCTTGGAGAAACCAGCAGGGCACTAAAGGTTCCTCAAATCCTGGGTAATTCAATAAAGGCGCAAGACTTGAACTTATTCCTTTTGTTTGCAAAAAGTGTATGTGTGTGTCATTTCTATAAAGTGTTGAAGAACCACCTTCTGACCTTGACTGATTATCTTAAATCAGTTCTTTGTGTAGCCGTTAGCATTAACAATGGCTAATCAGAGTCAACTTGCCAATCAAACAGCAACTGTTTGTTGTACAATTGGTTATGATGGTTCGAAATTTGGTGTCCTTGTTTGCCCTAATGAGTGCAAAATGAAATAGTTTGGCAACATGCCTCTCTGCAGCAATTTTCTGTACAAGAGATTTTTTTAATATTATTGAGAGGAGCTACAGTTCTATCTATTTATCATGATGAGGGATTGTCTGTGTTGGGCAAAGTGTAAGGTTGCTTCTTTGTCCTGCTGTTATTGCTCTGTTCAAACTGTCTTTCCAACCTAGAGTCAAGAATCAGTTAGCACGTTTCAGTCTGCAAGTACTGGTCACTGGGAGAAAGCATGTCTGTGTGAAATGCATGATCAGGCTCTTCCTCTTGAAACCCCAATGATGTGTTGCATCTACTCATTACCCAGCCTTTGCATACTGTTTGATTTTGGTTGTGTTGCTCTCAAACCCCCCTTCCACCCATAATCCTAACTGGTATTTGGGTGAAAAGCCAACCTCTAACAGTGTAGCACCCTGACTCAGAGTGAGACACTCATTTCATTGTCACTGTTTCCCCTCATGTGATTGGCAATTTCCACATAGAAATCACTGTTGAATAGAACAGTACAAAAATCTCTCCTTCCACTTGTAAGAAAGTTTTCAGTGTAGACCCTGCAAAAATTGTGTCTCAGTCACATTTTCTCGCTTCCACACAGAAGTTTCAAAATGAGTGGACGTGGCAGTGGATTGCAGCTCGATCACCAGACCATAAACAGAACTCTCAGGACACATTGCAGCAGCTGGCGACACATGGTGCTGGTGTCTGTGTTGTTATAGAGTCATAGAGTAATACAGCATGGAAACAGGCCCTTTGGCCCAAACTGGTCCATGCTGACCATGGTGCCTACTCAGCTAGTTCCAACTGCCTGCATTTGGTCTGTACCCCACTAATACCTGCTCATCCATGTACCTATCCAAATGTTTTTTAAATGTTGCTATTGTACCTGCCTCAATCATTTTCTCCAGCAGCCCATTCCATATACGCATCACTCTCTGCGTGAAGAAGTTGCCCCTCAGGCCCTTCTTAAACCTATGCCCTCTAGTTTTCAATTCCCCATTCCTGGGGAAAAAAAACTATATGCATTCATCCTATCTATGCCCCTCATGATTTTATACACCTCAATAAGGTCATCCCTCATTCTCCTACATTCCAAGGAATAAAGTCCTATCCGGGCCAACCTCTCCCTATAACTCAGGCCTGATAGCCCTGGCAACGTCCTCGTAAATTTTCTTTGCACACTTTCCAGTTTAACTGTGTCTTTCCTTTAACAGGATGACCAAAACTGTACACAGTACTCCAACGACTTATACAACTGTAACATAACGTCCCAACTCCTATACTCAGTGCCTCGACCGATGAAGACCAGCATGCTAAATGCCTTCTTCATCACCCTGTCCACCTGTGACACTGCTTTCAACGAACTATGTACTTGTACTCCTAGGGCCCTCTGTTCCACAATGCTCCTCAGGACCTTACCATTTACTGTATGTCTATATACATTTACATTGAGTGTTCTCAACCGTCTGGTTCAGTTTACTGAAGGTGTCTTTATTCTTGACCTTAGGAACAAAACTGGCTCAAGCAAAAAAATTCAATGACCCTGACGATCCCTGTAAGATCATGGTCGCTACTGATGCCATTGGAATGGGTTTGAATCTGTGAGTAAACCATTGAACCTGTTGCTGTTTTCTCTTCTCTGCTGAGGTACATTTCACAGATTATGTGCCTGGTTGTTCCCTCTTCGTCTTCAGAGAATCAAAGTCCAACCAGTGCGCCATTCATTATGAGTGAGTCTGTGTAGACTGAGAGACAGTGGCAACTGATCATAGTGGAGTTCAGTAAGGGCCAGGGACTTTACTCATTTAGTTGTACTCATTGTCATCTCCACTAGAGGGTGCCTGATACTGTGAAATTGCCTCCCTCCATGGATCACAGGGCAGCTAGGAACAAACTCTAATTGAAGCCTGATTCTACCATCTAATAATCTATAAGAACAATGTTTCTCTCTTGTTCAGGAGCATAAAACGCATCATTTTCAATTCCCTCGTGAAACCAAATATCAATGAGAAAGGAGAGAAAGAAATGGACCGGATAACCACGTCACAGGCCCTACAGATTGCTGGCAGAGCTGGCAGATTCCGCTCAGCTTTTAAAGAAGGGGAAGTTACTACAATGAATCGGGATGACCTTCCTGTGCTGCAAGAAATCCTGAGTAAGACCGTCGAACCTATTGAGGTGAGCGTACTGAGGAAGCAGGGCAAGGCCCCCCACTATCACCATCCTGTGGGCTAACATTGACAAGAATTTGCGCTGGACTAGTCATATAAATACTGTGGCTTACAACAGCAAGGCAAAGGCTGGGAATACTTGGTGAGTAACTCACCTCCGTGACTCCCAAACTTGTGTACATTCAACACAAGTCAGGAGTGTAACAGAATACTCCCACAGTAGACAAGAGCAGCAGAAACATAGGAACACCAGTTGCAGGTTCCTCTCCAAGCCAGACACTAGCCTGACTTGGAAATATGCTGACAGTGTCCATTACCATTATTTAACCAGAATCTTGGAATTTCCTCCCTGATAATACTGTCACTTTACTTGCAACAAGTGGACTGCAACAGTTCGAGAAGGCAGCTCACCACAACCATCTATTTTACAATAGGGATGGGCAATAAATAATGGCCCAACCAGCGAAGCCCACATCGCCTAAATTAATTACTTTAAAAAATGTCAATGATTATTGTAAATAATGAAATTCAGGGAACTTTATTTGAATGTTCAAAGTATCCACAATAATATAGATTAACTAGTATCCCACATACAGTTAAAAATGTAGATTTAATTATATGACAGTGACTTGGTTACAAAAAAACAAAGATTGAGAAAATAAAATATTCCGGAGCGCGCTATATGTTAAAATCTCAGATTGGCAAAGAAGGAGGGGCCGCCTTGATAATAACGGGCGAGTTAAAGGCAGTAGTGAGAACACTGATGGGATTGGTTTATAGGCTTCCTAGTAACAGCTGTACGGTTGGACAGAGCATTCAATAATAAATTATTTGCGCTTAAAGCAAAGGCAGTGTAATAATTCTTCTAAACTGGGAGATTCAAATTGGCAAGAGGATTTCGAAACTGAGTTTGTTGAACAGTTTCTTGACAGTTTCTCTGAGCAATGCATTGTGGAGTTGACTTGGGATGAGACTTCCTGAGATCTTGTATTATGTAAAGAGTAATGTCAAAATGAAAGATCAGCAAGGAAAGAGTGAGCATGATATCATTGAATTCCTCCTTAAGTTTTTCAGTGACATACTCCTATCACAAGTGAGAGTCTTAAACTTAAAAGTCAATTACATAGGTATGAGGGGATTACTGACAGATTGATTGGGTTAATAGGCTAAAAGCTATGGTGGCAAATAAACCATGGGGAATATTTAAAGAATTCAAAGTGTTCAACAAAAATATATTCCACTAAAATACAAAAATTCAGCAAAAACTATCCATGGCTCATTCAAGACATCAAGGATAGTAAATAGATGAGTTTTAGAGTGTTGCAAAGAACAGTAGCAAGTCTGAGAGTTGGGAATGTTTTAAAAACCAATACTCCAAAAAGTTCTTAAATAAGGGAAAATTAGCAAACTAGCCAAAAATATAAAAACAAGTTGTAAGTGCATTTGTAAGTATATAAAAGGAAGCCAAAGCAAATGTTAGTCCGTAAGATACAAAGACAGGAGAAATGGTTGTGAGGAGTGAAGAAATGAGAGGCATTAAACAAATACTTTGTATCTGTCTTCAGAGTAGAATGCACAAACTGCATACTACAAATAGATGGTAACCTAAGCATTAAAAAGAATGAGAATACCAAGGAAAATAACATCAGTAGAGAAGCTGAAGAGATTAAAATCCAAACAATCCCCAGGACCTGATGTCCTAGGGTTCTGAAAGACCTTGCTGCAGGGATAGTTTGATTCAGGAACAGCTAAATTAGATTGGAAGCTAACAAATGTACCACGGCTTTTAAAGAAAGGAGAGAAAGACAATTGGAAACTGCAGACGAGTTAACCTGATATCTGTCACTGGAATCTATTATTAAGGAAGTATTAGCAATGTACTTTGAACAGCATTGTTTGATGAGAGCAAGTCAACATGCTTTTACAAAAGGGAAAAGCTGTTTGGCCAATTTAAGTTTTTAGAGGATGTAACTTGTAGGCTGGACAAAGAGTAATCAGTAGATACAATATGTCTAGATTTCCATGTATCTTCGAATAATCCCCTTGTCTCAGACTGCTCTGGATTTCCATAAGTGCCATGTAAATGATTAATAGACAAGATTATTCCATGTAGTTAGAATCACTGCAAGCAATTATGAAGACATGTTGGTTCTTATTGCAAGGGGACTGGAGTGAGAAATAAAGACGTTTTGCTATAATTGTACAGGGTTTTGGTGAGACCACATCTGGAGTACTGCATTTTTGGTCACCACATTTACTGGAGGCAGTACAGTGAACGATCATGAAATTGGTCCCTGGGTGAGGGCGTTGTCCCAAGATGAGAGGCTCAGCAAATTGTGTTTATATTTTCATTACCAATGGCATGGAGGCAGTGTGGGTAAAGGGCATTGAAGTGTTTGATTGCATTGAATAGCATGGTAAACTCGATAGGCTGAATGGTCTCCTGTTCCTATATTTCCTATTTTCTGGAGTTTAGAAGAACGAGAGATGATCTCATTAATAAAAGATTCTGAAGTGATTTGACAGGGTCTGCATAGAGATTACTTCTGCTGGTTGAACAGGGACAACATCTCAGGATAAGGTGTGAGTGAAAATTACTCCACGCAAAGGCATCTGAATGTTACACAGAAATCTGGGTAAAATGGCCATATTATTCCAGTCTTCCTTGTAATCTGGCGGTTGGGTTGTTTTTATTTGGGGAGGGCGCGTGTGATGATATGGTGGTGCGGTGGTGGGAGGGTGCCAACAGCCTGGAGAATTGCCAACATTATGGCCTTGGTCAAAAAAGGTAAGGATGATACTAGCAAATACAGACCAGTCAATTTAACTTCCCTATGGGGAAACATTTGAAAAAATTATTTCAGATAGAATCAGTCATCTCATGGAAAAAGCTGGGTTGATTAAAAAGAGTCAGCTTGGATTTCTAAAGGGGAAATAGTGTTTAACCACCTGGCTGGAGTTTTTTGAAGAGGTAACAGAAAGTTTTGATGAGTGTAGTGCTTTTAATATGGTATACATGGATTTCTAGAAGGCATTTGATAGTGTTTCGCAACAGACTTGATGAAAATTTCTCGGTCACAGTGTAAAAGGGACAGTGTAAACATGGATACAAAATTGGTTGCATGATAGAAAATAGCATGTAATGGTCAAACAGATATTTTCGTGCTGGGAGAAGGTTTAGTGGAGATCCCCATGGGGTTAGTGTTGGGACCCTTGCTTTTCCTAACATATAATAGGTGATCTGGATATTGGTGCATAGGGAACAATTTAAGTTTAGAAGACAGTAAATGTGAAAGAATTTAAACTGTGGAGAGGATACTGTGGAATTCCAAAAGGACACAGGCAAGTTGGTGGAGTGGGCGGATTGATGGCAGATGAGGCTCAATGTAGAGTTCAAGCATCAGGTGATGTATTTGGGTTGGAAGAATATTGAACAATGATATGAAATAAGGGCTACAGTTCTAAATGGGGTGCAGGAACTTTGGTGTGTATGTACACAGATCATAGACGATGGCAGGTCTCATGAAGAGAACAGTAAATAAAGCATACAGTGTTCTTGACTTTATTAATAGGAGCATTGAGTACAAGAGCAAAGTGATATTGAACTTGTACAGGACACTTGTTAGACCTCAGCTGGGGTATTGTCTACAATTTTGGATGCCTCATTATGGGAAAATGTGAAAGCTTTGGAGAGAGTACAGAAGGAATTTATTAGATGCAGGCACAATTGGCTGAATGGCCTCTGAGCCATAAAAGTGCTTCGATTCTGTGGATACTCCATCGGTGATCATGTTAAGGTTCAGGTAGGCAGACATTTGATCTCCCAGGGATTCGTTGAAAATGGTGAGCAAGCACGAAAGTTGAGTTGAAGCCCAAGCTCAACCACAATCGTATTGAATAGGCTTGGCGTGCCGCTTCTGTTTCCTCTTCTTGTATGATGCTGGTCAATAGACGCAGCATTGACATGGAGGTGCCAATGTTGGACTGGATGGACAAATTCAGAAATCAAACGACACCAGGTTATAGTCTAACAGGTTTATTTGAAATCACAAGCTGCTTCATCAGGTGAAGTGTAGAGACAGCAGGAAGAGTTTAAACAGAAGAGACAGACAGACCCTGGGGCAACGTGTTTCGTTGTTGGGTAACTTCTGTATTCTTTAATAAATTTGGAGGCATGAAAATTGAGAGTCTGGATTGCACATAGTTACTCTTCAGTTTCCATTTACTGACCTCTTACACCCAAACCAGAGACCAAAACGTAACATTTGCAAAGGAATAAAAGCTGTGCAGCTTCAGGGTGAGAAAAGTACACACACGCACAAATCTTATTTAAAACATTTTTGCACCGATTTTTTTTTTTTTGTTTAATGACTGTGCTTGATTCAACTTCCACCTGCCAATCTCTGGGTTACGTGGCAGTGTCCACTCACTGTAAGAAGATGGCCTATTGAAGAATATGCCTGACATCCAACAAACGAACGATTCCGGCCTTGTGTGTGGAGTTTACAGATTCTCCCTGTCTGTGTGGGTTTCCTCCGGATGCTTCAGTTTCCTCCCACAGTCCAAAGACATGCAGGTTAGGTGAATTGGCCATGCTAAATTGCCCACAGTGTCCAGGGATGTGCGGGTTAGGTGGATTAGCCATGGAAAATGCAGGGTTACAGGGATAGGGTAGCGGGGGGTAGGTCTGGGTGGGATGCTCTTCAGAGGGTCAGTATGGACTTGATTGGCCAAATGGCTTGCTTCCACGCTGTAGGGATTCTATGATCATTCAATAACGCCTGCTTTTGGAAGGTGGAAGGAGTGTGTTCAAAGGAGTAAGAAGTCAACATTTGAGAAAGGTATTTATTTATTTA
Organism: Rhincodon typus; assembly: GCF_021869965.1. NCBI lineage: Eukaryota > Metazoa > Chordata > Chondrichthyes > Orectolobiformes > Rhincodontidae > Rhincodon > Rhincodon typus. Next base: position 691,233 of record NC_063351.1, read on the forward strand.
TTAACCAATTAGAACTTTTTTTAAGGCAGCAGGATTGCATCCCACAGCAGACCAGATAGAGATGTTTGCCTACCAGCTGCCAGATGCCACCCTGTCAAACTTAATCGTAAGTTTTTCGCTCAGAGCCACTGCTTATTGTGAAATTTCTTTGTGAAAACACTTTATTGACTAGTCACTTTTCTCCAGATTTAAAGCTAAATCAACATTCCTCTACATTTTCTGAACCTTTCCTCTGAATGCAGGACATATTTGTGAGCCTCTCACAAGTCGATGGACTATACTTTGTGTGCAACATTGACGATTTCAAGTTTCTGGCTGATATGATTCAGCATATCCCACTGAATCTCCGTGTGCGATATGTCTTCTGCACTGCACCAATCAATAGGAAGCATCCCTTTGTCTGCACCTCCTTTCTAAAGGTATTTTACTCATCTGTCAGTCATATTCTAACAAGACTGTTTCTTCCCCTCCTCCATACCTTAACTGTTACAGTTTGATACAAAGAACTTGGATTTACTTAGCTCATTTTCCGAGTTCAAGATGTCTCAAGATGCTTTATTGCCAGTGGAGTACATGTTGCAAGTGAGATGATGTTGTAATGTGGCACATGCAATGTGCACGCAGCAGTCTTTAATAAATAGCAAAATGACAGTTGGAAAATTTAGTGATTTGAGGTATAAAGATTAGCTAAATACCAAAAAAAATTCCTCTGCTATCCTTTGATCAGGAGAGTACAATCTTTTTTTCATTCTTGGAGAAAATAGACTAAACTTCAGTTAGACTTTACCATCACAAGACGACACCTCTAATAGTGCAGCACATTTGCGAACTCTGCTGCAGAATTTGAAAACTCTGCCTTCTGGATGAGCAGCGAGAGGTGGGCTATATTTTTCTGGAATAACAATTCACTGAAATGGAGTCTCTACACTAATCCAGTGGCAATACCATTCTTACACTGCATTGAAAGTGTTGGCAGTTGTCCAGGCATGCAGAAGTCAGATTATTTTCGTTAAAGTACTGTTGTCTTAGGAGTTAATGATCACAGTTAGGCAGTCAACTATTCATTACAATTTTCTGATAACTCATTGAGCTTAAGAAGCAGTAGTTTAGATATGATGTATTAGTTAGAAAAAGAAAATATACTACTGTGACAATTGGGAATGATTCACTGATACCAGAGGACAAACAGGACTGGGGTCTTAGGGAATACTTCCCTCAGTGTTCCTCCTATCTTTCTAATCTGTCTTCTATCGGTGTGGTGAAGACTGCTGTCTTGGAAAACTGCACTCTGCCCTGAGTCTGCTCTATTTGTGGTTCCTGCATTGATTTGACTTAGCCTTGGTGTAGGTACTCCAGCATGGTAGCTGGTTCCTTAACTGATTTGGCCCCTGTGAGGTTATTCCAGTGGAGAATTGGCCACTGGGTGTCCTCCGGCGAGGCCTATCCTCAGTACTCGTCTTGCGCTCTCTCACACTCTCTCTGGCCCCACGTGCCCTCTGGGGCCCCCTTCGGCCTGCCCCCCTCTCTCTCTCTCTGCCCCTCCCCCCCCTCTGAATTAATACGTACTCTGGAAGGTGTGGTTAATGAGTTGTAGCTTGACTAGATAAGTTCATGCAATGAAACAATTTGAAGGAAAACAACTATTTTGATCATCTAAGTAAATATTTTGGACTTTGCTATGGTCTCCTAAAATAGCTTGTGATCCCTGATGATCAGGGTTGCTAGCTAATCAATTTTGTGATAGCCACAAAATTTGCTATTGTGGATAACAATACATCATTGATCTGTTGATTTGACATTTGCAATCTGATTTTTCTTCTTTCTTAACTTGGAGTCTGTTTGAATTCTCTAGTTTGCCAGACAGTTCAGCAGGAATGAGCCACTGACGTTTGAGTGGTTATGTCGACACATTAACTGGCCATTGGTACCACCGAAAAATATCAAAGACCTTGTACACTTGGAGGCTGTGCATGATGTATTGGATCTGTACTTATGGTTAAGGTGAGTTAAGGAGCCTGGATCCACTATTTGGGAATGTCTTTCAACTCTGATACTTGGTAAAGCTGGTTTCGTCTAGCAAACCCAAAACTGAGATTTTTAAACAGTATCTTGATTGGTTCTAGTCTCTTTCTATTCCTGCTCTGGATTGGCTCTGATTCCTGGTTCAAATTAAAATATGAATTATAGAAATTTACAGATAGATCACACATCTGTAAATCCTATCCTGTCCAACCTAATCCCACTTCCCAGCTCTTGGTCCGTGATATTGTCGTTTAATGTAAAGTATCATATCTTTTGAAAACCCAAATATACTACACCTGTCACTTGGTAGAACAGATGTTAAATGTTGCTGAAGCGACTCATTGACAGTTTTTTTGATTTGCATTCATCCAAACATGTGAATGCCAAATTTCAAACCATCATAATAATTTATACTACAGGAAAAAGCAAGTTGTTTGTTTGGTAAATCAGCTCTAGCTGAGGCATTGCTATGGAGAAAGCAACAGGGAATTATAGACTCCCCAAGTTCCTGGTTAGGGATTCAACATTTTACTTCTGTTTGCAAAGAACAGGTCCCTTGCAAATTACACTTCTAGAGGGTGTAAATGAGTTCAACAGATTGCCCTATGTTGCTGATGGGTTTGGGCTTGCTGTCTTGTGGTCAGATCATTGCAGCAATTTCTTTTATGCTTTAACTCCCCCGGTGACATGTCCATCCTTGGCTTTCTCCACTATCAAGAGTGAGGCCAAACATAAACTGGAGGAACCTGCTATTTCCCTTGGGAGCTTACAGCCCAATGACCTGACTATTGACTTCACCAACTTCAAAACCTCTCCAACCCCAACCTGTCCATCTTCTGACTCGCCTATCCACTCCAACCTTCCCACTGACTAATCACAATAACCCCCTACCTACCTGCATTCACCTATCACCATCCCACCAGCCCTACGCCCCCGGCCCCCTCTATTTACTTCTGGACACCCCTCCCCCTCCCCAGTATAACAAAGGGTTTCAGCCCAAAACATTGACTTTCCTGCTGTTTAGACATTGTCTGATCTGCTGTTCTTTTCCAGCTTCACAACTATTGACCCTTCTTAAATGAAGATTTACAGCTTTCATAAAGTCATTTAACCCCTTAATACTTCCTCTCTCATTATGTTTATTTAATCTAGTATTTTAGAATTTGTTCATCTATGTTGAACCACTGTTCTGAAAACTGATGAAAATATTTATAAAGAGTCATTTTAAACTCCTCTATCCATGATGTGTGGTTTATCCTTACAGTCCCTGACCTGATTGTTAATCTTTTGCTGTTTATGTAGTTACATTTTTAAAAAGCCTTCAGGTTTTCCTTGATTTATGATTTTCTTTCTCTTTGCTTTCTTTATGACATCTTTAAATTTTCACATTTTATCCTCTGGATTTATGGAGTATTGGGCCCTCTGCTATAAGCTTTCCTCTTTTCTTTATCCTCTCCTTTGAACTCCTTGACCACCAGGAGCCCCTGGATTTGTTTGTTGATCCCTTTTATTTTAATTGAACATTAAGGCCACCCCATGAGGATGCTTCCTCATGTGGAGCAATCGAGGACAAGAGGTCATAATTTTAGGATAAGGAGGTAACAGATTTAAAACCGGGATGTGCAAGCATTACTTCTGTCAAAGGGTCATAGAACATAGAACAGTACAGCACAGTACAGGCCCTTCGCCCTACGATGTTGTGCCGAACTTTTACCCTAATCCTAAGGTCTATCTAACCTCCACCCGTACCTTATACTGTCATCCATATGCCTATCTAATAGCCGCTTAAATGCCCCTAACGAGGCCGACTCCACTACCCTCTCCGGCAATGCATTCCATTCCCCGACCACTCTCTGAGTAAAGAACCTACCTTTGACGTCTCCCCGATATCTACCTCCACTCACTTTAAAACTATGCACCCTCGTAATAGCTACCTCCACCCTAGGAAAAAGTCTCTGGCTGTCCACTCTATCTATACCTCTGATCATTTTGTACACCTCTATCAAGTCACCTCTCATCCTTCGTCGTTCTAAAGAGAAAAGCCCTAGCTCTCTCAACCTTTCCTCGTAAGACCTTCCCTCCATTCCAGGCAACATCCTCGTAAATCTCCTCTGCACCTCTTCCAATGCTTCCACATCTTTCCTGTAATGAGGCGACTAGAACTGGACACAATACTCCAGATGTGGCCGAACCAGGCTTTTGTATAGCTGGAGCATAACTTCACGGCATTTGAACTCAATCCCTCTATTAATGAAAACCATACACCTTCTTGACAACTCTATCCACCTGGGTGGCAGCTTTCAGGGAACTGTGGACATGAATCCCAAGATCCTTCTGCTCCTCCACACTGCCAAGAATCTTTCCATTAACCCTGTATTCTGCTTTCAAGTTTGTTCTTCCAAAATGAATCACCTTACACTTTTCACGGTTAAACTCCATCTGCCACTTCTTAGCCCAGCTCTGCATCCTATCAATGTCCCTTTGTAACCTAGAACAGCCCTCCGCACTTTCCACAACTTGACCCCCCTTTGTATCGTCCGCGAACTTACTAATCCATCCTTCCACTCCTTCATCCAAATCGTTTACAAAAATCACAAATAGAAGAGGATCAAAACTGATCCTTGTGGTACACCACTCGTAACTGAGCACCATGTTGAATATTTTTCGTGCACTACCACCCTTTGTGTTCTAAAGGTCAGCCAATTCTGAATCCAATCTGCCACATTTCCCCCTATCCCATGCCTCCTTACCTTCTGCATGAGCCTACTATGGGGAACCTTATCAAACACCTTACTTAAATCTATGTAGACCACATCCACTGCTCTACCTTCATCCACGTGTTTGGTCACCTCTTCAAAGATTTCAGTAAGGTTTGTGACGCATGATGTACCCCTCACAAATCCATGCTGACTATCACGAATCAAACTGTGCCTTTCCAAGTGATCATAAATCCCATCTCTCGGAGTCCTTTCCAATAATTTGCCCACCACTGACGTAAGACTAACTGGCCTGTAATTTCCAGGGTTATCCCTATTCCCTTTTTTGAACAAGGGAATGACGTTTGCATCTCTCCAATCTTCCGGCACTATACCCGTGGACATTGAGGACGAAAAGATCATCACCAAAGGCCCTGCGATCTCTTCCCTCACTTCCCGTAGAATCCTTGGATAAATCCCATCAGGCCCGAGGGACTGATCTGTCTTCAAGTTCCTCAAAATTCCTAGTACATCTTCGTTACTAACATCAACCTCTTCTAGCCTACCAGCCTGTTTCATACTGTCCTCCTCTACAACTAGGTCCCTCTCAGTTGTGAATACCGAAGAAAAGAATTTATTAAGGACCTCTCCTATCTCTTTAGGTTCCGTGCACAAATTCCCTTTACAATCCTTGATCGGCCTTACCCTTTCTCTGGTCATTCGCTTATTCCTAACGTTTGTGTAAAAAGCCTTGGAGTTTTCCTTGATCCTCTCTGCCAAGGTTTTCTCATGCCCCCTTATAGTTCTCCTAAGCCCTTTCTTCAGCTCCTTCCTGGATAACTTGTATCCCTCTAGAGCCTTTTCCGTTCCTTGTTTCCTAAACCTCATATAAGCATCCTTCTTCCTCTTAACCAGTTGTTCGATCTCTCTTGAGAACTAAGGCTCTCTCACTCGACCACATCTTCCCTGCCTGCTGGGGACAGACATATCGAGCACACGCAGTATGCATTCCTTAAACAATTTCCACATTTCAATAGTGCTCTTCCCTGACAGCATCTGTTCCCATTTTATGTTACCCAGTTCTTGCCTAACAGAATTGTAATTACCTTTCCCCCAATTATGAACCTTACCCTGCTGTATGTACCTATCCTTTTCCATGACTATTGTAAAAGTAACAGAGTTATGATCACTACTGCCAAAATGCTCTCCTGCCAACAGGTCTAACACTTGGCCCGGTTCATTGTCAAGCACCAAATCCAAAGTGGCTTCTCCTCGTGTTGGTCTATCTCCGTACTGTGTCAGGAATCCTTCCTAAACACACTGGACAAAATCTGCTCTATCTAAACTGTTACAACTGAAAAGTTTCCGATCAATATTTGGAAAGTTGAAGTCACCGATGACTACAACCCTGTGACTTCTGTACCTTTCCAGTATCTGCCTCCCAATCCGCTCCTCCACTTCCCTGCAACTATTAGGGGGTCTGTAAAACACCCCCAACAAAGTGACTGCCCCTTTCTTCTTCCTGACCTCAACCCAGACTGACTCTGTAGACATGTTATTCTCGAACTGCCTTTCAGTAGCTGCTATACTAACCCTGACTAGCAATGCCACTCCCCTGCCTCTTTTTCCACCCTCCCTATTTCTTTTAAAGCATCTAAATCCCAGAACTTCCAACAATCATTCCTGTCCCTGAGTTACCCAAGTTTCTGTAATGGCCGCAACATCGTAGTTCCAAGTACTAACCCATGCTCTAAGTTCATCCGCCTTATTTCTGACACTTCTAGCATTGAAGTATACACACCTCAAACTGTGTCCACAATTACGCTCCATTGACCGCATTTCTTTATTAACAACCTCACTCCCTGTTGTGTCTGTTGGAAGGCTGAATACCTCATCCTCTGAAGTACAAATCCGGTTCCCCACCCCCTGCCAATCTAGTTTAAACCATCCCCTATGGCTCGGGCAAACCTCCCTCCCAGAATATTTGTGCCCTTCCGGTTCAGGTGCAACCCGTCCTTACTGTACAGGTCCCACCTTCCCCAGAATGTGCTCCAATTATCCACATAATGGAAGCCCTCCCTCCTACACCAGCCCTGTAGCCACGTGTTTAGATGCACTCTCTCCCTATTTCTTTCCTCGCTATCACATGGCACTGATAGTAATCAAGAGATAACTACCCTGTTTGTCCTGGACTTCAGCTTCCAACGTAACTCCCTGTACTCATTTTTCACATTCTCAGTCCTTTTTCTATCTATGTCTTTGGTACTGATGTGTACCATGACTGCTGGTTGCTCACCCTCCCCCTTAAGGATCTTGACAACATGATCTGAGACATCACGGACCCTGGCACCTGGGAGGCAACATACCATCCGTTCACCTCGTTCGCATCCACAGAGCCACCTGTCTGTGCCTCTTACTATTGAATCCCCCACTACAATTGCTCTCCTATTCTCTCCCCTTCCCTTCTGTGCCACAGGGCCAGGCTCAGCGCTGGAGACCTGACCGCTATGGCCTTCCGCTGGTAGGTCCCTCACCCCGCAACAGTATCCAAAACGGTATACTTATTATTGAGGGAACGGCCACAAGGGATCCCTGCACTGTCTGCCTATTCCCTTTCCCCTTCCTGACAGTCACCCAGCTACCTTTTCCTTGTACCTTGGGTGTGACCACCTCCTTATAACTCCTGTCAACCTCCCAAATGATCCAGAGTTCATCCAGCTCCAGCTCCAGTTCCCTAACGTGGTTTGTGAGGAGCTGGAGTTGGGTGCACTTCTCACAGGTGAAATCAGAGGGGACGCCAGCAGTGACCCTTACCTCCCACATCCTGCAAGAGGAGCGTGCAACTGCCCTAGTTTTCATTCCCTCTACTCTAGATTTCCAGAAGAATGAAAAAAAGCCTTGCTTTACCTTACTGACGCTCCACACAGTCTTTTTTTTGGTTAGAGGAGGAGGATGGGTGGGAGACACTACACGTGTAGTGTTTCGAGTTTAGCCTATGCCCGAATATATTAGTTCCTTCCTGGCTCGCATTCTCTCCACACACCCGCTGCTCCAAACAAGAAGGCCGCTGCTGCACGAGGTAAGTTTTTATAAAGGAAAAAAACCTTACCTTCCCGTCGGCGCCCTGGCTCGCGCTCCCGCTGCTCCAAACAAGAAGACCGCTGCTGCGCGAAGTAAGTTTTTATAAGGTCATGAATCTGTGGAATTCACTGTTGCAGAGTGTGGTGGATGCCAAGACATTGAGTAAATTTGAGGAGAGAGATTTTTAGTCAGTAATGGGCTAAAGGGTTATGAAGAGTGGGCGAGAACGTGGAATTGAGGTCAACATAAGATCAGGCATGGTTGTATTAAATAGCAGAGGAGCCTCAAGGGCCTTAATTGTCTACTCTTGCTCATAGCTCCCTATCTCTTCCTTGAGTGCCTCCCACTGACCTGGCATTGATAAACTTGCAAGAACCTGTCTCTAGTTGACAGCTAAATCACATCTCAGCTGAGGAAAATTAGCTTTTGTCCAGCTGAGATATGTATTTTCTGTTTTATGTTTATCCTTTTCTATAGCTACGCTGTAAGTCAAACCAAATTGTGACCAGTTCCACAAAAGTGCTTCCCAAATTGATACCCTTTTCCCTGTTGCCCAGCTGCTTTCTCTAAAACTAAATCCAGACCTATTTGTTGATGGCATTACGTATTGGCTAAAATGTGTTCTCATGAGCAAAGAATTCACATCCCTCCATAACATTCATACTAATGCTATCCCAGTTAATATTAACGTAGTCCAGTTGTTGCATTTCAGAGATTTGCTTCTATATTTGCCCTTCTATTTCCCTTTGATTGTTTGGCAGTCTAAAGTGCACTTTCAGTCTTGTGTGTTTCGTTTTTGGTTCTTCAGTTCAATCTGGTGACTTGTGATGACCCTTATGCCATATCATTCCCCCCTCTCAAGTGTAATTATTTTCCTTCTTGATCTAGAATTGGTACTAACCTCTGTTCCCTCTCACCTGTCTCAGTTATCGGTTCATGGACATGTTCCCAGATGTGAGTCTTGTGCGAGAGATCCAGATCGAGCTGGACAGCATCATACAGATTGGAGTAAAGAATATCACTCGTCTGATCCGTGCTTCGGATTCCATCTCCACGACGATTGCTGCAGGAGCTGAAGATGCTTCTGTCCATGGAGGAACATGGACAAATGAGAGGATAAACATGGAGGATGTGAATTCCAAGGGTCAAGTCTACATTGGATCTAGACGGATTCGAGGGTCTAAAACTTTAGGCTACAGAGCAGAGGATTATAAAGCAGAAATACCTGGGAAAGCTGGTGACTCTCTGAGTGCCAGGCTGGTTCAGCAAGGACATTTGACAGCTGAATTATTGCAGCAGCTTCAGGAGGAGTGGGCAGCCAGCCATGGTCTCCAAACACCCAGAAATGCCACGACCCAAGAACCAAGTAAAATCACATCCAAAGGATTGAGGAAGAAAAAGAAATAAATTCAGCATATTTATTCTACTCTGAATATGTTCTCTCCACTTTAAACAATAAAGAAGTGATTGGACTAGGTGCAAAATACCAGGTTTTTCCAGTTTGTTTGATATCTTTGACTGCCAGCTGCACAGAAATCAAAGTAAAGATTTTCCATTCAGGCGCTTCCCCGGTCGTCTTGAAGTTGGAATCATGGTGTCAGAAGCCATACTGTAACTCTCAGTAGTTCATACAAGTATGTGAGATCCTATCAACCCATATGGGTTAGAGCATCTAGTATTTGCATAATGTTTTGAGTTAAGGGGGCAAGATTTAAAAGAGAAGGGAGAGGTTTGAGGATGGCATTCCAAAGCTTAAGGCCTTGACAGCAGAAGACAGGGCCATCAGTGGTGAGGAGCTTGGGGAATAGGCAAACTTTTAGAGAATTTTGTATGATGAGGAAATGCTGTTCTTGTATTTCAACAAAAAAAGTCAAGGAGAGGGAGCCAGTCACATGAGACATGATATTTCTTCGCTCAGATAGTGGTGAATCTTTGAAATCCTCTACCTTAGAGGATGTGAAAGCTCAGCTATTGAATGTGTTCAAGACAGAAATTCACAGATTTAGAACTTTGAAACAAGAAGGGGATGGTACTGTATCATAGACACCCAAATAGCCAGCAGGTGCTAACTAAGAAGGTAACTAAATTCTAAAAGCAGAACACATTTTGGGATCATGGATAAGCAGGTGAAACCTGTTGCTTGCACTTGTCCAATTTTGGAATTGTCATTGGGGTTTGTGGTGTGGGAGCGCCAAAGTTCCTATTAAAAAAATAGTGAACCTGAGGATTAGGAGCCTAAGGGGAGAAAAATAGAGAGAGTGAATTGAGAAGGAATATTAAAGTGGACTGTAAAAGTTACTTTGTGTAAAAAGAAAAGGATCAGTGCAGATAAATATAGGTCCTTATGGTCTAAAGAGAAGAATAGATAGTGGAAAGCAAGGAAATGATACAGCACTTAAACAAGTACTTTAGCTCTGCCTTCATAGAAGAAGTCACAAATAAGTTTGCAGAAATGCTAAGGAAGCAAGGGTCTATTAGCAAGGAGGAGTTGAAGTTAGTTTTCAAAGAAAGAACTGCTGGAGAAATTAATGGAACAGAGATCTGATAAATCCCTGGAGCCTGATAATTCACATCCTTGGGTGCTAAAGGAGATGACCATGGTATGCACTGGTTGGTGTTGATGAGGGAATTAAATGTAACATTTCTAAGTTTGCTGACAACCCAAAAATTGATGTTTGAATGATGATAAGAATGCAAGGTGGCGTTAAGGCAATTTGAGTGGGCAGGTGCATCATAAAGTCTTCATATTGTATGAAGTTATCATTTTAGTCGAATAACATTGAACATTGTGCAATTATGAACAAACATTCTTCCCTCTTCCCACCTGAAACCCAAATTGATCATCTCTGATTTAACTTTTCCACCCTGTCTTTGGAATATTTCTAAACAGAGTGGTCAATCAGATCAATTGTGTAAAAACAAGAACATTGGCATGCCTTTAGCTTCTTTCTTACGGTGATCATTATTGTTCTGTGTGGTAATTCTCCTGTTCAGTAAATATCTTTGTATTCCTTAAACGTTGTAAAGTTTGTTCCCATATTTTTAATTATCTATAGATATTTCATTTATCCAGCTACTTTTCCAGGTATTAATCTCACTTCTTTCTGCCCTTGCCTTACTCTAGTACCTCTGGTACAGATTAATTCATGTTAACACTCTGTTTCAGATTTTTCATTTTTGTAGGTAGTTCTTCAATATGTTCCTTGGATCTTATTTCACCAGTTTATCGTTAAACATCTTTCTTTCTTTATGTTGTTGTTGTTTTCAGTCCTTTAAGCTAAGTGTGCCACCTTTACTTTTGCATATTCAATGTTTACACTTCCTAGTCAATCTAATTCTTTAAGCATATTGTATTGATAGTTTCATTGACTTGTGCCTTTCCATTTCTCTCGGGTCTTAGCTTGTCATTTTTCAGTATTGATATTCTTCCATTTTCACCTTCCTCTCCATCTTTTGCAACATTGTAGTTGTAACCTGTGGTTTCTTGATCCTTTTACCTATTAAATCTCTATGCTGTTTACCTGCTTCCTGGACAGATTCATTCATCTGGTTTCATTTCTCATTCACATTAATAGATCCTGATCTTTTCTACCTCTGTCTTTGCTTATTTCATTTGCAAATTTGGATTTTCCAGCATCTCCACGTTACATTGTTGTCACCATATTACATCTTAGATCATCTTCAGCTGGAGAACTATTTAAGTTTTCACAAGATTATAAACAGAGTCTGTGGTGACTCCCTATTTCTCTTGTCCATTTTAAGTCATAGAGTAATACATCTTGGAAAAAGGCCCTTCGGCCCAAACTGGTCAATGCTAGTCCCAATTGCCTGCATTTGGTCCATATCCCTCTAAACCCTTCCCATCCATGTACCTGTTTAAATGTTGCTATTGTACCTGCCTCAACCACTTTTTCTGGCAGCCCATTCCACAAATGCACCACCCTCTGCATGAAGAAGTTGCCCCTCAGGTCCTCCTTAAATCTGTCCCCTCTCACCTTAGACCTGTGTCCTCTGGTTTTCAATTTCCTGGGAAAAGACTACATGCATTCACCCTATCTATGCCCCTCATGATTTTATATACCTCAATAGGGTCGCCCCTCGTTCTCCTACATTCCAAGGAATAAAGCCCTATCCTGGTCAACTCAGGCCTCCTAGTCTGGCAACATCCTCGTAAATCATCTTTGCACACTTTCCAGTTGAACTATGTCTTTCCTATAACAGGGTGACCAAAATTGTACACAATACTCTAAGTGCAGCCTCACCATCAACTTGTACAACTGTAACATCCCAACTCCTACACTCAGTGCCTTGACTGATGAAGGCCAGCACCGAAACGTCAGCTTTCCTGCTCCTCTGATGCTGCTTGGCCTGCTGTGTTCATCCAGGTCTACACCTTGTTATCTCAATATGCTAAATACCTTCTTCACCACCCTGTCTGTCTGTGACGCCGCTTTCAATGAACTGTGTACTTGTACTCCTAGGTCCCTCTGTTCCACAACACTCCTTAAGACCTTACCATTTACTGTACGGTTTGACTCTCCAAAGTGCAACACCTCACACTTATCTGTATTAAATTGCATTTGCCAATCCTCAGCCCACTTCCCCACCCAATCAAGATCCCTCTGTAATTTTTGATAACCTTCTTTGCCATCAATGATACCTCCTAATTTTGTATCATCTGCAAACCTACCAATCATGCCTTGTACATTCACATCGTAATTGCACATTTATGTAAATAACAAAGGTCCCAGCACTGACCCCTGTGACACACCACTAGTCATAGGCCTCCAGTCCGAGAAATAACCTTCAACCATCACCCTCTGCTTTCTACCATTGAGCCAATTTTGAATCCAATTAACTAGCGCTCCCTGAATCCCATGCGACCTAACTTCATGACTAACCTGCTGTACGGGACCTTCTCAAAGGCCTTCCTAAAGTCCATATAGACAACATCCACTGCCCTACCCTCTTCTATCTTCGTGGTTACCTCTTTGGAAAAACTCTAAAAGATTTGTCAGACATGACTTCCTGCGCACAAATCCATGCTGACTATCCCTAATCAGACCTTGACTATCCAAATGTTTGTTGATCGTGTCCCTCTCCAATAGCTTGCCTACCACTGATGTCAGGCTCACTGGCCTGTAGTTCCCTAGCTTGCCTTTGCTACCTTTCTTAAACAATAGAACAACATTAGCCACCTTCCAGTCTTCCGAAACTTCACTAGTGGCTAAAGGTGAAGCTAAAATCTCGCAAGGGCCTCTGCAATTTCTTCCCTAGCCTCCCACAACATCGGAGGATGGACTTGATCAGGCCTAGGAGATTTATCCATCTCAATGCACTTTAAGGCTACAAACACCTCCTCTCTGATAATATGTATGTGGTCCAAAACATCTGCACTTGTTTCCCTTCTTTCCTCAGCATCCATGTTCTCTCCTCGGCAAACACTGAGGAGGAATATTCATTTAAAATCTTCCCCCTTCTCCTGTGGCTCCACATGTAGACGGCCATGCTGATCTTTTAAGGGGACGTATTCTCTCCCTAGCTACCTTTTTACTCTTAATATAGCTGTAGAACCTCTTGGGATTATCTTTAACCTTATCTGCCAGATCAAACTCATACCTACTTTTTGCTCTTCCGATATCCCCCTTGAGTGTGCTCCTACATTTATTATAGTCATCTAGGGATTCACTTGAGCCCGACAGTTTAAACTCCATGCATGCTTTCTTTCTCCTGTCCAGAGCCTCAATATCCCTCAGCCAGGGATCACTAAATCTGCCAGCTTTTCCCTTCACCCTAACAGGGACGTACTGGCCCTGGACTCACACTTTTAAAAGCCTCCTAATTGCCAGTCGTTCCTTTTCCTTCCAACAGACTCACCCAATTGACCTCTGTTGGAACCTGCCTAATAGCCCCAATATTGGCCCTGCTCCAGTTTAGCACCTTAACCTGTGGACCTGTCCTATCTTTTTTCTATAACTGTGTTAAAACTGAGAAAGTTATGGCCACTGGACCCAAAGTGGTCTCCGACTGACGCTTCAGTCACTTGCCCGACCTCGTTTCCTAGGAGGAGGCCCAGTGTTGCACCCTCCCGAGTAGGGCTCTCTACATATTGATTTAGGAAACTTGGACACATTTGACAAATTTCACCCCATCTGGGCCTTTTATGTGCTGGTTGGCCCAGTTAATACTAAGGAAATTAAAATCTCCAACCAATACTATATTATTCCTACAGGTATCTGCAACCTCTTTACACATCTGCTCCTCCAGCACCCCCTGGTTATTTGGGGGTCTATGATACAGTCCCAACAGAGTGACCATCCCCTTCTTGTTTCAAAGTTCTAACTGTACGGCCTCATTTTATGACCCCTTAACAATATCCTCTCTAAGCACTGTTATGTCCTCCCTTTTCCTGGAGCGGTGGTTTCGGCCCTGCAGAGCAGTCTCCTGGCATGGTAGTTTTTGTCCCAGTGTTGAGGTCTCTGCAGCGGTCCAACTTAATTTCAGGTGAACGCTTCCGGCTCCTTGTTCCAATGGCTTGGCGTGGTGTCTTTGTCCAGGTTGGCAGTCTTTACCCAGTGGCGTTTTCTTCGGCAGATGCTTTTGGCCAGGCGTTTTTCGCCCATGGCGGTTTTCTTCAGTGGAGGCTTTCGGCCCGGTTATTCCAGCGGCCTGCTGTGGCGTTCCCATCATGGACTGATTCGTTTGATCGACTTCTTCTGAAATCAGGAGCCGTTAAATGGACTATCATGTACTTTTGTCTTAAATTTACTTTTTATTGTTACTTACGAATTTACTTATGACTTCTGTCGTTAATACAGGCATCATGGTAAGGCGACTTATAACACTTTTCATTGTATTTTTCTTGTAAAAGTCCACGTTAATAAATTCTAAATTTTATCAAAAAGGCAACTCCCCCTCCTTGCTTCCTTATACTTCTGTCACACCTGTAGCTTCTGTATCCAGTGTGAGCTGCCAGTCGTGCCCTTCTGTCAGCCATGTTTCTGTTATGGCTATAATATCCCAGTCTCCAGAGCCAATCCATGCTCTGAGCTTATCTTCCTTACCAGTCAGGTCTTGTGTTTTGTAATAAATGCACTTTAAACCAGAAGTCTTGTCCCTCCCTTTACTGTGCCCCTGGCTACCCTGAATAGCAAACTTGCTCTCTGGCTAATAATTTCATGCTTTAGGTTCTCTAGCCTTCCTTTCCTGTTCATTGTTTGTAGATTCCACGTTCCTTTTTTTTGTTTGATATTACCTAGCTTTTGTGTATATGTAGGGATTTTTCTGAATGCCAACCTGAAAGACCTCACTTCCTTTCTTGCTGAGTCTGACACCACCTGCCCTTCGACAGAGGTTCCCATCCAAGCTATTGGTGTTTTTGTGCTGAAGGCTGCCTGACTCATTTTTTGGCTATTTCCAGCAGTGGTTCACCATTGTCTTCCACTGTTCTGTTGGTTTAGTCACCATCAACTCAACCATTTTCTTCTTTTGCTTTTTTTCTTGTTTTTTTTTGTTCTCTACTTGCCTTCTGGAGGGAGCTCAGTCATGGAGGCAGTGGCAGTAATGAAAGTGGTTGGGGTCAAGAGTGGGGACTTTGGCAGTTGGCCATGAGGCAGTGTGCACGAGTGGTTGGTGTTCTGATGGTTTGGCAGTGTCATGGAAGTGGCTGTGGGCCTGGAATGACACCAGAGCAGGACTCTGGCAGCCTGTAGCTAGGTGTCAGTGAGCCCAGGTGGCAGTCAGCAGCGCAGGGGATCAAGGGATCGAGCCCAGCGTGGGGGACAGAGGATAATGGTTGGTGGTGAGACAGCAGTTGGAGGCGTGGAGATTGAACGATCATGCTCAGCACGGGAGAGAGATTGAGCCCTTGTGGAGAAAGCCCAGCAGGAAGCAACTGCAGGCCCGTGGCTGAAGAAGGACTGTAATTTGGAACTTTTAACTTTTATTTCTTGTATACTACTTTATGCTGAGAAGATCTGTAATGTTGAACATTTAAATTATTTCTTTCTTTTTCTACTTTTTGTCTACTATTTTGTACCTAGCTACCTTATACCTAAGATGGCACTCTGAATGGTGACATTGTAAACTTTTCACTACTGCTATATCCCTGTACTTGAGTACACATGACACCAAACCAAATTCTAATTTTGACAAGTAGCACTGGGCTACAATGCCATCAGTAGGAAACCTGAGTCATACCTGTTGGAGTTGCAATGTTGGGAGTCTTTAATTAGTCAGTGATTGATTGGGATAATGTAAAAGGAAAGGAGGGTTTTTAGAACATAGAACAATACAGCACACAATGTTGTGCTGAACATGATGCCAAATTAAACTAATGCCTTCTGCCTGCCCTTGATCCATATCCCTCCATTCTTTGCTAATTCATGTGCTTATGTAAAAGCCCTTTAAATGCCGCTATCATATCTACCTCCACCCACTACCCCTGGCAGCACCTTCCAAGCACGTACCACTCTTGTGTGAAAGAAAGAAAATTTGTCCCCCTCAACTTTTCATCCTCTTAGCTTAAATGCATGCCCTCTAGTATTAGAAATTTCAACTCTAGAAAAAAAAAATTCTGATTGTCAACTGTATCTGTGCATTTCATAATTTTATAAACTTCTATCACACCTCCCCTTGGCCTTCACCGCTCCAGAGAAAACGGCCCTAGTTTGTCTAGCCTTTCCTTATAGAATTCCTCTATGGAATTCCTTGCCCCTTGCCCAGTGAAGTAGTTGACGCTACTTCAGTAAACGTTTTTAAAGAAAAGGTAGTTTTTTTTGAACAATAAAGGAATTAAGGGTTACGGTGAGAACGCGGGTAAGTGGATCTGAGTCCACGAAAAGATCAGCCATGATCTTATTGAATGGCGGAGCAGGCTCGAAGGGCCAGATGGCCTACTCCTGTTCCTAGTTCTTATAATCTCTAATCCAGGCAGCATCGTGGTAAATTTCTTCTGCACCCTCTCCAAAGCCTCCACATTCTTCCTGTAACGTTGCAACCAGAATTGAATGCAATACCCTAAGCGTAGCCTAACCAAAGTCTTATAAAGCTGCACCATGACATCCTGCCTCTTGTACTCAATGCCCTGACCAATAAAGGCAAGCATGACATATGCCATCTATATCAACCTAACTACTTGTGTGGCCACTTCAAGGGATCTATGGACTAGGACCCCAAAGTCCCTCTCTACACCAATGCTGTTAATGGTCCTGCCATTCATTGTATACTTCCCCTTAATATTTGATCTCCCAAAGTGCAACACCTCACACTTGCCTGGATTAAACTCCATCTGCCATTTCTCTATCCATATCTGCAACTGACCTATATCCTGCGTATCCTTTGACAACCTTTTACACTATCCGTAACTCCTCTGCTCTATGTGCCATCTGCAAACTTACTAACCCTTCCATCCACTCATTTATATATATCGCAAGCAGCAGAGGTCCCAGTATAGATCCCTGTGGAACACCACTAGTCACAGACTTTGGACCAGAAAAACACCCTTCCACCACTGTCCTCTGCCTTCTATGGGCAAGCTAATTCTGAATCCAAGTAGTCAACTCACGATGGATCCCATGCATCTTAGTCTTCTTGATGAGCCTACCATGAGGGACTTTGTTGAAAGCCTTACTAAAATCCATGTAAATAACATTCACTGCTCTACCCTCATTGATCACCTTTGTCACCACAAAAAATTCAAACAAGTTAGTGAGATATGACCTGCCCCACACAAAGCTATGCTGACTGCCCCTAATTAGACCATGCTTTTCCAAATGTGCATAAATCATATCTCTAAGAATCCTCTCCAATAGCTTCCCTACCACCAATGTGGTATACATTGACCTGTAATTTCTGGATGATCCCTATTTCCCTTCTTGAATAGTGGAATAACGTTAACTATTTGCCAGTCCTCAGGGTCCTGTCCAGTGGCTGGAGAGGAATCAAAGATCTTGGTCAAAGCCCCAGCAATCTCATCTCTTGCCTCTCTCAGTAACCTGGGGTAGATACCAGCTGGCCCTGGGGACTTATTCACATTAATGCTCTTCAAGTGACCCAATACCATTTCTTTCTTGACCTCAAAATGCCATAGCGTATTAGCATGCTCCACACTAATTTCACTATCCACATGTTCTCCTGCTTTGGTGAATACTGGAGCAAAATGCTCATTTATTGTCTGCCTCCCTCATATATCCTTGAGTAGTCCTTGCCTCTCCATCCTTATCCTCTTGCTTTTAATGTATGTATAAAATGCCTTGAGATTCTCTTAACCCCTACTTGCCAAGGACGTTTCATGGCCTCTCCTTGCTCTCCTGTTTTCCTGCTTGAGTTCTTTCCTGCTTTCTTTATATTCCTCATAGGCCCTGTCTGATTTTAGCTTCCTAAACCTTACATATGCTTCCTTTTCCCTTTTGTTTTTACTAAATTCACAACGTTCCCCGTCATCCAATGGTCCCTTACCTTGCCATCATTGTCCTGCCTCTTTACTAGAACCTGCTGGTCTTGAACTCTGATCATTAGGTCTTTAAACAATTCCCACATGTCAAATGAGGACTTGCGTGATAACAGCTGCTCCCAGTTAACTTGCCCTAAAGCTCCTTCCTCATACTGTTGTAATTTGCCCTCTCCTAATTTAGTACTTCCCACAAGGACCAGACATATCTTTATTCATAGCTAACTTAAAACTTAAGAATCACTGAGCATCACAAGATGCTCTCCCACTGTAAGGTCAGTTACCTGGCCAGGCTCAGTAGCCAAGACAAGGTCCATAGTTGGACTATCCACATACTGATTCAAGAAACCCTGTTGGATGCACCTAATAAATTCCGTCTCATCTAAGTCTCTTGCTCTAAGGAAGTCCCAGTCCATGTTGGGGAAGTTAAATTCACCCAGTATGACAACCCTGTTTTTTATTGCATCTTTCCATAATCTGCCTACATATCTGTTCCTCAATGTCCCAGTGGCTGTTGGGGGGCCTATTAGAGTGATTGCATCTTTCTTATTTTTGACATCTATGTATATTGCCGTAGTGGATGAGACTTCCAGTATGTTCTTTCTGAGTACAGCTGTGACATCCTCCCCGATCAGCAACGCAACTCCTTCATCTCTTTTACCTCCCTCTCTAACTCATCTAAAACAACAAAACCCTGGAATGTTGCAGCCAGTCCTGCCCCTTTCTCAACCAAGTCTCTGTAATCATCACAACATCATGGTCCCATGTACTGATCCAGGTGCTAAGCTCACCTGCCTTACCCATTATACTCCTTGCACTGAAATAAACACACCTCACCCATCAGCTCCATTGTGTCATTAACCTGTCCCTGCCTGTCCTTCCTTTCAGACCTACTGTTAGGCTTTTCTAAAATCAGTTTGTTCTCAGTCCAACTAGCAAGGAGGATGTAGTGCTGGGAATTTAGGTAGACCAAGGACCTGTAGGGAACAGTTGGGTAAGAACGATCATGTGATAAAATTTGATTCATAACAAAAAAGAGCAAGGAATAATCTAAAGTAAAATATCTTAACTAGAAGACACTAATTTTGAGGGGAAGACAGGAGATCCAGTGAGAGTAAAAAACTAATAGAATATTGGACAACCTTAAGGAGTTAATGCTTTGGATGTGGACCATGCACATTTTGACAATACAAGCCTGGGGAACAAAACCAAAGCTCCTTGGATGACAAGGGAGATTTTGAATATGATGAAACAAAAAGAGGATGTATGGTAGAGGTCAGGTGTATTCTTCAAATGGGATGCAGGTCAATATGAAATGTTGAGAAGGGAAGCAAAGAGGAAAATAAGACTGGGAATATATGAGAATAGAAAAACAGTTGACATAAAAGAGAACCCAAACGTCATCTACTGGCTTGATTATAGTGGGTATTGGGGTGAGGTGGAGCCTATTAGGGAAATTAGCGTGATGTATGCTGAGAAATGCAGGGGAAGTCTGGAAAACTGAGCAAGTTCTTTGTATTGGTATTTATTAAGAAAGAGGAACATGACAAAATATTAGAAGTGAAGATGGTACAGGTATTTTGAAAGGTAGAGTGTCCTAGAAAGTCTGGTTATACTTGGACTGGATAAATTGATAGCTTGCACCCACTAAAAGAAGTAGGCATGGAGATAGAAGAAAGTCTTGCTGTAATGTTTCAAGCTTCCCTCGATAAAGGCCAAAGTGTTGGAGAGTGGTAAGTTGACACATTCAGAAGTGGGTACAGAAACAACCCTAATAACTAGAGGCCAGTTCATTTAATATCTGTTGTGGATAAGGTTTTAAAATAATAATGAGGGAAATAACATTAACAGGTGGAGTTTGCACGTCCTCCCCGTGTCTGCGTAGGTTTCTTCTGGGTGCTCTAGTTTCCTCCCACACTCTAAAGATGTGCAGGCTAGGTGGATTGGCCATGCTAAATTGCCCATAGTGTTCAGGGATATGTGGGTTAAAGGGGGGATGGGTCTGAGTGGGATGCTCTGAGGGTCGGTGTGGACTTGTTGGGCCGAAGGACCTGTTTCCACACTGTATGGATTCTATGATCCAGGTACTTGTAGTGATTTGGATTAATTAAGGGGAGTCTTACGGTCCTGATTAGTCTGCTGTGTTCCATACTTTGTAAATGTGAGTACATCCAAAACTTTATTGTCCATATCAACTCGCACTAACTCAGATTCCCCAATCACTCCTATGCTAATTGTCTTACACAGGCTCCTGGTCAGAAACATCACCAATTTATAATTTTAATGCTTATATTCACATTCTTCCAACGCCTAATCAATCACATTCAACATTAGCTCCTGTATTGCCATAAACGTCTCTGATATCTGCATAGTTCCAGTTCTGACTGTTGATCAGAGCAGGCCTATGTCATGTTAATGTCATAACTCCCACATTTGGTATCTTTGGAAAATTTTGAAATTTTACACTGTATTCCAATATCAAATATATAACAAAAGTGACAATGACTCTTGGGACGTACACTGTCCATCATCTTCCAGTCTGAAAAGCAACTATTTACAATGACTCAGTTTTTTTTGGCCTTTTGCCAATTTTTTATATCTAAGTTGACCTTCCTACCTCATAAGCCTCAAATTTATTAACCAGGTTTTGATGTGATAGTATGTCAAACATTTATCTCCACAGAGACAACATCCACTGTATTCTCTTGAACAGCTTGCTGTGGCTTGATCAGAAGTATCAAATTCTAAAGTCAATTAGTGAACATGATCTTTACAAATCTTTAAAGTGTTTGGTTAACTGCCAAGCTTTGCTTAAATTTGAATCAGGCAGGTTGATTGGTCTGAGAAATGAACCAGAGAATAAAACTGTTGCTTGTTTTGTTCGGTTGGAACAGGTGCAGCAGGATACGGGAGCAAGGGTAGGCTATTTGGCTCATCGGGTGTGCTCTGTCAGATCATGGTTGATCTGTAATAATCTTCAGCTCCATTTTCCTGCCTTTTCCCCATAACCCTTGATTCTCTTACTGGTTAAAAAGCTGTCCACCTTGGTCTTGAATATACTAATGTTTAGCATCCCTTTCTTTCCTCCTGTGTGGACCTCCAAAGTCTGTGTGTGACAGTGGAGCTGGAACTCAACGCTGTGTTCTTTGTCAGCGCAGTTGATCACTGTGTGTGGAATTGCAGAGCAGCACACGAGCCAACCACTACAGCACTCGGTGTTTTTAAACAAAATCCACAGGTTCATTAACTTTTGAGAGAAGAAATTCTTGCTCATCGCTCTCCAAACTGGGCAGCCCAATATTCTGAGATTTTGACCTCTAGTATTAGATTCTCCCACAAGGGAATACTGCCTCTTGGTATCTACCCTGCCATGGCCTTGAAGAATCTTGTATATTTCAATAGGTTACCTGTCATTATTCTAAATTTCAGTGTGTATAGGCCCACTGACTCTCCTAGGACACCAGCTTCCATCACACAAGCTCCTCTCCCTTCTCACCTGGCACCAGCTCATTATCAGGATGTACTTGGTTGTACTTTTGCGAGCTTGTCTTTAGCTCTGTCATATCAGTCTGGGGATTTATGGTGCTGGACTAGCGACCCATAGTCTTGCTGTTTCTGGAAAAATCTAAGTGATTCAGCAATGTTCTTCAGGTAGCAAAGCTAGCAACTCCTACCATGTCTGAAGTATATCCGTAAGGGTCTGGCAACTCAGCTAGTTATGAACAATTGATCAAAGGTTATCTTCCACAATCACTTTTGCAGAGGCCTGAGATTCACCAGTGTTCACTGAGAGAACTCAGTCAGCAGGTGAACACCAGATTCTAAGGAGGATTTAAAGTTGGAGTACTTTAATTTGTAACTTGACCCCTTCATTATTCTTTCAGTCCACATCTTGGGTAGTCTGAAGCCCGCAATGTCAGTTTTACCTCTGAGCCAGCACTTGCTGTTACAGACAAGCAAAGGGGAACTAACATTGCTGACTGCACTGACTAGCATGGATATACACACTGGTGATGGGGAGTCTAGAATCCAAGAGTAGTGGTTTCTCAGACTGCAGTAAGTGAGGTTTCATAGGTGTCAGTCAGGGAATGGGGGATCAACCATTTAGGACTGTAATGAGGAGCTATTTTTTCATTCAAATGACCTTTGAAATTTACCTTCCCAGAGGGCTTGGCATACCCAGAGTGTACTCAAGACAGTGAATGGAGATGGTACAGAGAGTGGAGTTGAATGAAATTAACAGCAATGGCTGCTGAGGGAAAACTGTTTCTTTACATAGTACACTATCACTGAGACAGAGAGGAGCCGCAACATCGGAGCCAGGATGGGACCACTGTCCTGGTGAAAAGGGTAAGTAGGGAGGTGACAAAGGCCTTAAACCAGTAAAACAGATGGACAAATGTACAGCAAGTGAAATTGATTTGGGAGTGCAGGACAAACGTGTTTACAAAATGTCCTGGGATAAAGGCCAGAAAGTGGAGCTGACGATTGTCAGATCAGCAATGATCTAATTGAATGATGGAGCAGACTTGATGGGCTGGATAGCCTATTTATGTTCTTACTCATTGTGGTCTTAAAAAAAATGTTAAATGCTAATGAGACTCAGTAGATAAATAAGGAATAAATTGAGGGTTAGAATAAAGGTAAACACTAAGCACGTAGTCAGCAAATGAGAGCATGACAAGGGAGACAGCAAAGCATTAGACCATAAGACATAGGAGCAGACATTAGGCCATTCGGCCCATTGCGTCTGCTCTGCCATTCAATCATGTTTGATAAGTTCCTCAACCCCATTCTCCCACTTTCTCCCCGTAACCGTAGATCCCTTTGATAATCAAGAACCTATCTAGCTCAGTCTTAAATGTACTCAATGATTACTCAAAGTTACTCAAAGCATTTAGAAAAAGGAAAGGAGTACATGAAGAACAATGAAATTATCAAGGAACATTAAACAACATAGATGTTTTACAGGCACAAATAATAAAAGGAACGGTGGGATGGGAACTGGACTAATTTGGATAGGATAATATCAAAACAACATGACAGAAGTAGCAGAAATATTAACTTCTTCAGTGTTTATATGAGAAACACAGCAGGCATACATGCCGTTAGATGATGAGATTAGAAATTAAATAACTGCATTTAAAATTAGAAGGTAAAATAATACATTGAATAAACTAAATAAACCAGAAGTGAAGAAACATTGAGTATGGATTGTATTTGTAGATCTTAAAAGGATCTAGGGCAAGAGACATTATTTTTCTGCAATGAATTATTAAATCTGAGTACAGGACAGGTCTGACAGAGAACTAACATTTTTATGGATGGAGATTGAATATGTCCAATGAACTATAACCCAGTCAGCTTAACACTGATCACAGGTAAATGAGTTGAATATTTGGAAGCTAGAGAATTTGGGGAAATAAATAGTGATATATTGAAAAATGTCCATATTACTTAGATTTACTTACTAAGATTACTATGCTTATGATTGCATAATGTACTGTGTGTAAGTTTTGCTAGCAGAAGTGTAAGCTGTGGTGAGGTTTTATTTCTGGAAGTACAGAATTAAATACACAAGAGGTAATGGTACACTTGTTTGGCAGCTTCATTCTACCACCTCTGGTAGTCATAATGCATAAAAACAACATAAAGAGGAACTGGAGAGGGTACAAAAAAGATTGACAAAGGCATTACCAGGAAAAGGTGAGCACATATTTCAGGGGAGAATAAATAGGCTGGAGCTAGAAGGAGGTTGAAAGAAGAAGGCCATGTTGTGACTTCAGAGAAATCTTTGAAAATTTGCATGATAGGTGAATGCAAAGAAAATGTTTCCTCTTCTCAAGAAGGACATAACTAATAGCCATCAATACAAGATTATTGTCAAAAAATCCAGAGGAAATTCTGAAGAAACTTCTTTACCCAGCGAGTGAAAGAATGTGGAGCTCCCTACCACAAGAGGTGGTTATAGTTAACAGTACAGTTGTATTTAAGGGAAAGCGGGACAAACGAATGAAGAAGAGAATAGAAGGACATGGTGTGGATTTAGATGAGAAGAGATGGGAGATGGCTAAAGTGGAGCATAAACACCAGCGTAGACAGGGATGGGCCAAATGGTCCACGTCAACTGTGTATCTAATGTGATGCTATCTAATAAGAGATCAAAGCAGAAACTGCTGCCAGGCCAAACAGACAGCAGCTTCTAAGTACAGTTCCTGACCTATGCTGAGATCAATGAACTTGGTAGAAACACGCTGAGATGTTCCATATAGTTTGTGTACCCAGGGCTATAGGATGGGTATTAATCAACCAAGAATTGTGATTTAGACCACCTCTGTGGTCTGAGGCAGAAAGAGGGAATACGAAAAGTTCATGATCAAGTCGTCTTGTGCCTCGTCAAACAACATGCCAGTGCTGAAAGATCTCTCACTAGGGGACAAGCGAGGACCCCTGAACCAATAGAATTACCTCAGTCAGCAGAGAGGGAGGAAGTGCACCAATGCAGAGGTGATGAGATACACAGAGTGTAACTGCATGAGTGTCCAACAGTCAATCTCTCTGTGTTGTTCTGTGGAGGGGATATTAGTGATGAGGCCCAGTTCTGAGCCGTGGAACACAGTGAATCGAGCACATCAAACATGACTCCGATTATCACATCACAATGGCTGAGTGACTCGTCAGCTGTTTCTGGCTCCAGGAGTTTAGGGGAGGTGGACTGTGGAGTGGGAGGTGGGAAATGTCAATGAAGGAGAAAACAATGAAGGACAGTTCCAGACTGGAATTCCAATGTTCATCGAGGCTTTCTCCTTACTAAAACCCCTCTTTCTGGCCCCGCTGTTGTTCACATGCAATTATTGCAGAATGGTAAGAGCAGTGTTTACAACTAATGAGTTGACTGAGTGAAGGAACAGCTTTAATAAGGTCCTTGTCCTGGGCATTGTGTCAGCTGTCCCTCTCCTTTCCTTTCCTTTCCTATGTTCTTTCATGGGTGTTGGTCTTGCTGTTCGGCTCAATTCAATGACTAGATTTCATGGCTCAGATGGGAATTTCAGGACTTGACCCAACGACAATTAAGGAATGGCAAAAAAATTCCAAGTCAGGATGGTATGTAGCTTGAAGGGGACTTGTGGATCTTCCTATGCATCTGCTGCCCTTGTCCTCCTTCTAGGTGGCAGAGGTCACAGGTTTGAAAGATGCTGTCAGAGCAGCCTGGCTGATTTGTTGCGCTGCATCTTGTAGATGCTACGTGCTACTGGAATGAATGTTTAAGATGGCAGATGTGATGCCATTTCAAGCGGGCTGCTTGTATTAGAAGGTGCCTCTTGAGTATTGTTGGAGCTGCGGTCATCCAGGCAAGTGCTGTCACACATCTCACTTGTGCCTTGTAGATAGGGGACAACATTTGTGGAGTCAGGAAATGCTTGCCACAGAATTTTCCACATTGACGGATAGATACCAGTGTTGTAACTGTACTGTAACAGCTTGGCTAGGGGAGCAGCAAGTTGTGGAGGACAAGTCTTTACTATTGCCGGAATGTTGTCAGGGCCCATGGCCTTTGCAGGATCCAGTGTCTCCAACTGTTTCTTGATATCACGTGGAGTGAATCGAATTGGCTAAAGGATGGTATCTGTAAAGCTGGGGACCAATGGAGGAGGCCAAGATGGATCATCCACTCACGCTTCTGGCTGAAGGTTGCTGCAAATGCTTCAGTGTTATCTTTTGCACTGATGTGCTGGGCTCTTCCATCATTGAGAATGGGGATATTTGTGGAGCGTCCTCCTCCAGTGAGTTGTTTAATTGTCCACCATCATTCACGACTGGATGTGGCAGGACTGCAGAGCTTACATCTGATCCATTGGTTGTGGAATCTCCTAGCTCTATCACTTACTGCTTTCACTGTTTTGCGTGCAAGTAGTCCTGTTTGGTAACCTCACCAGGTTGACACCTCATTTTCAAGTATGCCTGGTACTGCTCCTGGCATGCCCTCCTGCACTCTCCATTGATCCCCTATCTTGATGATAATGGTTGAGCGGGGCCGGGCTATGATCGTGCTGGAGTACAATTTTGCTGCTGTTGATGGCCCACAGCACCTCATGGATGCCTAGCTGTACAAAAGCCTGGTTCGGCCACATCTGGAGTATTGTGTCCAGTTCTGGTCACCTCATTACAGGAAAGATGTGGAAGCGTTAGAAAAGGTGCAGAGGAGATTTACCAGGATGTTGCCTGGAATGGAGGGAGGGTCTTACGAGGAAAGGTTGAGAGAGCTAGGGCTATTGTCTTTAGAACGACGAAGGATGAGAGGTGACTTGATCGAGGTGCACAAAATGGTCAGAGGTATAGATAGAGTAGACAGCCAGAGACTTTTTCCTAGGGTGGAGGTAGCTTTTATGAAGGGATATAGTTTTAAAGTGAAAGGAGGTAGATATTGGGGAGACGTCAGAGGTAGGTTCTTTACTCAGAGAGTGGTAGGGGCGTGGAATGTATTGCCGGAGAGGGTAGTGGAGTCGGCCTCATTAGGGGCATTTAAGTGGCTATTAGATAGGTATATGGATGATAGTATAAGGTAGCCGTGGAGGTTAGATAGACCTTAGGTTTAGGGTAAAAGTTCGGCACAATATCGTGGGCCGAAGGGCCTGTACTGTGCTGTACTGTTCTATGTTCTACGTTCATTGTTCTTTGCCAGATCTGTGCAAAATCTGTCCTGTTCAGCACAGTGATAGTGACACACAACATGATGTAGGTTATTCTCAATGTGAAGGCAGGACTTCGTCTCCACAAGGACTGAGCGGTGATACTGTCATAGACACATGCATCTACAGCTGGCAGATTAGTAAGGATGAGGTCAAGTATGTTTTTCCCTCTTGTTAGTTCCCTCGCCACCTGCTGCAGACACAGTCTAACAGCTATGTCCTTTAGTACCCAACCAGCTCGATCAGTAGTACTGCTGCTGAGCCACTGTTGGTGGTGGACATCGAAATCCCCCACCCAGAGTACATTTTGTGCCCGTGCCATCCTCAGTGCTTCCTCTAAGTGTTGTTCAACATGGAGGAATACCGATTCATCAGCTGAGGGAGGACAGTATGTGGTAATCAGCAGGAAGTTTCCTTGCCCATGTTTAACCTGAAATTGTGAAACTGCATGGGGTCCTGAGTCAATGCTGAGAACTTCCAGGGCAACTCCGTCCCGACTATATACCACAGTGCTGCCACCTCTGCTGGGTCTGTCCTGCCGTGGGACAGGACATATCTAGGGATGGTGATGGTGGTGTTTGGGGCATGAGAATTTTAGAATTAGATTTTATTGACATAGTCATACGGTAATGTACCTTAAAAACAATGTCAAGCTGTAAGACAGCTCTCCCAATTCTGCCATGAGCCCCCAGACATTAGTAAGGACTACATTGTAGGGTTGACAGGGCTGTTTTTGTTGTTGTTGATTCTGGTACCTTGGTCAATGCCAGGTGGTGTGTTCAGTTTCATTCCTTTCTAGCAATTGTTAAAACTGAATGTCTTGCTTCGCCATTTCAGAGACAGTTAAGATTCATCCACATTGTTATGGGTCTGGACTCTCGTGTAGGTCAGACCAGGTGGGGATGACAGATCTTCCCTAAAGGAACATTAATGTGGGTAGAAAGGTCACATTGAAGTGATATCAGAATTTCAAGCAGATATAAAAATGAACAGCTGTATCTTTCAACCTCAGCCACAGAATCCTTTCAGCGGGTAAACTTGTTGGAGGTGATTTGAGAATCAAGAAAATGTGTGAAAAGTCTGAATGATTGTGGAGACAATGAGGCAAAGAGGAGTAACCAAAACCGCAGTAACATTGTGGAGTATCATTTCATGGAGTATACACCAGATGGGTTTCTGGAGAAATATATTAGGAAATAATGAGGGATTGGGCTATTTTGGATTTAGGGTTCAGTGATGAGAAACCTTGCAATAAAGAGCCTGTGTGAAATAGTGACCATAAAGTGGTAGAATTTCATGTTATGTTTGAACGTGATATAGTTCATTTAGGAAATTGTATCTAAAATCTGAACAAAGGAAACAATAGGGGTCAGGTTGGCTAGGATGATTTAAGAAAATGTGCTAAAAGAGTAGGTGGCCAGTATTTGAAAAAATAGTGCACAGTCTACAACTAGTATACATTACTCAAAGATGTAAACAAAGAGAAAAGTAAACCAATTGTGGCTAATGAAAGAAGCTAAATATTGCATTAGATCAAAGGAAGTGGCTTGTACAGATATCAGGAAAAAGTGTAAAAGCTGAGCTTGGGAGACATTCAGAGCCCAGCAAAAGGTAGCTCAAGAAAATGATTCGGAAAGAGAAAAGATAATATGGAAACTTAATTGCAACACCCATAAAGGCAGGCTTGAAAGGTTTTCTTTAAGAATGCAAATAGGAAGAGATTAGATAGGACAAATAAAAGCAAAATTCTGCAGATGCTGAAACAAACATGTAGAATGTTGGAGAGATAATGGGAACTGCCAATGCTGGAGAATCTGAGATAACAAGGTGTAGAGCTGGATGAACACAGCAGGCCAAGCAACATCAGAGGAGCAGGAAAGCTGACGTTTTGGGTCTGGACCCTTCTTCCGAAATGGGGAAGGGAATTCTGAAATAAATAGGGAGAAACAGGGAGGCGGATAGAAGATGGATAAAGGAGAAGATAGGTGGAGAGGAGACAGACAGGTCAAGGAGGCGGGGTTGGAGCCAGTAAAGGTGAGTGTAGGTGGGGAGTTAGGGAGGGGATAGGTCAGTCCAGGGAGGATGGACAGGTCAAGGAGGCAGGATGAGGCTAGTAGGTAGGAGATGGGGGTGGGGCTTGAGGTGGGAGGAGTGGATAGGTGGGAGGAAGGACAGCTTAGGGATGCGGGGACAAGCTGGGCTGGTTTTGGGATGCAGGCAGGGGAGGGGAGATTTTGAAGCTTGTGAAGTCCACATTGATACCATTGGGCTGCAGGGTTCCCAAGCGAAATATGAGATGCTGTTTCTGCAACCTTTGGGTGGCATTGTTGTGGCACTGCAGGAGGCCCAGGATGGACATGTCGTCCAAGGAGTCGGAGGGGAAGTTGAAATGTTTCGCGACTGGGAGGTGCAGTTGTTTGGTGCGAACCAAGCATAGGTGTTCCACAAAGCGGTCCCCAATCCTCCACTTGGTTTCCCCGATGAATAGGAGGCCACATCGGGAACAGCGGATACAGTTAGCAGATGTGCAGGTGAACATCTGTTTGATGTGGAAGGTCTTCTTAGGGCCTGGGATGGGGGTGAGGGGGGAGGTGTAGGGGCAGGTGTAGCACTTCCTGCGGTTGCAGGGAAAAGTGCCGGGTGTGGTGGGGCTGGAGGGGCGTGTGGAGCGGACAAGGGAGTCAGGGAGAGACTGGTCCCTCTGGAAAGTAGATAAGGTTGGGGAGGGAAAAATGTCTTTGGTAGTGGGGTTGGATTGCAGATGGCGGAAGTGTCGGAGGATGGTGCGTTGGATCCGGAGGTTGGTGGGGTGGTATGTGAGGACGAGGGAGATTCTGGTTTGGTTATTATTGTGGGGAGGGGGTGTGAGGGATGAGTTGCAGGAAATGTAAGAGACACGGTCGAGGACATTTTTGACCACTGTGGAGGGGAAGTTGCAGTCCTTGAAAAACGAGGATATCTGTGATGTCCAGGAGTGGAATGCCTCATCTCGGGAGCAGATGCGGTGGAGGCGAAGGAATTGGGAATAGGGGATGGCCTCTTTGCAGGGAGGTGGGTGAGAGGAGGTGTACTCTAGGTAGCTGTGGGAGTCGGTAGGCTTGAAGTGGACATCGGTTTCCAGGTGGTTGCCAGAGATGGAAATAGAGAGGTCCAGGAAGGAGAGAGAGGTATTGGAGATGGTCCAGGTGAACTTAAGGTTGGGGTGGAAGGTGTTAGTGAAGTGGCCTCCCACCCACATCCTCCAACCTCTTCATTCCCCATCCCCGCACCGCCCGTTTCTATCTCCTTGCCAAAATCCACAAACCTGACTGCCCTGGTTGACCCATTGTCTCTGCCTGCTCCTGCCCCACCAAACTCATCTCCACTTTCTCCCCCTTGGTCCAGGAACTCCCCACCTACGTCCGTGACACCACCCACACCCTCCACCTCCTCCAAAACTTCCGATTCCCTGGTTCCCAACACCTCATCTTTACCATGGACGTCCAGTCCCTCTACACCTGCATTCCCCATGCAGATGGCCTAAAGGCCCTCCGCTTCTTCCTGTCCCGCAGGCCCGACCAGTCTTCCTCCACTGACACCCTTATCCGCTTACCCAAACTCGTCCTCACCCTCAACAATTCTCCTTCAATTCCTCCCACTTCCTACAGACAAAGGGGGTGGCCATGGGTACCCGCATGGGCCCAAGCTATGCCTGCCTCTTTGTAGGTTACGTGGAACAATCCCTCTTCCGTAGCTACACTGGCCCTAAACCGCACCTCTTCCTCCGTTACATCGATGACTATCGACGCCGCCTCATGCTCCCACGAGGAGCTTGAACAGTTCATCGATTTCACTAACACCTTCCACCCCAACCTTAAGTTCACCTGGACCATCTCCAATACCTCTCTCTCCTTCCTGGACCTCTCTATTTCCATCTCTGGCAACCACCTGGAAACCGATATCCACTTCAAGCCTACTGACTCCCACAGCTACCTAGAATACACCTCCTCTCACCTACCTCCCTGCAAAAAGGTCATCTCCTATTCCCAATTCCTTCGCCTCCGCCGCATCTGCTCCCGAGATGAGGCATTCCACTCCCGGACATCACAGATGTCCTCGTTTTTCAAGGACTGCAACTTCCCCTCCACAGTGGTCGAAAATGCCCTCGACCGTGTCTCTTGCATTTCCTGCAACTCATCCCTCACACCCCCACCCCGCAATAATAACCAAACCAGAATCTCCCTCGTCCTCACGTACCATCCCACCAACCTCTGGATCCAACGCACCATCCTCCGACACTTCCGCCATCTGCAATCCAACCCCACTACCAAAGACATTTTTCCCTCCCCAACCTTATCTACTTTCCAGAGGGACCAGTCTCTCCCTGACTCCCTTGTCCGCTCCACACGCCCCTCCAGCCCCACCACACCCGGCACTTTTCCCTGCAACCGCAGGAAGTGCTACACCTGCCCCTACACCTCCCCCCTCACCCCCATCCCAGGCCCTAAGAAGACCTTCCACATCAAACAGATGTTCACCTGCACATCTGCTAA